>NC_059231.1:21327960-21655460 GCF_020615455.1 Coregonus clupeaformis | reverse complement strand
ATTATGATGAGGGAGAAGGTATAGACAACACTGGCTGAATCCCATAATGTTATCTAAGTGTGATCGGTCTGCACTCAAAAAGATAAAGCTTACTTCATTTTTATTTATTTTTTACTGCATCATATGTTTCAACTTTGCAGCCTTCTTCAGTGTGTAGGTACAAATCTTTTTCATTCATAACAGCATTAGCTAGCATTAGCTAACTGTGTTAGCAGAATGGAAAGCCCTGTGGAGTAGTAACATAACAACACACAGGCCAAGAGAGAGGAGCTAGGAGCTGTCAGCTAGGACCACACAAGAAGAGACATCACATCATTAGACAAAAACACAATCATAAAGAGCACACACTACACTCCCACTACACTGCACTGCAGCTAGCACAACAGCACAAGCTAACGCAATAGAGCAACAAGCTAGCATTACAACAGTGCACATTAAAAGCTGCCTGCCTAAATAAAAGCTAACAGAATGAAAGCACTTCACACTAAAATGCAGCAATAGAAATCAGCAAACTCCATGACAACAACAGCTGACAGCTCCAAACAGCCTTCATCCCATTTCTCCTGAGTGGCGCAGTGGTCTAAGGCGCCGCATCGCAGTGCTAACTGTGCCACTAGAGATCCTGGTTCGAATCCAGGCTCTGTCGCAGCCGGCCGCGACCGGGAGACACATGGACGGCGCACAATTGGCCCAGCGTCGTCCAGGGTAGGGGAGGGAATGGCCGGCAGGGATGTAGCTCAGTTGATAGAGCATGGCGTTTGCAACGCCAGGGTTGTGGGTTCGATTCCCACGGGGGGCCAGTATAAAAAAAAAAAAAATGTATTCACTAACTGTAAGTCGCTCTGGATAAGAGCGTCTGCTAAATGACTAAAATGTAAATGTAAATTTCCTAGACAACTTCAAAATAAGGTTGTTGTTTTTTTACAACTGCCAAATTCAATCTACACTAGTGGTCTAGATACTGTAGTTACTGTACCACCAACTGAACTTTGCTCTTCCCGAAGTATCCCTGAAGTACACCCTCGTGTGCATTTTCCAGCAGGCCTATGGTCTCATGAGTCTTCTCAAGTATCCCTAGGGGTCCTAGTACCCCTGGTTGGGAACCACTGACCTAGACAACAAAGAGCTTTCATTCTCTTTCTACCATGATACAGGCCAGGAACAGAACGATCCTAAAAATAAAGCAGTCCTTTTTATGTGTTCCTGGTGCAGACATGGAGAGCATTCTCTATTTCCTGTTTTGACTGCGTTATGAAAAGCCACATATTTAAATGAGAATATCTGCCGGTGTCTGATAACATTCATGTCTAGTGGTGTAAAACACATCCCCTGGCGCTGTCACTGTGGCGCTCACATCACATTATACTCAGACACACACACGCACACACAGACACACAGACACACACACTTTACCCTACATCAGCTCAGTGATGAGAAGATAAACTAGACTTCCTTCAGATGTATCATTTAGATAACTAATTAAATTAATCACTTATTAAATTACTAATTAACTTAACCTGAGTGATATGACCGCAACACGATATGCGTATTCATGCGTGAATTCATGCACGCGCATGTGTGTGTATGTTTGCTCTTCTATCTGTGTGTGTGTGTGTGTGTGTCAGAGATATGACTAATGCATTTGCCTTACACGGTGGTGTGAGCATGGATGAAGACATTAGAGACATGAAGGACAGAGAATACTGAGTCTGTCTCAGGTTGATGACGCATACAGCTGGCAGTAGAAAAACAGGTTAGCACTGATATGATGACACTTTCGCTCTCCCTCCCTCTCCCTTTATATCTCTCTCTCCTTCTCCCCATCTGTCTCTCTCTCGCTCTGTCTGTCTTTCTCTCTCCCTCTTCCCCATTCTCTCTCCCTACCTCTCTCTCATCTCTCTCTCTCCCTCTGCCCTTCTTTCTCTCTCGCGCTCTCATTTTCTTTCTATCTATCTATCTATCTATCTATCTATCTATCTATCTATCTATCTATCTATCTCTATCTATCTATATCTCTCTCTGTCGATAGCTAGATAAAGAGTGAGTGGACACTGGAGAAAGATAGAATGAAACAGTAAGAGTGACCTGGGTATGAGATCATAGCGTATTACACAAACACAGACAGACAGGATGTGCTGTTGCCTTGTGGTCCTGCCATGAGTTTGGAAGTGGTGACATCAGCCCGTTGAGAGGTGTCGTGATGCATGAAGGCTAACAAGGGTGTCAGCCCTGGGGAACAGTTGGCACCAAACACCTGGGACTTAACAAGCCATGGGCCGAACAGACTACTGCTAACTGTTAACCCTCTTCTGCTTATCAAATATCAACTGACATCTATTGTATTTAATCCATTACTGAACCAATACTGGCACCTCATAGGGATAACTGTACCAACACAACTTTAAGGATCAACCACTGATATTCAGCAACTCTTGGAAAAAGAATGGAGGTGTTTCTAATATCATTGAAAACTAATGTGTTTCTCACTCAACACAGTCACCTGTTAGCTGTAGGTCCAAGTCTTACCTGAGGTTTAAGGAGGTGAGTGACTGTAGGCTGATAATGGTGTCAGGAATAGTTTTGATACAGTTGTGATAGAGGTTCAGCGATTCCAAGGCGACCAGGTGACACACCTCCGAGGGGACCTCCGCCAAACGATTCCTCGACAGGTCTGACGAGAGAGGGAAAGAGGGAGAGAGAGCGAGAGAGAGAGAGAGAGAGAGAGAGAGAGAGAGAGAGAGAGAGAGAGAGAGAGAGAAATAGGAAGAAGAGACAGATATCACCTGCAGTTGAATACTAGTGCCACTAGGTGTCTCTCTCCCAAGCTCAGTACCTCCATACAACCAGTTTAGCAACAGGGAGATAATAGCTTTAGAGGGGGACTGAGCTAAGCTGTCCAAGGCTACAGGTTAACACAATACTTCCTGTATTCTTGGCTACTGGCTCACAACAGCGAATAACAACAGTGATATCAGTTAGCTACTGTGTTCACTGTTCAGTGTTCACATTCGCTCCACTCCACTCCACTCCTGCCTATTGTTCCACAGTGATTTAGTGAATTCAACTGTGATGTCCTAAAGCGCTCACGTCTATATGGAAGCCTGTATGACGTCATGGACACCACAGTGGAAGGAAGTTCAGTTAAAAACAGCAACACTCAGAATCAAAATGCTACTCATAGTTGATCTTCCGTTCAAGCAAAACAGCTTCAGTGTGACTCAAACGCCTGCTAGCACTAGTAGTGCTGACTGGAAATAATGAGGACTGAGGCCTGAAAATAACATCACGATGTGTGTGAGTGTGCATGTGTGCTTATATGTGTGTAGTATGTGTGTATCACAGGAGGCTGCTGAGGAGGGAACGGCTCATAATAATGGCCGGAACGGAGCAAATGGAATGGCATCAAACACCTGGAAACTATGAGTTTGACGTACTTGATACCATTCCACTGATTCCGCTCCAGTCATTACCACGAGCCCATTCTCCCCAACTAAGGTGCCACCAACCTCCTGTGGTGTGTATTTATAAAGACAAATCACCCACAGTGAATGGTGTCACCGTGTCACGTAGCATCACATCATTACGACCACCTCCTATTACACTACTATCCTACACATCTAATGAGAGACAGCTCCTGTTACGCTACAACAACATTAAGGACATGGATGTTACCTGAGGGTACCTGGGTATGGCATGACAGACAAATTAAGGCTCAAACTGAGACACATATTAGGGGGTGGGGACGTGTGCATGTGTGTGTGTATGTGTTTGCAGGGCAGGCATTATGGGCTATACAACGGTCATGTGACGCGACACCTGATGATGACATGGCCTAGGGTCAATCCCCCCCCCCATAGACACACATACCCTAACACACACCACCACCCTTGTATATCAGAGCATCACCATGGTAACCACCCCACCCCACGACACATACACACAAACCATAGACAAAGGAGCATCAATGTAAACATATTTATACACATATTAGGCCTAACACACCTGCGTATGTTTGTGCATGTGTGACGTTCCATGCAAGGAGACAACCATGTGACTGTGACATCCTGCACCTCGCACTGCAATGCCCTCTAGGTAATTAACGTTCAGATAGCGTCCATGACAACCCTCCTGTCAGACACACACACACTAGTAGACATACATACATACATACATACATACATACATACATACATACACACACACACACACACATTAATGTTAATCTCTGTACTACTCTTCTGGAGCAGTGAGTCCATTCCCCTCCCCGACCTCAGCTACACCAGACTGAAGTGTTTCCAGAAAGCAGACTTTTACAGCTCTCTCTTTCTCCCTCTGCTCTAGCTCCCTCTCTCTTTCACAGCTCTCTGAAGACCTCATATTTCCACTGTACAGCAGCTGAACCGCATCTCCCTGAGAAACAGAGAACTAACAACCCCTCCACCCTCCCTCCTCATTTCCTACCTCCCACCTCCCTCTTTCTCGCTATCCATCGCATTCACAAGCTCTCCCTCATTTTCCCTCTCTCTCCATCTCTCCCTGCAGAGTTAGCCATCGAGCCTCACACACTCACTCAGCACATAGTCTAAATACATAGACGCACATAGGGGCCTAGTTAGTTTTAGACCTACAGTATATACTTACTTACGCAGACAGACCCACGCTAACACTCACACACAAATGTGTTTTGAAAGTGTGTGTGTAATGTCTGAAACACACAGAGGGCCATCAGTCAATGCACAGCATGCTGGAAACTCCCCCAGAACCAGTCCAGGAAATGAAGTGAAGGGAACAACAATCCCCATGGGATGGATTCACCCTTAACACCGTAGCTATACAATCACATGGGCAGACACGTATACATGTAGCCTACACAAACCCACGCAGACAAGTATCCTGGTTAGGCTCTGAGTGGCCTATAACTATGTGACTCTATAAAAGGTATAATACAAGGTATGTGATGGAGAGGAAGCAGTGTGTGTGTGGGCAGTAAACAGTGTCATTAAGAGTTATCAGAGACCAGACCTCTTTCACTAACATCTCCCTACAGAGAGCACTCAGAAACATATGTTGCTTTACATAATTTCCACTCCTCCTTTATGTGAAGAGAGAGAGAGAGAGAGAGAGAGAGAGAGAGAGAGAGAGAGAGAGAGAGAGATAAAGAGAGGGAGTTAGAGAGAGAGTGGAGTCTCTGTACTTCTGTGCGTGATTGTGTATCGTAGGTATGTGTTATCCAGCACACCCATAGGCATGGAACACATCTGTGTGTGGGAGAGGAGAGAAGACGGGAAGAGGGAGAGAGAGAAAAGAAAGAAGACAGAGGGCTGACTGTCTGCTGTATGCTACATTATCTGTGTCTACAGAACCACAGGCTCCATCTGCAGAGAGAGAGAGAGAGAGGGACGGAGAGAAAGACCGCACACACACAGCTGATGGTTGGAGGGGGAATGGAATGGGGGGAATAGAAGGAGAGGAGAAGCAGAAATGAGACAGACAGGTGGAGGTGGAGGGGTGGCGGTGTAGCTCAGTTGGTAGAGCATGGCGCTTGCAACGCCAGGGTTGTGGGTTTGTTTCCCACGGGGGGGGGCCAGTATGAAAATGTATGCACTCACTAACTGTAAGTCGCTCTGGATAAGAGCGTCTGCTAAATGACTAAAATGTAAAATGAGGTGGAGGTGGAGGGGTGAATCACTGTGCCTACAGCTGGTCTCCTAGTCTGACACCTGTGACCTAAATATATGTGGTTGGATGAGTTTGGGATCCATCGCCCCAAAACTTTCCCAGAGTCTGTTTGGAATAGGCTATTTCTTTCTCGACAAGCTGACCAGTAGAATAGGTACACTTTTCTACTATGGGGGATAGTAGATTGACATAGGCTAGTGATTTTGCTGTTCGTTACTGCTCTTGTTGGCTGAGGAAAAGTAAATGTGGACAGTTATTCTAACATCTTCAAAGTGCACATCAGAATTTGGTAAGATGGACTGCACATCATTGCATCCTTGACTTGCATGTTCTGTTAATATGAACTATCATAATCTAAATGTGATTTCTGTCATTCTGAGCACCGTGGGTGGATGCCCTAATCAGGTTATACACCCAAATTTACATTTACATTTTTGTCATTTAGCAGACGCTCTTATCCAGAGTTCATACATTTCATACTTTTTTCGTACTGGTCCCCCGTGGGAATCAAACCCACAACCCTGGTGTTGCAAGCGCCATGCTCTACCAACTGAGCCACAGGGGACCAAATGTCCGGTAAATGAAAATGCTGCCGGTCAAATGTCTGACACCACATTTTCCTAAAGGAAACCCTGACACACACACACAAAGCCTCTAGCAGCCTCTTGACCTGAAACACTTTATGATTAGTGTGTGTGGTGTGAGTGTATGTAGTAGGAGTACCATATGCCAACCCAAAATCAACAGAAAAAACATTCCCGTTCACACAAACACAATGCACATGCTCAAGGCCCAAGGGTGAGATGTGTCAGTATCCTACCCCACTGCCCTTCACATGACCCCATAGTGCTGGGAAACGCTCACGCACACACTCACACACAGGGGACTCTCCTATTTTAGCTGATTTTAACAGGCTGTATTCAGATCAGCGCAATGAAGACAATGCACAGTTGATATAAAGTGTGTACAGTCTGGGAGCCCTGAAATACCAAGTATTTACACCCTGTTTTTAAGAAAAGTTCTAGAGAAACTGCTATTGGGTCATGTTTTCAGCTTTGTTTTTCTTCTCTTTCATTCCCTTCTGAAAATAACAGGTGCCAACCTTCCACAGGTGCAAACGCTTAGTCAAAACTGACTCCTCTTACTCCTGCTTCCTTTCCAATGTTCTGTAGTACACTGAGGAGGGGATTTTACACGGTCAGCTTTGTGTCGTACATACAGTACGTACTGCGTACCTTTCTGAACATGAATACAGTAGTAACCTAGATAATGTTCACCTGAGTCCTGTGCAACTCTCGAAAACAGTTTAGCAGCTTAGCACTAACATTTCACATTACATTTTAGTCATTTAGCAGATGCTCTTATCCAGAGCATATGACAATTCTACAGATGAAACATTATGGAGTCTTAAAGGAGGCCTGGGTAAGGCAAAAATGTAAAAAAATATGCCAACTTTAATACATTATTCTCAATTATGCTTTTAGATACAAATGTCAAATATACAGTACACTATATATACAAAAGTATGTGGACACCCTTCAAATTAGTAGATTTGGCTATTTCAGCCACACCCGTTGCTGACAGGTGTATATATCGAGCACACAACCATGCAATCTCCATAGACAAACATTGGCAGTAGAATGGCCTTACTGAAGAGCTCAGTGACTTTCAACGTGGCACCGTCATAGGATGCCACCTTTCCAACAAGTCAGTTAGTCAAATTTCTGCCCTGCTAGAGCTGCCCCAGTCAACTGTAAGTGCTGTTATTGTGAAGTGGAAATGTCTAGGAGCAACAATGTCTCAGCCGCGAAGTGGTAGGCCACACAAGCTCACAGAATGGGACCGCCGAGTGCTAAAGCAAGTAGCGCGTAAAATCGTCTGTCCTCGGTTGCAACACTTGCAACGGGTGTGGCTGAAATAGCAGAATCCACTAATTTGAAGGGGTGTCCACATACTTTTGTATATATAGTGTAGCTCCATTCTTGTGTATTTTATTTTATTCCTCTTGTGTTACTATTTTATTTTTAAACTCCGCATTGTTGGGAAGGGCTTGTAAGTAAGCATTTCACAGTAAAATCTACACCAGTTTTACTTGGCGCAGGTGACAAATAAAATTTGATTTGATTATTTTTCTATGAGCTCTTGACATCAATCTAGATTTTGTATCCCTGGTTCTCTCTTCCCTTTATCCAAACACCACCAGCTGAATTGTTCAACTGACAGCCAACAGATACAGACACCAGCGTTGCTGAATAGAGTCTGGCTCTTCATTGTTGGACAGATATAGTGGTGCAAGCCCGTGCGCACACGCACACGCACACACACACACACACACACACACACACACACACACACACACACACACACACACACACACACACACACACACACACACACACACACACACACACACACACACAGTGCCAACACAATGGATATGAAGGTAGCCCAGATGGCATGGCTTATCATTTTAATCCCTGGCATACAGCATATTGACAGAGCTGCAACTGCTGCTGCTGCTGCTACTGGGGCACAGGGCTGTATGTGTGTGCGTGTGTGCGTATGTGTGTATGTGTGTGTCTGCATGCATGCGTGTGTGTGTCTGCGTGCATGCATGTGCATTTCTGATAAAAGGTTAGACACAGGGGAACTCTCTCACTGTATGGTGCAAGACCCTGTCATTTGGACCTTGTTTACACCCCCACCCCAGACGGGCCAACTAGTCATTCGGGCACAACCATGTATTTGGTGAGACTTCACATAATACATTAAATAGTTTGTCTAACTGTAGCTCAATTGGTAGAGCATGGCGCTTGTAACGCCAGGGTAGTGGGTTCGATCCCCGGGACCACCCATACGTAAAAATGTATGCGCACATGACTGTAAGTCGCTTTGGATAAAAACGTCTGCTAAATGGCATATTATTATTATTATTATTATTATTATTATTATTATTACTACATGACCTCCGTGGATTGAACAGCATGACATACAGACGGTATGAAAGGGCAGCATTCATGATGTCACTGACTGTACTCTGCTTGTGTCAACTAACCTCAATCATAAACATAGCATTCCACCTACAGTAACTAAAATATTCTCCAAACTCCTCAACACTACTACAACCTACTAACATTATGACTGCAGCCTGAGGGCCTACCTCACCAACACAGTGTGACAAGCCTCAACCACCTGCAAATATCTCCCACCTCCAACCTTTATACTTCTCCAGAAGGTCTCAAAATCTATGTTTACACTATCTTAGAAGGCTTAGGACTGAGTCACGGTCCCCCTACTCTACTGAAAATGTTAACAGTTTATGGCATACGCTTCCCCTCACATCAGTTCCACCACTTTCTGTTACTGAGACAAAATGGCCGCCATAGACACATCAAACAATGTCTAGAGCCTAGGTTCCTTAAATAGGCCTGTCAGCTGGCTCCAGTGTCTTAACAGGCAGAGAAAGTGAGTTTACGTTACACTCCGCCGTTCATGTGGTGCCAGTCCACTAGTCTGGACTAGTGGCGGCACAGGGGCACAGGTTAGCTAACAGCTCGCTGGTAAACAAAGGTAGCATTGAGCTGGTTGTCATGGCAGCAGAAAGGGCTGAGGCCTTAGACGTTTTGAATCCTGGTCCCTGATAAGGGGTATTCCTGAGAATGTTTACCAAGGACTGATGTGTGTTATGGAGAGTTACCGAGGTGTTCTGAGAAGTTATGGATAAGACAGGTCTTCCTCCTCTCTGACTTGGCTGTGTCTTCATACAGAGGTATGAGTTCATTATCAGTTCCAGTATGCACTCAAGACATCTCTCAGAGGCAGGGTTAGCCACCCAGACAGGTACAGACAGGAACCTGTATCCAGACCCATGGGTCTCCTCCTACAGTGTGTCCTGTTGGACAGACCTCCCAGGGTTTTCCCATCATGAGGCCAGCTTCCAAGGAAACTCTACAGCGTTCCTGCTGTCACCTCTGGGAACTGATCCTGCCAAATGAACACTTCCTGAAACATGACACTTTTATCAAACCACAGGAAAGTTTAACAGGACTGGGGAATGAGAGAAAAACTGTTCATCTGTTCACTAGTAGACCCCACGCACTCATGCACAAACAAAACACACACACACAAAAACACACACACGTGCAGTTATACCCAGTGGTGGAAAAAGTACCCAGTTGTCATACTTGAGTAAAAGTAGATTAATAGAAAGTTACTCAAGTAAAAGTGAAAGTCACCAAGTAAAATACTACTTGAGTAAAAGTCTAAAAGTATTTGGTTTTAAATATACTTACGTATCAAAAGTAAATGTAATTGCTAAAATATACTTAAGTATCAAAAGTAGAAGTAAAAGTATAAAATCATTTCAAATTCCTTTTACCATTTTCTTGTTTTTAAAATGTACGGTTAGCCAGGGGCACACTCCAACACTCAGAAATTATTTACAAAAGATGCATTTGTGTTTAGTGAGTCCGCCAGACCATAGGCAGTAGGGATGACCACGTGTTATCTTGATAAGTGCGTGAATTTCACAATTTCACATTCAAAATGTGACGAGTACTTTGGGTTGACAGGGAAAATGTATGCAGTAAAAAGTACAATATTTTCTTTAGGAATGTAGTGAAGTAAAAGTAAAAGTTGTCAAAAATATTAATAGTAAAGTAAAGTACAGATACCCCAAAAAACGACTTATGTAGTACTTTACAGTATTTTTACTTAAGGACTTTACACCACAGGTTACACCCCCGTTACCCTGCAACATCAACTCTCCACCACATGACATGAGTGTGTCCTCAGACCAATCACCTGACAGAGTGTGTGACTGAAACAGGAAGACATATGGGACGTGTCCATCCATCAGTGACACTGATCTCTGCTTGTCACGAAGGAAGGATGCTCCAATGAAACAGCCCAAAAAATGACTGTAATCTAATGATTTCTAGTGGTTATTCTGCTCAGCTGGTAGAGCACGGCGCTTGTAACGCCAAGGTAGTGGGTTCGATCCCCGGGACCACCCATACACAAAAAAATGTATGCACGCATGACTGTAAGTCGCTTTGGATAAAAGCGTCTGCTAAATGGCATATTATATTATATTATATTATTAATTGATTCCCTGTTGATGTGCAGAATTATTATTGTTAATAAAATGCTATCCAGCAAGAGAACATCTGGCACCAATAACCATCTTAAGAGTGTTAACATATACACTACCAGTCAAAAGTTTGGACACACATACTCATTCAAGGGTTTTTCTTTATTTTGACTATTTTCTAAATTTCTACGTTGTAGAATAATAGTGAAGACATCAAAACTATCTAACACATATGGAATCATGTAGTAACCAAAGAAGTGTTAAACAAATCCAAATATATTTTATATTTGAGATTCTTCAAATAGCCACCCTTTGAGTGTGTCTGTGAAGAGTCTTTGAAGAGTGTGCAAAGCTGTCATCAAGGCAAAGGGTGGCTATTTGAAGAATCTCAAATATAAAATACATTTGGATTTGTTTAACACTTTTTTGGTTACTACATGATTCCATATGTGTTATTTCATAGTTTTGATGTCTTCACTATTATTCTACAATGTAGAAAATAGTACAAATAAAGAAAAACCCTGGAATGAGTAGGTGTGTCCAAACTTTTGACAGGTACTGTATATCCAGCCTAACAGATTTCACAGCATTCTAAATCACTGCTGATCTCAAATTCCTCTGCTTGAGTGCCTACTCACTTACACACACTGTTTTCTGTTTCTCCTCTCTCTCACACACACACACACACACACACACACACACACACACACACACACACACACTCACAGGTCGGGGCATGTTCATGTGAGTCCCACTCCAGTCTAGTAGAGGAACAGGCTGGTCATTGAGATCCGCTCAAAGGTTAACATTATCTCCACCGTGGGTACACTGTGGCCCTCATACTGGACTCACTAAGGGATATGGAGAATCAGCAGCTCAGACACACACACACACACACACTCAGATAGACACCGTATACACAAACACTGCATTCATGAACATAGCTATTCCCACTAACCTGATAACATTCGTAAACACACAGTCACATAATGTGCGTACAAAAACACACACAGTTTCTGTGATGTAGAATAATACAGCTATCGTTTACAGTACCCACTGGGCACACACTGGTTGAATCAACGTTGATTCCATGTCATTTCAATTAAATGACTTTGAACCAACGTGGAATAGACGTTGAATTGACGTCTGTGCCCAATGGGTATGCACCAATGTACACATGTGTATGACTACTCCCATCAGGGCCGTCCAGTGGGACCCAGCTCTAAAACTCCCTGTACTGCTGTTCTGTTTAACTGCTCTGTTCCAGCTGCATCCTCAGTCCCTGCAGGAAGAGGCCTCTAGCTCTAGCTCTAATGACAGGGTCTGTGCCACACACATGCACGCGCACACAGACACACACGCATGGAGACACTAACACACACACTTCAGGTTCACAAACATGTGCACAAATACACACACACACCACAGTGATATAAAAAGCCTATCCTGAGAACCATTGTAGTCACACAGTACACTGCATGCAGCAGTACAGTCTGAGGGAACCATCTCATTATGAAATTGCCAGAGAAGCAGAGGTCTAACTCACTGAACTGTAAGACAGCTAAGTTCAAGAAGCCTTAGCCAAGCTCCATAGCCCCTAGCAGTCACACATCAAAACCAGTGGCCCCACCAACATCTCCTTGTCAATCAACAACACAACACTGTTCTTTAGGGAACCCATAGGGACTAGGTTCTAGGGCTGACTTACTTACTGACTGGTTTGGTTCATCATCAGAGTGTGACAGACCTATGGAAAGTACACTACCAGGCCAAGAAGGGAAGAAAGAGAGGGAGAGAATATACTGTATGTTAACGAGTGAAGAAGGATTAAAAGGCCTGCTGCTGTATGCGACTGTGACCCTAAATGAACGGCCCACAGGCACCGTGGCTAAAAGCACCCAGACGACCGACAGAGCGACCGCGCTGTGTTTCATTTCACACCAAGCGGTTTTTACTGACAGCAGCTGAAAGACTGCCTGCCTGCCTGGGACAATAACAGGCCAGTATGAGTCTGGAGTGAGCCAGCAGAAGGGTATGGGATAGGGTTCAGTAAACTGTACTGCACAGGGGGAGGGCTAGACCATTACCTCACCAATAGCTCACTTTGTAGTACACACTTCAAAGGGGTGTGAGGATTGAGCTGCTAGAAACTGGTAAGATGATATGATTAGTGTGACTTCAGTTACAACACAGGATGCCTACTGTGCGGTGGTGGTCTCTTGACTGTTTAAGTATGAATATATGTGATTAATCAGAATATACACTCACCAGCCAATTTATTAGGTACACCATCCCGTTCACGAAAATGGATAGCTCCTACAGACAGTGAGTCAGGTGGCAGTGGCTTGCTATATAAAGCAGGCAGAAAGGCATCGAGGCATTCTGTTACTGTTCGATTGAACATTAGAATGGACAAAACGAGTGACCTAAGCGACTTTGAGCGTGATATGATTGTCAGTGCCAGGCGAGCCGGATCCAGTATCTCAGAAATGGCCGCCCTCCTTGGCTTTTCACACACGACAGTGTCTAGGGTTTACCGAGAATGGTGCGACAAACAAAAAACATCCAGTCAGCGGCAGTCCTATGGGCGAAAACAGCACGTTGATTAGAGGTCGAAGGAAAATGGCAAGAATCATGCAAGCTAACAGGCGGGCCTCAAAACAGACAAATAACGGCGCATTACAACAGTGGCGTGCTTAACGGCATCTTGGAACGCACAACCCGTCGATCCTTGTCACAGATGGCTATTGCAGCAGACGACCACACCGGGTTCTACTCCTATCAGCTAAAAACAAGGAGGGAAAGGGGATACCTAGTCAGTTGTACAACTGAATGCATTCAACTGAAATGTGTCTTCCGCATTTAACCCCCCTCTGAATCAGAGAAGTGCGGGGGGCTGCCTTAAATCGACATACACATCATCCGCGTCCGGGGAACAGTGGGTTAACTGCCTTGCTCAGGGGCAGAATGACAGATTTTTACCTTGTCGGCTCGGGGATTCGATCCAGCAACCTTTCGGTTACTGGCCCAACTCGCCAGGCTACCTGCCACCCAAAGCGGCTCCAGTGGGCACGTGATCACCAATACTGGAAAATTGGGGAGTGGAAAAACATTGCCTGGCCTGACGAATGCTGTTGCGTCATGATGGCAGAGTCAGGATTTGGCGTAAGCAGCATGAGTCCATGTACCCATCCTGGCTGGTGTCAACAGTACAGGCTGGTGGCGGTGGTTTACTGGTGTGGGGAAGGTTTTGCTGGCACACGTTAGGTCCCTTGATACCAATTAAGCAACAAACGTTTCCGACGCCTTGTAGAATCCATGCCCCAAAGAATTTAGGCTGTTCTGGAGGCAAAGGGTGGTCCGATCCGGTACTAGATGGGTGTATCTAAGAAACTGTCTGGTGAGTGTACATGCCTCCTTGTGTGCAATCCTGTGTGTAGATGTTCATTGTACATTTTGCATCCCTTAAGATATTTTAAGTAGAAATTGTGCACCAATATTTTAAAAGCCTGTTATATTAAATGAAATGCCCTTTGATATAGACCACATTTTTTTTACGACTTCTAAGAAGATTTTAACACACTTAACCCCAAAATGTATTCATGTTTTCACCATCATTTTAAAGCCCTAGTTATGTTTTTGCTTTGACAAAGTCATTTCTGAAGATTGTGATTTATTTAGTGTGATTAGTAATTAATTTACTTTGGTCCCTCATTTGAAGGTCAACCCTGTTACGTGAACTGAACTCTCGTTTTAATATGATAAAACTGTTCATTTTAAAACATTTTCTTTCAAAAGAAACATTGAACATAATAGTCAAATCATAGTGTAAAACCAGGTGAGCTGGTTCTACTGTTACTCAAAGATGGATAGTCTAGATACAGTGGGGGGAAAAAGTATTTAGTCAGCCACCAATTGTGCAAGTTCTCCCACTTAAAAAGTGTAATTTTCATCATAGGTACACGTCAACTATGACAGACAAATTGAGAAGAAAAAAAATCCAGAAAATCACATTGTAGGATTTTTTATGAATTTATTTGCAAATTATGGTGGAAAATAAGTATTTGGTCACCTACAAACAAGCAAGATTTCTGGCTCTCACAGACCTGTAACTTCTTCTTTAAGAGGCTCCTCTGTCCTCCACTCGTTACCTGCATTAATGGCACCTGTTTGAACTTGTTATCAGTATAAAAGACACCTGTCCACAACCTCAAACAGTCACACTCCAAACTCCACTATGGCCAAGACCAAAGAGCTGTCAAAGGACACCAGAAACAAAATTGTAGACCTGCACCAGGCTGGGGAAGACTGAATCTGCAATAGGTAAGCAGCTTGGTTTGAAGAAATCAACTGTGGGAACAATTATTAGGAAATGGAAGACATACAAGACCACTGATAATCTCCCTCGATCTGGGGCTCCACGCAAGATCTCACCCCGTGGGGTCAAAATGATCACAAGAACAGTGAGCAAAAATCCCAGAACCACACGGGGGGACCTAGTGAATGACCTGCAGAGAGCTGGGACCAAAGTAACAAAGCCTACCATCAGTAACACACTACGCCGCCAGGGACTCAAATCCTGCAGTGCCCTGCTTAAGCCAGTACATGTCCAGGCCCGTCTGAAGTTTGCTAGAGTGCATTTGGATGATCCAGAAGAGGATTGGGAGAATGTCATATGGTCAGATGAAACCAAAATAGAACTTTTTGGTAAAAACTCAACTCGTCGTGTTTGGAGGACAAAGAATGCTGAGTTGCATCCAAAGAACACCATACCTACTGTGAAGCATGGTGGTGGAAACATCATGCTTTGGGGCTGTTTTTCTGCAAAGGGACCAGGACGACTGCTCCGTGTAAAGGAAAAAATGAATGGGGCCATGTATCGTGAGATTTTGAGTGAAAACCTCCTTCCATCAGCAAGGGCATTGAAGATGAAACGTGGCTGGGTCTTTCAGCATGACAATGATCCCAAACACACCGCCCGGGCAACGAAGGAGTGGGTTCGTAAGAAGCATTTCAAGGTCCTGGAGTGGCCTAGCCAGTCTCCAGATCTCAACCCCATAGAAAATCTTTGGAGGGAGTTGAAAGTCCATGTTGCCCAGCGACAGCCCCAAAACATCACTGCTCTAGAGGAGATCTGGATAGAGGAATGGGCCAAAATACCAGCAACAGTGTGTGAAAACCTTGTGAAGACTTACAGAAAACGTTTGACCTGTGTCATTGCCAACAAAGTATTGAGAAACTTTTGTTATTGACCAAATACTTATTTTCCACCATAATTTGCAAATAAATTCATTTAAAATCCTACAATGTGATTTTCTGGAGAAAAAAAATCTAATTTTGTCTGTCATAGTTGACATGTACCTATGATGAAAATTACAGGCCTCTCTCATCTTTTTAAGTGGGATAACTTTCACAATTGGGGGCTAACTAAATACTTTTTTTCCCCACTGTATGTTTGATAGTCTAGATATGTCCCGAGTGGCGCAGTGGTCTAAGGCACTGCATCACAGTGCTAGCTGTGGCACTAGAGATCCTGGTTTGAGTCCAGGCTCTGTCGCAGCCGGCCACGACCGGGAGACCCATGGGCGGCGCACAATTGGTCCAGCGTCATCCAAGGTAGGGGATGGTTTGGCCGGCAGGGACGTGGGTTTGTTTCCCACGGGGGGCCAGTATGAAAAAAAAAACAACCAAAAAAAACATGTATGCATTCACTAACTGTAAGTCGCTCTGGATAAGAGCGTCTGCTATATCACCTATATGTAAATGTAATTAAACACATTTGTTGAAGCTTGCATTAAATAGCCCCTCCCTGTTGCACACAACAAGCTTCCATTCCCCCTGTGACAAGAGGATAGCTGATTTAACATGAAAACCTCAACCCTGTTATGGTCAACCCTGTTACTTTAATGGTACTTACTACAGTCTTTTTTTACCCCTTGAGATGAGAAAACATGCTTTTTATGAAGTTGAACATGTGCACTTTATGACAGAATATTAAAATTAGGTGAAATTAATCGTTTTTTTGACCAAATTACACCACCCAACATATACTCTTTTCATGGAACGACCCTTATATGATGTGTAGGTGTATTGTATTTGTGCATGAGGCCCTATATGGGTAAAATATACAGATGGTGTGACACAGCTTATGGGAAAGGAGAGAGAGAAAGATCTATAGAGTGAGAAAAAGATAGATTGAAACACGGTGTACAGTCCTTGAACTGTGTGGGTGGACGTGCTTCTGTTAGCATCAACAAATATGCATGCATGCATCCGACCGACCGTACGTGTATGTGTGCGTGTGCGTACTCCCTGTAGTTGTAACCCATAGCGGATGCCCAGAGGAATGAGTCGTACTCCCACAAGAATTCTAAATGACCTGATTGCCAGCCACGGTCCATCTGCTGCGTCTCTTCTAAAAACACCACATACTGTAACTTAATAGACACCCTCTTTCTCTCTCTCATGTTCTCGTTCTCTCACACAATCTCTCTCTCGTACCACTATGATAGCAGCATGCTAGGAGCTGACCATGTTATGTAACAGAGCAATGTCAGAACACCCACACACACTCTCTTGTACACACACGCAGGCTCCCACACACTCTCTCGTACACTGTACATATACAGTGGGGCCTGAAATTATTGACACCCTTGATAAAGATGAGCAAAAATGACTGATTCAAATAAATAATTCAAATACTGAGCTATATTGTATGCTCCAAAACATTTGGGAAATTATACTAGTTTATACTAATACAATTGCTCAGAGAAAGATACTCTAAATATACACAAAAGTGTCAAATTAGTGGATTCGGCTATTTCAGCCACACCCGTTGCTGACAAGTGTATAAAATTGAGCACACAGCCATGCAATCTCCATAGACAAACATTGGCAGTAGAATGGCCTTACTGACGAGCTCAATAACTTTCAACATGGCACTGGTCAACTGTAAGTGCTGTTATTGTGAAGTGGAAAAGTCTAGGACCAGCAACGGCTCAGCCACGAAGTGGTAGGCCACACAAGCTCACAGAACGGGAACACTGAGTGCTGAAGCGCGTAGCGTCAGCACAATAACTGTTTGTCGGGAGCTTCATGAAATGGGTTTCCATGGCCGAGCAGCCGCACACAAGCCTAAGTTTACCAAGCGCAATGCCAAGCATCGGCTGGAGTGTTGTAAAGCTCGCCGCCATTGGACTCTTGTGCAGTGGAAACGCGTTCTCTGGAGTGATGAATCACGGTTCACCATCTGGCAGTCCGACGGACGAATCTGGATCTGCATAGTGCCAACAGTAAAGTTTGGTGGAGGAGGAATAATGGTCTGGGGCTGTTTTTCATGGTTCAGGCTCCTTAGTTCCAGGGAAGGGAAATCTTAACGCTACAGCATACAATGACATCTAGACAATTCTGTGCTTCCAACTTTGTGGCAACAGTTTGGGGAAGGCTCTTTCCTGTTTCAGCATGACAATGCCCCTGTACACAAAGCGAGGTCCATACAGAAATGGTTTGTCGAGATCGATGTGGAAGAACTTGACTGGCCTGCACAGAGCCCTGACCTCAACCCCATCGAACACCTTTGGGATGAATTGGAACGCCGACTGCGAACCAGGCCTAATCGCCCAACATCATTGCCCGACCTCACTAATGCTCTTGTGGCTGAATGTAAGCAAGTCCCCACAGCAATGTTCCAACATCTAGTGGAAAGCCTTCCCAGAAGAGTGGGGGCTGTTATAGCAGCAAAGGGAGGACCAACTCCATATTAATGCCTATGATTTTGGAATTAGATGTTCGACAAGCAGTTGTCCACATACGTTTGATCATGTAGTGTATTTTGTTTAACAAGTAATACTTTTTTTTCTCAAGAAGGTAAGGGTTAAAGTATTGACACCCCTGTTTTCAATACCTTTCATTACCTTACCTTGAGAGGATAAACAGCACTGAGCCTTTTTCTAAAATGTTTTTTTGAGTTGGAGACACATTGGGAGGGCTCTTAGACCATTCCTCCATTCAGAATCCTTCCAGATCCCTGATATCCTTTGTCTGCGCTTATGGACTGCCCTCTTCAATTCAAACAACATGTTTTCAATAAAATCTCTTTCACTGAGCAATTGCATCAGTATAAAATAATATAATGTTCAAATTTTTTGGAGCGTACAATATAGCTCAGTATTTTAATCATTTATTTCATACAGTCATTTTTGCTAATCTTTATCAAGGGTGTCAATAATTTCAGACCCCACTGTATGTTGGCTACTTTACTCTACATCACAACAAAGATCACATTAACTTTTCAAGACATACTCTTCTCTTTCAGTCTGCACATTTCTACCTGTATTACAGTATGTGAAATATTAGTCTTCTGTTCACCTCACAACTCATATAGACAGGGATGAATCCAATTTGCATGTGGAACTCTGACTTTCACGTCAATCCTACATTGATGTCAATGAGAAGATTTTGATTCAATAGTAAACAACACAGCTTGGACTGTGGTGGCACTGGCCTTTCTGTGGGTGCTCTAATAAGTAATTCACTGAAGGTGTCCTGGTTTCCTATCCCAGTGTAGTAAACTAGGGCAGAACCCAGAAATAATATCTGACTCCAGCCTCTTCATCAGAGAGAATCACGTAGGCCAGGTCCCTAAAGGTACACCCAGCCTCACAGCTGATTTACTACAGACCAGGAGGGTGTGTATCTGGGCTACCGTATCTGGGTCAGTCTCTGATACACAGGACAGCCAGCAGTAAGAATCTAGGCTGGTGGAGGAGTCACATATTGCAGAATGTGAGGCATTATCGTACTCTCTTCACGACTGTATTGGTGTGTTTGGACCATAATATTATTTATTTTATTTTTTATTTTTGGTCATTTAGCGGACGCTCTTATCCAGAGCGACTTACAGGAGCAATTAGGGTTAAGTGCCTTGCTCAAGGGCACATCGACAGATTTTTCACCTAGTCGGCTCGGGGATTAGAACAAGCGACCTTTCGGTTACTGGCACAACGCTCTTACCCACTAAGCTACCTGCCGCCCTAATAGATCCCCAGTGATGTGGACACCGAGGAACTTGAAGCGCTTGACCCGCTCCACTACAGCCCCGTTGAGTAGTCCACGATCAGCTCCTTTGTCTTGCTGACGTTGAGGGAGAGGTTGTTGTCCTGGCACCATACTGCCAGGTCTGACCTCCCTATAGACTGTCTCATTGTCATCAGTGATCAGACCTACCACCGTCGTGTCACCGCCAAACTTAATGATGGTGTTGGAGTCGTGCACGGCCACGCAGTCGTGGGTGAACAGGGAGTACAGGAGAGGACTAAGCACTCACCCTTGAGGGGCCCACATGTTGAGGGTCAGCGTGGCGGATGTGTTGTTGCCTACCCTCACCACCTGGGGGCATCCCGTCAGGAAGTCCAGGATCCAGTTGCAGAGGGAGGTGTTCAGTCCCAGGGTCCTTAGCTTAGTGATGAGCTTGGAGGGCACTATGGTGTTGAACGGTGAACTCTAGTCAATGAACATTCTCACATAGGTGTTTATTTTGTCCAAGTGGGAAAGGGCAGTATGGAATGCAATAGTGATTGCGTCATCTGTGGATCTGTTGGGGGTGGTATGTGAATTAGAGTGGGTCCAGGGTGTCTGGGATGATGGTTTTGATGTGAGCCATGACCAGCCTTTCAAAGCATTTCATGGCTGTAGATGTGAGTGCTACGGGGCGATAGTCATTTTGACAGGTTACCTTGGCGTTCTTGGGCAAAGGGACTATGGTGGTCTGCTTGAAACATGTAGGTATTATAGACTGGGTCAGGGAGAGGTTGAAAATTTCAGTGAAGCCAGCTGCTCTGAAAAATAAATGTACTTTATAATTTACATACATTTAAAAACATTTAAAAAAAAAATATTTTTTTAAACATTTTTAGTCATTTAGCAGACGCTCTTATCCAGAGCGACTTACAGTTAGTGAATACATATATATATATATATTTTATACTGGCCCCCCGTGGGAATCGAACCCACAACCCTGGCGTTGCAAACGCCATGCTCTATCAACTGAGCTACATCCCTGCCGGCCATTCCCTCCCCTACACTGACATGCATATTATTGATATTAGTCCTCTGATTATAATGAAGAGCAAAACGTGCCGCATTCCTTTCTCTTCTGTAGATGTTATATCCTTGTATTGCTACTGCTGTATCATCAAAGGAATTATCTAAGTGAGTCTCAGAAATGGCTTGGCATGTTATCTTATTGATTTCATGAACCTTATTTTTAAGGCTACATTTATTAATATGGGCTATTTTTAGCCCTTTCCTGGGTAGCTTATCAGTGATAGACATAATATGGAAAAGAACAATCAAAGCAAGAAAAAAAAAAACTTTACTCAGCAGTCCATCAATCAGTTAGTGTGTGTAAGTATGTGTGTGCTGAGGGATTGAAGCTATGAACCCACAGGCATGGCTCTCTCATCCCTCCCAGGCTTTTGGGAGGGAGGGTGGACAATGAGCCTGTCATAGCGGATGCAAGCAATGTCCTCACACGCTCTGGCAGCTTTCATGGCTGGGATAAGTTATTTCCTCTTCTGGCGCACAGCTTCAGGATAGTCCTCGTTGAGGAAGATGTACGTTCCTTTCAAGTTCTTGGCTCTTTACAGAACAACTACCTTGTCCTTGAACCTCAGGAACTTGACCACTATCGGCCTGGGCCTGTCACCTTTTCCAGTCCTGTTGGCGGGCTCCACCTCAATCTTCCTGTGGTCCATCTTCAGTTTCTCAGTGATAATTTCCCTCACTGTGTCCTCAGACTCCGTCCAGGTCTCATGTGGAGATTCTGCAATTCCTTCCACAACAATGTTGTTTCGACTTGATTGTCCCTCGAGATCAAATCAAGATCATCTGATTTCATTGTTATCATGGATCCACTTACACAACTGATGTCCTCTCTCAATGCCTTACAGATTGCTGTCATCCTGCTATTCTCCTGTTTAAACTCATCGAGCTGACCCTGGGAGAACTAGTGTTGCTTGCCTCGAAGCGAGAATAGAAGGCATTTAGCTTGTCTGGTAGGCTCGCGTAACTGGGCAGCTCGCAGCTGGGTTTCCCTTTGTAATCCATGTTAGTTCGGAAGCCCTGCCATATTCGACGAGCGTCTGAGCCGGTGTAATGGAATTTGATCTTAGTTCTGTACTGATGCTTTCTTTGCCTGTCGGTTGGCTTGTCAGAGGACGTAGCAGGATTTTTTATAAGCATCCGGGTTAATGTCCCGCTCAAGTTATTTTAATATTTTTACTACATAAATAAATAAACAATTCTTTTGTAGCCTTTTTGTCACTAGTGTTACCTATATTTTAATGAAAATTCAGGCTTTCCAGAATGTAATTTGCATATATAATCAAAGACAGAAAAGGTTAATATTAAGTAGGGGTGTAACGATTCGTTTTGACAACGATTCGATTTGTATCACGATTCGTGGTTGTCGATACGATTCAAGGACGATATTGGTTCATTTAGAACGATACGATCCGAAACGATTCAGTGACTTGAAATCGATTCAGTAACCTTTTAGCCCAAAATTCAACCAGTGTGACTGAAATAAATACCTGGATACTGGACAGTGCAGGTGAAGTTTCCTAGATTCCTGTTTCTTGTAAGGACCGCAATGGTGGCTTGATAATTTCTCGCTCGTCGGCTTCTCCTCTGTCGTCCGCCATGCTATGTTTTGTTGTCTTTGCACCTTTGCGCTGCTGCTGGCGCGATGACGTCACGGATAGGCAGACTGAATCGAGTAATGTTTAAAGCCTTTATCATTAAAAGTGCTAAGAAAAAACATCCATATAAAGTCTGACGTGCTTAAATCCAATGGGTTATTTCCTAGTATCGATACAATCGATTTATTACATTTTAAAACGATGTTAGATCGATATATGTTGTCCAAAAGGCCAACTCGCCGAGCACAGATCGATGTAGTTGGATCATAGGAATATAAATCGATACATCGATGTAGTAGATGGATCGTTACACCCCTAATATTAAGACATTTGACTATTATTAATAGTTACTTTAAACAAAACAAATGTTTCTATAATAACACCATTGATGGTAACACCAGTGACCAGTAACAAATCTTTAGACTATTCTATTAAAACCAGCAGGAACACTAACACCAGTGACGGTAACACCAGTGACAAATCTGCAGAAAATATAGAATATCTAAGATGGCGACCACAGTAGCTCAAACCACACTTAAAAAAATATATATATATATATTCGTCACATGCTTCATAAACAACAGGTGTAGGCTAACAGTGAAATGCTTACTTACGGGCCCTTCCTATCCAATGAATGAAACTGACATAAATAGATGTTGAGGCGTAATGCACTCTGCCTACCTATTCCATACTGATGCTGTCGAGTGATGATGAGGTCACCACATGTGGGGTCCTGCAGAGTCTGCTGCTACCTGTAGAGCCATGACAGCCTCAGAGCAGCGGGGGGAAACACCTGTCACACATCACACATCTTAGCCTGTCTCTCACAAACACAGCTCCTCTCCTACTGCTCTTCTCTGTACTGGTCAGTGCTGGTCTTGTGTCTGAGGGCTGTGACACACAGGCAGGTCTGTACCTTACAGAGTCCAGACACCATCCCAGCCCCTCCCCACCTGGCTCATTGTGTGGAAGGGCAGCAGCTAAGGCCATTTCCTGACTGGGAAACACAGTGACACTGCCCCCTGCAACCAGCATACACCTAATCCTCCCTGCAATATGTCATCCCTCCCTCCCTGCATCGACTCAAGAGGAGACGTGACTCGAAGAACAATAAGAGATCCCATAACTGACCCTCAAAAGCGGGTTTCTGGTGACACCTTACACCAGTTGGTGAAGGAGAGGACTGTGTTTTGTTCTGGTCTGTCTCTGTGTGTGCATCTCTCTCTCTCTCTCTCTCTCTCTCTCTCTCTCTCTCTCTCTCTCTCTCTCTCTCTCTCTCTCTCTCTCTCTCTCTCTCTCTCTCTCTCTCTCTCTCTCTCTCTCTCTCTCTCTCTCTCTCTCTCTCTCTCTCTCTCTCTCTCTCTCTCTCTCTCTCTCTCTCTCTCTCTCTCTCTCTCTCTCTCTCTCTCTCTCTCTCTCCTCCCCCCTCTCCTCTCTCTCTCTCTCTCTCTCTCTCTCTCTCTCTCTCTCTCCTACTCTCTCTCTCTCTCTCTCTCTCTCTCTCTCTCTCATACCTCTCTCTCTCTCTCTCTCTCTCTCTCTCTCTCTCTCTCTCTCTCTCTCTCTCTCTCTCTCTCTCTCTCTCTCTCTCTCTCTCTCTCTCTCTCTCTCTCTCTCGTCATGCTCTGGCTTGAGCCATTATCCAGTATAACTAAAATAACTTGTGGTTTTCTTTCGCTTCTTTTATTTCATAGAATCCATGATGTGCATATTGTACATTTACTGAAGCCATTCAAATACCACATGCACATTTAGGAACCCTCCCCAAAACAGAGTTCTATATAGCAACAAACATGTTATTGAGCCTCCAAACAGCCCCAAACTTTATTTCAACATTCATAGTGTTAAATGTACCTTAGATTGTATTTGGCACTTGCTCAAGGCTGTGGGTGGATGTATGATGTAAAGCTCCTATAAAAGAACACACCTTTTCAGCTCTTCTCATCCACCCCCACATACTAGAACCTCCGCAGTAACCCCCCACCCCCACATATTTTGGGAAATAAGTCTGACTGCTATGCGGGGCACTGTGCCACCCTGTCACCCCGTGTATAAGCGAGGGGCGCGGTGATGAGACAGAGGGGGTGAAGTTAGTGTGTCAGCATCCCCCTACAGCACATCGCAGCCAATGGCAGAGAGAGAGCAGAGCTGGGCACTAATACAGAGGCAGGGGAGTGAGACAAGACACGGGTCAGGGGGTGGTATTGTGCGTGTGAGAGGGTATTTTGTGTGTGTGTGCGTGTAACACAGTCGAACCGTGACAGTGCAGCGTCGCGGGGTGCCAGCGAAACGGCGGGACATCACAGCCAGAGGCAATTAACCCTCTAATTGAGTTAATACTACCTATTCCTCTCTACCTCCCTAGCTCTCTTTCTCTCGCTCTCTCCCTCTTTATCTCTATAATTTGCACATTTCTCTGGAGAGCTCACACACACAAAGATAAACACGGAAAACACAGATGTACCAACTACAAAAATGATACCATCCTCATTTGAGGAGTCTGGAATAGAACATTATTGCCCCAGCCCCCACAATCACACCAGGCATCACACACACACACAATGAAACCCAGTCAGTCAGACAATGTCAGTGTGTCTGTGTAGCTGTAGATCTATAGGTGTCTGTCTGATGGTACCAGTACAGCAGCAGCTACCAGGGACTGACAGGCCAGAGGCGGAGGGATTACCACCACCCCCACATAATCTCTAGTCCTAATCCCCGATTGTCTGCCGCTCACTGGGTCACAGCAAAACGTCTCTAGAGCAGTGTGTGTGTGTGTGTGTGTGTGTGCGTGCGTGCGTGTGTTACTTGCTCCATAGTCATGCTCCAGACTCTTACACCAGCCCCCAAATTTAAAATCAGACGTGTTTACAAAAACAACCATCCACCCACCCACATACACTGAGGCTTATAGTAAAAAACACAATAACACTAGATTGAGGATCTATAAATCAATGCCAACAATAAGGAAGACAAAGGGTAGATGTAATCCCCATGCTATTTTAAAGCTCAGACACACCGGTAGGATTGTCAAACGTTTGCCTGCTGACAGTATTTAGCACCTCTGAAGAGAGTGTCAGCAGTCAATATCTTTTGTGTTTACACAGCAAAGACATTGAAAATCATCAGCCACTCAGCCTTGTTAAAATACTCCAAACCAGAAGGAGGTAGTAGCGTTGTTTGGCAATGCATATCAGTCCGTATTGCCTATGGTCTAGATTCCAAGCTATCTGCGCTAATGTTGCTATTTTGTAGAAAGCCCTTGTTGATAATAGCGAGATGGCCACAGCTAGATAACTACCTAGCAAGATGACGAAGAAACAATTTAATTAACTCTCCATAATCCCATACTGTCAGTGCCAGTGCCAGTCCATAGCCAAATGTATAGCCAAATGGTCCCATGTGGCTCAGTTGGTAGAGCATGGCGCTTGCAAAGCTATGGTTGTGGGTTTGATTCCCATGGGAGACCAGCACGAAAATGTATCCACTCACCACTGTAAGTCACTCTGGATAAGAGCGTCTTCTAAATGTAAATGTAAAGCTAGTTAGCACAACATAGCTAGCTAAGGACACTGCACTAACTCGGCAGCTAACACAGGCAGCTGTTTCATGGAAACTAGCTAATCCATTGTCATTTAATTATAATGTCAATACTACCTACAGTGGTTAGCTAGCTTGGAGGAAGTATTTTGTGTTGTGTGCATTGCATCTGTGCACTTAGCTAGCTAGCTACCATCCCATAGCCTTCATTGTATATGAAGTGTGACTGGCTCATCCGTGGAAGTACAGTTGAAGTCGGAAGTTTACATACACCTTAGCCAAATACATTTAAACTCAGTTTTTCACAATTCCTGACATTTAATCCTAGTAAAAATTCCCTGTCTTAGGTCAGTTAGAATCACCACTTTATTTTAAGAATGTGAAATATCAGAATAATAGTAGAGAGAATGATTTCTTTCAGCTTTTATTTCTTTCATCACATTCCCAGTGGGTCAGAAGTTTACATACACTCAATTAGTATTTGGTAGCATTGCCTTTAAATTGTTTAACTTGGGTCAAATGTTTCGGGTAGCCTTCCACAAGCTTCCCACAATAAGTTGGGTGAATTTTGGCCCATTCCTCCTGACAAAGCTGGTGTAACTGAGTCAGGTTTGTAGGCCTCCTTGCTCACACACGCTTTTTCAGTTCTGCCCACACATTTTCTATAGGATTGAGGTCAGGGCTTTGTGATGGCCACTCCAATACCTTGACTTTGTTGTTCTTAAGCCATTTTGCCACAACTTCGGAAGTATGCTTGGGGTCATTGTCCATTTGGAACACCCACTTGCGACCAAGCTTTAACTTCCTGACTGATGTTTTGAGATGTTGCTTCAATATATCCACATAATTTTTCTTCCTCATGATGCCATCTATTTTGTGAAGTGCACCAGTCCCTCCTGCAGCAAAGCACCCCCACAGCATGATGCTACCACCCCTGTGCTTCACGGTTGGGATGGTGTTCTTCGGCTTGCAAGCCTGCCCCTTTTTCCTCCAAACATAACGATGGTCATTATGGCCAAGGACATTTCTCCAAAAAGTACGATCTTTGTCCCCATGTGCAGTTGCAAACCGTAGTCTGCTTTTTTAATGGCGGTTTTGGAGCAGTGGCTTCTTCCTTGCTGAGCGACCTTTCAGGTCATGTCGATATAGGACTTGTTTTACTGTGGATATAGATACTTTTGTACCTGTTTCCTCCAGCATCTTCACAAGGTCCCTTGCTGTTGTTGCTGTTGTTCTGGGATTGATTTGCACTTTTCGCACCAAAGTACATTCATCTCTAGGAGACAGAACACGTCTCTTTCCTGAGCGGTATGACGGCTGCGTGGTCCCATGGTGTTTATACTTGCATACTATTATTTGTACAGATGAACGTGGTACCTTCAGGCGTTTGGAAATTGCTCCCAAGGATGAACCAGACTTGTGGAGGTCTGCAATTCTTTTTCTGAGGTCTTGGCTGATTTCTTTTGATTTTCTAATGATGTCAAGCAAAGAGGCACTGAGTTTGAAAGTAGGCCTTGAAATACATCCACAGGTACACCTCCAATTGACTGAAATGATGTCAATTAGCCGATCAGAAGCTTCTAAAGCCATGACATCATTTTCTGGAATTTTCCAAGCTGTTTAAAGGCACAGTCAATTTAGTGCATATAAACTTCTGACCCACTGGGATTATAAGTGAAATAATCTGTAAACAATTCTTGGAAAAATTACTTGTGTCATGCACAAAGTAGATGTCCTAACCGACTTGCCAAAACCATAGTTTGTTAACAAGACATTTGTGGAGTGGTTGAAAAACGAGTTTTAATGACTCCAACCTAAGTATATGTAAACTTCAGACTTCAACTGTACAAAGAAAATGCTCTCTTGTTTCTTTTTTTTGTTGGCTCCTCCACATGGGGGCTTGTGCTCTCTGATTGGCTAACAGTCAAGTTGTTGGCCACTGACGAGTATTGCAATTCTACCAGTAGAATCGGTAGGTTCGTCGCTACCGGGTTGGCACGCAGCAGGTACCGCTTTTGTTCTAGCAAGAGAAGGAACGGCCTCCCACTGTGATAAGGGGCGACACCTCCCTCCAGGACACCTACAGCACCCGATGTCACAGGAAGGCCAAAAAGATCATCAAGGACAACAACCACCCGAGTCACGGCATGTTCGCCCCGCTACCATCCAGAAGGCGAGGTCAGTACAGGTGCATCAAAGCTAGGACCGAGATACTGAAAAACAGCTTCTATCTCAAGGCCATCAGACTGTTTAATAGCCATCACTAGCCGGCTACCACCCGGTTACTCAACCCTGCACCTTAGAGGCTGCTGCCCTATATACATGGACATGGAATCACTGGTCACTTTAATAAGGTTTACATATTGCTTTATTCATTTCATATGTATATACTGTATTCTATTCTACTGTATTTTAGTCAATGCCACTCCGACATTGCTCATACTAATATTTATATATTTCTTAATTCCATTCTTTTACTTTTAGATTGTTAGATACTACTGCACTATTGGAGCTAGTAGGAACACAAGCATTTCGCTACACCCGCAATAACATCTGCTAAATATGTGTATGTGACCAATAGAATTTGATTTGATTTGATAAGTACCTATCGGCAGTCTATCGACAGTGAGATTTTTGTGTGTTTCATGCTTAAGTGGTTAGGTTGAAGATTATTAAAATAAATTAAATTGCATTCCTTTCAATTCAAATAACTTTATTGACCTAATAGGTTGTTAGAAGTAATAAGTCAGTAATACATTGCCAAGCAATGTAGTCTCTCATTGCCATCTAGCACATCACTACTGAATCTGTCACTACTGAGTCATGATGTAGTGTAACCCAATCTCTTGCTGCTCTGGACTGTCTCTGGCCTAGTCTATCGGGGCGACACCTCCTCTGAACAGGGCCATGAAAAGCTCCATTAACAATGCGTTAGCTCATTATCTCCAATCCCCACCGCCTATACTATCCTCCACCATATCACCCGCCGTTGTGTGTTTATCCCATCACCACAGTTACCATCAAGGGAGCTAGCCCACGGTGTCTTGTCTGAGATCTAGACGGGGAGCTAGAGATATAGGGAGCTGTTATGATCTAGATTCTAGAATGAGGGGGAGAGGTGGTGTGTGCGTTTGAGAGAGAGAGAAAGACATGCTAAGGCTACACACAAGATACACAGTGAACCTTTGAATCTAGTTTACCTATGTGGAGGCGATGATGTCTGTCTAATATTCATATTATCCTCTCCAGGATAGGACTTAACATGGATTATGTGTGTGTGAGGGAGACAGAAAAGGTTAGAATTGGAGAGAGAAACTGAAAGATGGAGACTAGTGAGAGAGGCAGTGAATGTGTGTGTGTGTTTTTGGTTTTACTATCTTTGTGGGGACCAAAAGTACGTACAAGGATAGTAAAAGGAAAATTAGGAAAAGTGGGACATTTTGCCTGTCCCCACAGAAAAAATGCTATTTTAGGCTTAGCGGTTAGGTTTAGGGTTACAATTTGGGTTAGGGTTAGAATTATGGTTAGGGGTTAAGGTAAGGTTTAGGGTTAAGGTACTGGACTGTTTTGCTAGGACAGACTGAAATATGTTCCGGGATTTATCTGATAATATTGAGGAGTTTACCACATCAGTCACCGGATTCATTAATAAGTGCATTGACGATGTCGTCCCCAGAGTGACCATTCGTACAGTGCATATCCCAACAAGAAGCCATGGATTACAGCCAACATCCGCACTGAGCTAAAGGCTAGAGCTGCTGCTTTCAAGGAGCGGGTACCTAATCCGGACGCTTATAAGAAATCCCGCTAAGACCTTCAACGAGCCATCAAACAGGCAATACAGGACTAAGATCGAATCCTACTACGCCGGCTCTGACGTTCGTCAGATGTGGCTTGCAAACTATGACGGATTACAAAGGTAAACACAGCCGCCAGCTGCCCAGTGACGCGAGCCTACCAGACAAGCTAAATGCCTTTTATGCTTGCGTTGAGGCAAGAATCACTGAACCATGCATGAGAGCACCAGCTGTTCCGGATGACTGTGTGATCTCGCTCTCCGTAGCCGATGTGAGTAAGACCTTTAAACAGGTTAACATTCACAAGGCCACGGGGCCAGATGGATTACCAAGACGCGTACTCAGAGCATGCGCTGATCAGCTGGCAAGTGTCTTCACTGACATTTTTAACCTCTCCCTGACCCTGTCTGTAATACCTACAGGTTTCAAGCAGACCCTGTGCCCAAGAACGCCAAGGTAACCTGTCTAAATGACTATTGCCCCGTAGCACTCTATAAACATTAAATGCTTTGAAAGGCTGGTCATGGCTCACATCAACACCCTCATCCCAGACACCCTGGACCCACTCCAATTCGCCTACCGCCCCAACAGATCCACAGATGATGCAATCTCTATTGCACTCCACACTGCCCTCTTCCACCTGGATAAGAGGAACACCTGCAAGAATGTTGTGCATTGAATACAGCTCAGTGTTCAACATCATAGTGCCCTCCAAGCTCATCACTAAGCTTAGGACCTGGGGACTGAACACCTCCCACCTCTACAACTGGATCCTGGACTTCCTGACGGGCCGCCCCCAGGTGGTGAGGGTAGGCAACAACACATCCGCCATACTGACCCTCAACACAGGGGCCCCTCAGGGGTGCGTGCTTAGTCCACTCCTGTACTCCCTGTTCACCCACAACTGTGTGGCCATGCACAACTCTAACACCATCCTTAAGTTTGCTGATGACACGACGGTGGTAGGCCTGATCACTGACGACGATAAGACAGCCTATAGGGAGGAGGTCAGTGACCTGGCAGTGTGGTGCCAGGACAACAACCTTTCCCTCAACGTCAGCAAGACAAAGAAGCTGACTGTGGACAACAGGAAACGGAGGGCCGAGCACGCCCCCATCCGCATCGGCGGAGCTGTAGTGGAGCGGGTCAAGAGCTTAAAGTTCCTCAGTGTCCACATCACTAAGGAATTAACATGGTCCAAACACACCAACAGAGAAGGCAGGACAACGCCTCTTCCAACTCAGTAGGTTGAAAATATTTGGCATGGGCCCTCAGATCCTCAAAAGGTTCTACAGCTGCACCCTTGAGAGCACATTGACTGGCTGCATCACCACTTGGTATGGCAAATGCTTGGCATCCAACTGCAAGGCGCTACAGAGGGTAGTGCGAACGGCCAAGTACATCACTGGGGCCAAGCTCCCTGCCATCCAGGACCTCTATACCAGGCGGAGTCAGAGGAAGGCCCTACAAATTGTCAAGGACTCCAGCCACCCAAGTCATAGACTGTTCTCTCTGCTACCACATAGAAAGAGGTACCGATGCACCAAGTCTGGAACCAACAGGACCCTGAATAGCTTCTACCCCTAAGCCATAAGACTGCTAAATAGTTAACCGAATACCTACCTGGACTATCTGCGTTGACCCCTCTTTGCACTAACTCTTTTGACTCATCACATACGCTGCTGCTACTGCTTATTATCTAGCCTGTTGCCTAGTCACCTTAGCCCTACCTATATGTACAGTGGGGGAAAAAAATTATTTAGTCAGCCACCAATTGTGCAAGTTCTCCCACTTAAAAAGATGAGAGAGGCCTGTACTTTTCATCATAGGTACACGTCAACTATGACAGACAAATTGAGATTTTTTTTCTCCAGAAAATCACATTGTAGGATTTTTTATGAATTTATTTGCAAATTATGGTGGAAAATAAGTATTTGGTCACCTACAAACAAGCAACATTTCTGGCTCTCACAGACCTGTAACTTCTTCTTTAAGAGGCTCCTCTGTCCTCCACTCGTTACCTGTATTAATGGCACCTGTTTGAACTTGTTATCAGTATAAAAGACACCTGTCCACAACCTCAAACAGTCACACTCCAAACTCCACTATGGCCAAGACCAAAGAGCTGTCAAAGGACACCAGAAACAAAATTGTAGACCTGCACCAGGCTGGGAAGACTGAATCTGCAATAGTTAAGCAGCTTGGTTTGAAGAAATCAACTGTGGGAGCAATTATTAGGAAATGGAAGACATACAAGACCACTGATAATCTCCCTCGATCTGGGGCTCCACGCAAGATCTCACCCCGTGGGGTCAAAATGATCACAAGAACGGTGAGCAAAAATCCCAGAACCACACGGGGGACCTAGTGAATGACCTGCAGAGAGCTGGGACCAAAGTAACAAAGCCTACCATCAGTAACACACTACGCCGCCAGGGACTCAAATCCTGCAGTGCAAGACGTGTCCCCCTGCTTAAGCCAGTACATGTCCAAGCCCGTCTGAAGTTTGCTAGAGTGCATTTGGATGATCCAGAAGAGGATTGGGAGAATGTCATATGGTCAGATGAAACCAAAATATAACTTTTTGGTAAAAACTCAACTCGTCGTGTTTGGAGGACAAAGAATGCTGAGTTTCATCCAAAGAACACCATACCTACTGTGAAGCATGGTGGTGGAAACATCATGCTTTGGGGCTGTTTTTCTGCAAAGGGACCAGGACGACTGATCCGTGTAAAGGAAAGAATGAATGGGGCCATGTATCATGAGATTTTGAGTGAAAACCTCCTTCCATCAGCAAGGGCATTGAAGATGAAACGTGGCTGGGTCTTTCAGCATGACAATGATCCCAAACACACCGCCCGGGCAATGAAGGAGTGGCTTCGTAAGAAGCATTTCAAGGTCCTGGAGTGGCCTAGCCAGTCTCCAGATCTCAACCCCATAGAAAATCTTTGGAGGGAGTTGAAAGTCCGTGTTGCCCAGCGACAGCCCCAAAACATCACTGCTCTAGAGGAGATCTGCATGGAGGAATGGGCCAAAATACCAGCAACAGTGTGTGAAAACCTTGTGAAGACTTACAGAAAACGTTTGACCTGTGTCATTGCCAACAAAGGGTATATAACAAAGTATTGAGAAACTTTTGTTATTGACCAAATACTTATTTTCCACCATAATTTGCAAATAAATTCATTAAAAATCCTACAATGTGTCTGTCATAGTTGACGTGTACCTATGATGAAAATTACAGGCCTCTCTCATCTTTTTAAGTGGGAGAACTTGCACAATTGGTGGCTGACTAAATACTTTTTTTCCCCACTGTACATATCTACCTCAATTACATCGTACCCCTGCACATCAACTGGTACCCCGTGTATATAGCCAAGTTATCGTTTCTCATTGTGTATTTATTCCTTGTGTTATTATCTTTCTATTATTTGTATATTTTTCTCTCTGCATTGTTGGGAAGGGCCTGTAAGTAAGCATTTCACTGTTAGTCTACAACTGTTGTTTACGAAGCATGTGACAAATAACATTTGATTTGGGGTAAAGGTTAGGATTAAGGTTAGGGTTAGGGTAAATAGTATTTTGAACGGGAATCAATTGTTTGGTCGCCACAAATAGTATAGTAAAACAAACGTGTGTGTGTAAGAAATAGAGGCAGAAAGAGAGGAACAGAGAGAGAGAGGGGGAGAGAAGTGAGTGTGTTTATCACTCAGCTGTGGTTTATGACAGTTCTCAGGTGTGGTCCGTACACAGACAGGACAGACCCTCCCCTCCAACACCCTAACACCCCATTCTTGGCTGCATTCCTGGGAATTCACTGCTTCCCCGAAGGAGGTGTGTGTGTGTGTGTGTGTGTGTGTTTTTATCTATGCATAGTCACTTTAACTCTACCTACATATAGATATGACCTAAATTACCTCGACTAACCTGTGTCCCCGCACATTGACTCTGTACCGGTACCCCCTGTATATAGCCTCGCTACTGTTATTTTACTGCTGCTCTTTAATTATTTGCTGCTCTATAATTATTATTTTATGTATTTTTTAGTTGTTATCTATTTTTCACTTAACACTTATTTTCTTAAAACTGCATTGTTGGTTAAGGGCTTGTAAGTAAGCATTTCACTGTAAGGTCTACACCTGTTGTATTCGGCGCATGTGACAAATAAAATGTGATTTGATTTGATCAGCTGTCTGTGACAAGGCGAAAAACCCTTTCCAAGCCAAACCTTCATATCATAACCGCTACACACAGCCTACATCATTGTCACCATATTATCTAAAGTCATAGTAAACATAGCTAATAGAACTAACGCATTAGTAAACCCGCTACATTCATGCAGTACAGTGTACAGTCAGCAGAGCAAGCACTTTAGCAGTTACACCGGCATCCCCGGTGGCAATAAATTAATAAAACCAAAAGCTTACCTTGACTTGGAAGAGCTCCAGTGTTGGATAGCCATAACGAGCTAGCTAACATAGCATCCCTCTCTGTTTGAGCTGGGTGTTTGAGTAGGCTAAACTAGCTAGCTAGCTAAGTAAGTAAGTGAAAGTGAAAAAAAAAATACTACGAAATATAGCTAGCTCTCCCTCTCTCTCTTGCTTCTCCTTCATTTTTGAAGAAATATATATTTGTTAAAAACTGTTCAAACTATTGTCTTTCTCTCTCTTTGAGTCAACTAATCACCGCATTTTATTAACTGCACTGCTAGCTAGCTGTAGCTTATGCTTTCAGTACTAGTGCTACCCTACAGAGTGCTGTTGAGGTCACTGTAGACCATTGTGTTTTAATCAATAATTTGGTGACGTGAATATATTTTGTATAGTTTTATCTAAATAAAACATGTTTGTTAATGTTTCACTATTTTTATGAAATTCACTAAGGTGGATGGTCCTGCCCTTCCTCCTCTGCTCATCACACACACACACTGAAGGAGAGTCTGACTAGATGCTGTAGTTACAGAATGTGTGTGGATGCCTTGAAACAATGCCAGAAATGCCCTTCTCTGCTGTTTAGAATAGAGTGGGAGGCTGCTGTGCAGTTTCCTTTCCTGCCCATTCCTCAGAACAGGCCAATAAAACCACTAGAGCTGACTATTACAATCTGAAACATAAATAACCAAGGAGAAAAATGCTACCATCAGATACATAACATCACCAAAACATTCAGGCAACATTCGTCACTAGCTGAAGCAGATGCCTTTCTTACATTTCTGTATCGTTCCCATTTCCTCAAAAACCTCCCCTGGGAATCATTATGAAATCAATCAGGCTATTTCTAGAGACAGCCTAAAAAGGGCTCCTCTGGTCTGGGTGAGTTGAGCTCTGAGGTCCTGAAGGCAGAATGGTAATGTTGCTGAAGTGTCCTCCTCCTTCTACACTTTCGGCTATCTGATTAGACCCACAGGACCTTTTAAGGCCAAACACTTTTAGGACCCTCATAACATCAAAGAGTAAGAAAGATCTCCATCTGTGTACACGCACTCACACACATAGTTAAACATATTTCGAAGGCAACTGCCTTAAGCTAATTTGAGAGAAACTATATATTTTTTCCAAATATAGTCCTCTCCTTCATCCCAGTGCAACTTCACAATGTTGATATACCCAGCAATGTTGACGTTACCCGTTGATATTATATCTATAAACAACAGAGTGAGTGACCAAACCTAACAGACCCGTTTGGGTGAGGATACTAGCCTACTGTTCCAATGTTCGCTCAATTCAACTGTCAGCACTTTGTGTGGCCCAGTGCTTGTCTGTGTGTGTTAACTGTGAGTGATGTTTTGCAGTGAGTGGACAGAGTAGTGGGGTCAGTAGCTGTGTGTGTGTTTGAGATGAGGGGAAAATCATCACAGTTACATATCGGGAAATTATTTATGGCAATATATCGTATCGTTTTGACAATATGGCAATATTATTTTTGCACTAGTTGGCTGTACCTGCACCAAAACTCCAGTATTTTTCCTTCATACATGTAGCTTGTTCTCCATCTTCTTTTTAAATAGGGAGCCAACTTGTTTTCAGCACTTTTATTTCCATGACAGATCAAAACTATTTTTCTCATGGCTATCTCTTGTCCATCTGCAGCAGACATATGGTGAGCAAAATGTTTGAAACATCGAATCGCAATAAAATCACAGTATCGAATCGTAAGAATCGCAATACATATTGTATCGGCACCTAAGTATGGTGATAATATCGTATTGTGAGGTCCCTGGCAATTCCCAGCCCTGGTGTGTGTGTGTTAACTGTGAGTAATGTTATCAGTGTGTGAACCCAGTCACACAGTAGTAGGGCAATTGTAACCTCTAGTTATAGCTAGTGGTCCTCTGGCCCCCCTGATGTGGCAGTCGACCAGGGCCACGGATCAATCTCAGTCAGAGTGGAACTCAATGACAGGGAAATGGGGACAGGGGGTTAAAAGGGCACCTACATCAGACTCAGGCCACATACTGTGGTATTACATACCAGCATCAGTCTGTACACTGGTTCTAACATGTTGGAACCGTGTAGACGTAACCTTTTGGTTTTAGGCAGATATGAAACTGCGCTTGGGACTTTTCCAAAGTTGAGTAAGAACAACTGTGTGAGTGTGTGTATACTTTTTATACCTGACAGTGTTATCCTGTAGTGACTCGTTCTCTAGGTACAATATTACAGCCTATTCATGATGTAATCAGTTAATGGTGCAACTGCAATCAAGGGATTTCCCATGCAGCATAACAAAGCACACTTTGGATTTAATACTTCCTCGATCAGTCATCAGTATAGCCTGTCACCTATAGGTAGCCTAATCCCTTCCTCGGGCTTGGTTATTGTGGTGCTGTGCATATAAAGAAACACTCCTTCTGACTAATTGACTGACTGACTGACTGCTGATGACAGAAGAGTAGCTAAAGGCCTGTTTGTTGCCTCGGTTGTGTGTGTGTGTGTGTGTGGACAAGGATGATGGAATGTTGCCAACTGTAATTTAGTATCAGAAATTCAGAATGTGTACGATGGACTGGAAGTCCCCTGCTACTACTTCCAAACCCAGGCAGTCTTTAGGCATAATGCAATGATTTATTTTCCACTCCAGTTTCTCTATTCTAAAGTGAAGTGCAACACATAAAGTAGAGTTACTATCTAATTATGTGTGCAATCCTAAAAACATGCAGACAGGGTAGACACACAAAGACAGGGAATTACTGTCAAACTCATTGACAGACCTTATTAGGCTATAGCCTACTGACACTGCTCACAGGTCAATGGTCAATTGCTGTAGTGCTCAGTCATGCATGGCCCATCCAATCTAGAATACAAAATAATGGAGTTCATAGTGTGACTGTTGGTTGATACAATGCAAACTTTATTGTCCAGGACATTGGCGAAATTGCCACGGGGGATGGGGGGGACATGTCCCCACCCCCCCAACATTCAGAACAGGTCGATTCGTCCGTCCCCCCAATAATTTCTGGGGGGTGTTGGGGGCCCCCTGGAGTTCAGGCCTCCCAGATAGCATATGAACACATCATAAGCAATGGCAAAATGTGTAGAATTGCAGGAAATTAGCTTTAAAGGAGAAATGTTCTTTTTTACAACCAAATCTCTATTTTTGATTTAAATGGCATGTTATAGAAGTGTCCAGACAACTTTTTTGTGATTTCACATGTTTTAGAGAAACTTACTCCAAACATCAAATCACTTCCTCATTCTCATTGTGTAGTATGGACAAAATGAAAACATGAGCAAAATCTCATAAAACGGCAAAGCTCTCAGTATAGTGATGCAGGTCTTTAGATGTTGTACAAATGAAGTTGTGTCATTCTTTATCCATAATGTAATACTCCCTTTTGCGCGACTCGAGCCTTCTCGAGCGGTTCCATTTACCATGCAGCATGCTGCTACAGGTAACTGCCAAAATAAAGGAAACACCAACACACTGTATAGTGTCTTAATAGGGCGTTGGTCCACCACGAGATGCCAGAACAGCTTCAATGCATGTTGGCATAGATTCTAGAAGTGCGGAAGCACCCCATGCTTTCAATATACTTTGTATTATGACACAGGAGTGAATATTCATTCCTGTTGCGTCTTGTCCTATCAAATTTGTTGTCCGTACTGTCCTGATCCTGCAACAGTTCTATAACCCCTGAACTTTCCTGTCCCATCCCAATAAAAATCACTCCGTCCCGTCCTCATTTTTATGCCCAGAAATCTGAAATAACTTCCTCCTAGCTGCTCGTCTGTCTGTCCCCGCTCTGCGGCAGCATCACATTAATGGAAACCAAGACTGTTCTTAGGGCAAGCCTTGTTGTAGCTAGATATGTTTGAGTCGCGTTGGGGACAATTTTAACCTTAACCTAATTATCCTAACCTGCCACATCAATTATCCTAACCTGCTACGGAAAGTCACTTCTGCTAGTCAAAAGATATGCCTTGAGATCAGTCTTGGTTTCCACTAATGCGATACAGCCACTCTGCGTGTGAGTAGCCATAGAAACTGCTCTGTTGGGCTGCTGCTCAGCGCTTAGGAGACAGTTGCCTGTACACAGCTGATAACAACTTCATTAAGAGATTTTGGGAATGAAGGCAGCGGGGGTCCTGTTCCCGTGTCAACCTCTACTTTGTATCCCTCATTTACTCAAGTGTTTCCTTTATTTAGGCAGGTACCTGTCAAATAGACAGAGCGGTATCGCTCGAGTTGCAACAAAATGGAATATAACATTGCGGATAAAGGTCGGAATTACACAATTTCATGTGTACAACATCTAAAGACCTGCATCACTATACTGAGAGCTTTCCTGTTTCTAAAAGGATGTATTTGGGTGTTTATGGAGCCTTTGTTTATGTTTTTTAGGGGCCCCTATACTACACAACGAGGATGACGAAGTGATTTGCTGTTTGGTGTAAGTTTCTCTAAAACGTGAAATCATAATAAAATTGTCTGGACCCTTCTATAACATGTCATTTACATCAAAAATAGAGATTTGGTTGTAAAAAAGAACAGTCCAACTCCTCCTCTTTCTACATTTTCAAACAGAAATGGGGTGTGCCTTTGGTGGTTCATCGATGTGTCATTCTGGTCATGCGCGCCACGACCAACATAGATAGTTTGTTAGCTAAGCTAGCCACTTGTAGCTAGCCAGTAACTCCTCCAGTATGTGTTGACATAATTTCACAGGGGGCCAGTATGAAATAAATAAATAAATATAAAAAAAATGTATGCACTCACTAACTGTAAGTCGCTCTGGATAAGAGCGTCTGCTAAATGACTAAAATGTAAATGTAAAATGTAGATATCGGTAAGAAATGGCACTTCTGTAACCAAATATATTATTAATCAATTTCATAAGCATTAAATTACCTGGTATGATGGTACATTGATCAGTTATACAGTTTAAATAGTTATTTTTGTGGTTTTACCCAAAGTCAACCTTTAAAGTAACTATCCAGTTTTTCCAGATTTCTATTAAATATGACCTATAATTAACTATAATATGAGTGAAATAGTTTTCTTTCCAAAAAATTGTAATAAAGTATGTTCAAAAGCTGCTTTTCTTTGTTGGAATGGTGTGGGCGTACCCCAACAAATCAAATCAAATTGTATTTGTCACATACATGTGTTTAGCAGATGTTATAGCGGGTGTAGTGAAATGCTTGTGCTTCTAGCTCCGACAGTGCAGTAATATCTAACAATTTCACAACATATACCCAATACACACAAAAAAGTATGGAATGGGATTTAAGAATATATACATATATGGACAAGCAATGACAGAGCGGCATGGACTAAGATACAGAATAATATTATAGAATAGAATGCAGTATATACATATGAGATGAGTAGTGCAAGATATGTAAACATTATTAAAGTGACTGGTGTTCCATTTCTTAAAGTGGCCAGTGATTTCAATAGGCAGCAGCAGCCTCTAATGTGCTAGTGATGGCTATTTAACAGTCTGATGGCCTTGACATAGAAGCTGTTTTTCATTCTCTCGGTCCCAGCTTTGATACACCTGTACTGACCCCACCTTCTGAATGATAGCGGGGTGAACAGGCAGTGGCTCGGGTGATTGATGTCCTTGATGATCTTTTTGGCCTTCCTGTGACATCGGGTGCTGTATGTGTCTTGGAGGGCGGGTAGTTTGCCCCCGGTAATGCGTTCGGCAAACCGCACCACCCTCTGGAGAGCCCTGCGGTTGTGGGCAGTGCAGTTGCCGTGTGGGCGTATACCGGTCATGAAAAAATATTAATGCGAGAAGACCACTGATTGGCCAGCTCATCCTCCTCAGGAGGATGACATCATCCTCTATGAGGAAATAGCAAGTATTTTTGAAACAGTCTGTTTAAGATACAAGTTTGAGGTGTTTTTTTTTAAGTGTTTTCTCCAATTTATGCTTTGGCCACAAATACGAGTATAGGATGAGACAACAACATTATTTGGGTATGAGTTAACAGAATATTAACTTTTAAAAAAGTGAGATTTTCACTGGAAAGTTACTTTAAAACGGCAAAATGTTCTCTCAGCCTCATGGCAAAATGTGTAGAGTAGCAGGAAATTAGCTTTAAAACAGCAAAATGTTCTCTCAGACAAAATATGTAGAATAGCATTATAAAACTGCAAATGTCCTATCTGCCCCATGGCAACATGTGTTGGAAAGCAGGAAGTTAGCTATTTGGCAAAAAATATATAAACATTCCCTAACAAATATCTGGGGGGGGGGGGGACATTCCATTTATACTGTGTTTTCAAAATACCCCTCCATATACACCTCTTGAGAGGCATAGTAAGTAACGTCAAAGTGTGTAGAATTGCAGGAAATGAGTTTTAAAAAGTAAACAAACAAATATCCCCCGGACCTCCATCTACTGTTCATCCCCCCCAATATCTACACCACAATTTCGCCCTTGGTCCTGGATTGGCTGCAGTCAGTGTGAAACCGAAAACATGATTGTATGGTGCTGGGAAATAATATGGGGATTTCCACGATGTACTTCGGACAAAATTACACAGCGTGCTGTTCAGTTATTGTTTACCATAAACATACAGCCAGAGGTAGCCTATAGTTGGAGCGGTATGCCCATGCTATCTATAATAAAAAAAGAAAAAAAAGAATGCCCCATATTTCGTTGCCTATACGCACAAAACTGAACATCTGGCCCAAAGCTGATTCTTTGCATCGAGAGGGGAAAGCTCAGTCGTGCGCTAGGCACGGCATGTCCATTGTCATTAAATTCTCCATCATGTTCATTGGTGTGGAATGGAATGGAAACTTCTTGTTATCTCAAACAAACTCCGCACAGCAAGTTATCTACGCTTATACATAATACAACACCATTCGTCTCAATACCTAAATTCCCAAATCCATGCACTTTGTCGGGAACCCTGGGCGCAGGAGCGGAAGAGATTCAGAAGAATTATACAGTGTTTTATATTCTTACCTGCTTCCACCGTATCTGATAAATCGTAGTTAGATGCTGTCCTAGGGAATTCTTTGAGTTTCCTGGCGCTGAGGTAAAAAAACCCAGAGTTCGCTCCTTCTTCCAACGCTCTTTCCAAGCCGCGGTTAGTTGGCAGGTTATTGCCGCTAATGTTACTTTGTATAGAGGCAGAAGCGAGCTGGGAATGTGGACGAGGGTCTGGTCCCAACGTCGCCATATTCACCTCAGCTTTATTGCAAATTAAATGCTCTATGACGATTGTATCCAAGCACAAACTACGGGAGAGACTCCAACGGTGCGCGAATTTCCTCTTCGACTGCCTCCGCTCCCATGCGGCTGCGCAAATTACTGTACCACAATGAACTGTAGCCAGGCCAACGGCATACTGGTAGATTAGGATTTTGCGACCCCTGCTGACTATAGGTCTACATTAAACTGGCATAGCTTCCTTCAAGACCTAGGCCTACTGGATGACACGAATGTCTGTACCGTAGGCTACATCTGTAACCTATGTAGTTCATGTGAACTGAGTGACACAGAACAGATCTTGGGAATGCAGTCACAGTGGGTATGGGTTTTGAAGGATTAATAAACCTGCATAACAACTTCTAACTCAATTACAGAAAAACATTTAATGTCATACATTTTATATCATATCTTGAATGATAATTCCTGGAGTTCAATGGGTCTACAAATGAGTAGCCTAGCCTGTTGATGAGAGAGAGAGAGAGAGAGAGAGAGAGAGAGAGAGAGAGAGAGAGAGAGAGAGAGTAATGTTTACTGTTAATTTTGATTGTTTATTTCACTTTTGTTAATCATCTATTTCACTTGCTTTGGCAATGTAAACACATGTTTCCCATGCCAATAAAGCCCTTTAAATTGAATTGAAATTGCCAATGAGAGTGCTGAGTCAACCGCTTGAATAACCTGCTTGCATCAGCAGATATGCTGATTGCTGATCACTGATCACACTATGGAGGCTACACACACACAGAGAGAGAGAGAGAGCGAGAGAGAGCGAAAGAGAGAAAGAGAGACAGAGAGACGAGAGGTAGTGTGAGAGATGCCTTCAGATACATACAGTAACACAAAGAAAAGAGTGAGTGAGAGAGGTGCAGTGGCAGACTATGATACATGTATCGTCTCTGGTGCCATCTGGAGCGGGTAAAGGCCTATTGGATTCTATTTCAGATTAACCCAGCTCAACAAATAGCCTATAATTCTACTATTCCCAATATTCATGACAATATTACTATTTATTTTCAGCGCCTAAAAAGCCAGTCCATATTTAAATGTCACTTTTTTGTCACTTTCATCCCCTCAATTCATATTTTATTATTAGCAGAACATGAGTACAATAAAAAGAAACAGATACTTTTTTAGTATCATACTTCCTCAATCTGTTCAAGCTGCACTGTGGTGAGACACATAATTGTTAGGTTGGTTCAATAGGCTTAAGGCTGATTTCTACAACAAGGCATTACTTCCCCACCGCACGGAACCTAACAGGAATAAAAAGCAGAAAAAATGTATTGTTGATCTAAACATGAATAAGGCAAGACTATTACGTAGGGATCAGGTTCAATCTACTTCTTTGTGCATGATAACTCAATCTTCACCAGAGATTTGTGAGATGTTGGGATGAGTATTGTAACACTCATCAAGTCAAACATAATATGTAGTAATTCTAAGACACTACTTGGAGTTCTAAGACACTACTTGGAGTTTGAGCCTTTGACCTTTGATAAAACATTAATTACACAAATACATAGGAGCTCACTCATTATTTTAACTTGGACTGCTGAAATGGAGCAGTAGCCTAGTGCTAATTTTTAAACAAGATTTTAAAAGAGATCAGTTATCTAAACTTATCATTCACTGTAACATTTGTTGCAAACACACTTTTTGCATGTGGTTATAAGGGCACTGCTTTACCACAGAATGTGCAACCCAACATTAAATGCAGGAAGTAAAGATATCTGACCCACCTCTTGCTCAACAAGTTGACAATTCTACAGTTGTGTGATTTTAGATGTCACACGACAAAAAGACTAACGTTCAACCATGTCCGTTTTGGGATCATACAAAATGGTGAGTACTTTACAGTTGGATAGAATATTAACTTGTTTCAGAGATTCTGGAGGGAATCACATTTGTGATTGTTCCTATGGTTTCAATACTACTTGCTGCAGGTGTATCTTAACTTCAGTATAGATACTGTATAGGCTTGACATGCCCGTTGATATATTGTTTATTTGTAATATTCTAATATGATAATATTGTTTGTTTATTGATCCAGGAGATTATTATTATTAGACTAATTCTGTATTTGTTTCAGAAGCTCTACAAAGTCAATGTCCTTCATGTCCATCCGTCAGTCAAACAGTGAGCTCTGACCTGCACTTGACTGTCCAACTCTAATATGGCCTCACAGGATATCAAAAAGGTTGGTGTTCATGTGAAAATATCCCCCTTCACAATAGAGATACGTATGGTTGTAATATTAATATATTCTATAACTTTCTATTGAATCCACCTTTATGGGAAAGTGTCATAAGAAGTAGCTTACTACTGCAACTGGTGATGCCTGACTGAAACTGCTAGGGACACTCGCTCACCTGTCGAATGAACTTGTAATGTTGGAGATGAGGATATATGTTCTGTATACTAATGCAAACAATGCCACAATGAAAGTCTTACAGTATACTGTATACACTGAACAAAAATATAAATGCAACAGTGTTGGTCCCATGTTTCATGAGCTGAAATAAAAGATCCCAGAAAACTTTTATACACAGAAAAAGCTTATTTCTCTCAAATTTTGAGCACAAATGTGTTTACATCCCTGTTAGTGAGCGTTTCTCCTTTGCCAAGATCATCCATCCACCTGACAGGTGTGGCATTTCAAGAAGCTGATTAAACAGCATGATCATTTCACAGGTGCACCTTGTACTGTGGACAATAAAACCGTCTCAGGAAAAAGCTCATCTGTGTGCTTGTCGTCCTCACCAGGGTCTTGACCTGACTGAATCACTACTCTTGGTGGGTTTGACTTAGAATATGTGGACAACTACAAATACCTAGGTGTCTGGTTAGACCGTAAACTCTCCTTCCAGACTCACATTAAGCATCTCCAATCCAAAGTTAAATCTAGAATCGGCTTCTTATTTCGCAACAAAGCCTCCTTCACTCATGCTGCCAAACATGCCCTCGTAAAACTGACTATCCTACCGATCCTTGAATTCGGCGATGTCATTTACAAAATAGCCTCCAACACTCTACTCAGCAAATTGGATGTAGTCTATCACATTGCCATCCGTTTTGTCACCAAAGCCCCATATACTACCCACCATTGTGACCTGTACACTCTCGTTGGCTGGCCCTCACTACATATTCGTCGCCAAACCCACTGGCTCCAGGTCATCTATAAATCATTGCTAGGCAAATCCCCGCCTTATCTTAGCTCATTGGTCACCATAGCAACACCCACCCGTAGTATGCGCTCCAGCAGGTATATCTCACTGGTCATCCCCAAAGCCAACACCTCCTTTGGCCGCCATTCCTTCCAGTTCTCTGCTGCTAATGACTGGAACGAACTGCAAAAATCTCTGAAGCTGGAGACTCTTATCTCCCTCACTAACTTTAAGCATCAGTTGTCAGAGCAGCTTACTGATCACTGCACCTGTACACAGCCCATCTGTAATTAGCCCACCCAACTACCTCATCCCCATATTGTTATTTATTTTGCTAATTTGCACCCCAGTATCTCTATTTGCACATCTTCTTCATCTATCACTCCAGTGTTAATACTAAATTGTAATTATTTTGCACTATGGCCTATTTATTGCCTTACCTCCATAACTTACTACATTTGCACACACTGTATATACATTTACATTTACATTTTAGTCATTTAGCAGACGCTCTTATCCAGAGCGACTTACAGGAGCAATTAGGGTTAAGTGCCTTGCTCAAGGGCACATTTACGTCATTTAGCAGACGCTCTTATCCAGAGCGACTTACAAATTGGTGCATTCACCCTATAGCCAGTGGGATAACCACCTTCCAAATATTTATTTTCTTATTTTTTTTTTTTCTTTTCTTTTGGGGGGGGTAGAAGGATTACTTTATCCTATCCCAGGTATTCCTTAAAGAGGTGGGGTTTCAAATGTCTCCAGAAGGTGGTGAGTGACTCCGCTGTCCTGGCGTCGTGAGGGAGCTTGTTCCACCATTGGGGTGCCAGAGCAGCGAACAGTCTTGACTGGGCTGAGCGGGAACTATGCCTCCGCAGAGGAAGGGGAGCCAGCAGGCCAGAGGTGGATGAACGCAATGCCCTCGTTTGGGTGTAGGGACTGATCAGAGCCTGAAGGTACGGAGGTGCCGTTCCCCTCACTGCTCCATAGGCAAGCACCATGGTCTTGTAACGGATGCGAGCTTCAACTGGAAGCCAGTGGAGTGTGCGGAGGAGGGGGGTGACGTGAGAGAACTTGGGAAGGTTGAACACCAGACGGGCTGCGGCATTCTGGATGAGTTGTAGGGGTTTAATGGCACAGGCAGGGAGCCCAGCCAACAGCGAGTTGCAGTAATCCAGACGGGAGATGACAAGTGCCTGGATTAGGACCTGTGCCGCTTCCTGTGTAAGGCAGGGTCGTACTCTCCGAATGTTGTAGAGCATGAACCTGCAGGATCGGGTCACCGCCTTGATGTTAGCGGAAAACGACAGGGTGTTGTCCAGGGTCACGCCAAGGCTCTTCGCACTCTGGGAGGAGGACACAACGGAGTTGTCAACCGTGATGGCGAGATCATGGAACGGGCAGTCCTTCCCCGGGAGGAAGAGCAGCTCCGTCTTGCCAGGGTTCAGCTTGAGGTGGTGATCCGTCATCCATACTGATATGTCTGCCAGACATGCAGAGATGCGATTCGCCACCTGGTTATCAGAAGGGGGAAAGGAGAAGATTAGTTGTGTATCGTCAGCGTAGCAATGATAGGAGAGGCCATGTGAGGATATGACAGAGCCAAGTGACTTGGTGTATAGGGAGAAAAGGAGAGGGCCTAGAACTGAGCCAACTGAGTATATAGATTTTATATTGTGTTACTGACTGTATGTTTTGTTTTATCCCATGTGTAACTCTGTGTTGTTGTTGTTTTTATCGCACTGTTTTGCTTTATCTTGGCCAGATCACAGTTGTATATGAGAACTTGTTCTCAACTGGCTTACCTGGTTAAATAAAGGTGAAATAAAATAAATAAATAAAAAGAGGACAAAAATAGCTTTTTTTGTTTTTACAGCTTTTTTGTTACATATACATTTTACATATATATTTTACATACATGGTACTTTTATATACAGCATTCACATGACAAAGACATATATATATAAACTACCGGTCAAAAGTTTTAGAACTCCTACTCATTCAAGGGTTTTTCTTTATTTTTACTATTTTCTATATTGTAGAATAATAGTGCAGACGTCTATGAAATAACACATATGGAATCATGTAATAACCAAAAAAGTGTTAAACAAATCAAAATATATTTTATATTTGAGATTCTTCAAATAGCCACCCTTTGCCTTGATGACAGCTTTGCACACTCTTGGCATTCTCTCAACCAGCTTCATGAGGCAATGCATTTCAATTAACAGGTGTGTCTTCCTAAAAGTTAATTTGTGGAATTTATTTCCTTCTTAATGCGTTTGACCCCATCAATTGTGTTGTGACAAGGTAGGGGGGTATACAGAAGATAGCCCTGTTTGGTAAAAGACCATGTCCATATTATGGCAAGAACAGCTCAAATAAGCAAAGAGAAACGACAATCCATCATTACTTTAAGACATGAAGGTTAGTCAATACGGACCATTTCAACATCTTTGAAAGTTTCTTCAAGTGCAGTCGCAAAAACCATCAAGCGCTATGATGAAATTGACTCATGAGGAACGTCATAGGAATGGAAGACCCAGAGTTACCTCTGCTGCAGAGGATAAGTTCATTAGAGTTACCAGCCTCAGAAATTGCAGCCCAAATACATGCTTCACAGAGTTCAAGTAACAGATACATCTCAACATCAACTGTTCAGAGGAGACTGTGTGAATCAGGCCTTCATGGTCAAATTGCTGCAAGGAAACCACTACTAAAGGACACCAATAAGAAGGAGGTGTTATGGTGTGGTGGTGCTTTGCTGGTGACACTGTCTGTGATTTATTTAGAATTCAAGGCACACTTAACCAGCATGGCTACCACAACATTCTACACCGATATGCCATCTCATCTGGTTTGGGCTTAGTCAGACTATCATTTGTTTTTCAACAGGACAATGACCCAACACACCTCCAGGCTGTGTAAGGGCTATTTTACCAAGAAGGAGAGTGATGGAGTGCTGCATCAGATGACCTGGCCTCCACAATCCCCCGACCTCAACCAAATTGAGATGGTTTGGGATGAGTCGGACTGCGGAGTGAAGGAAAAGCATATGTGCTCAGCATATGTGGGAACTCCTTCAAGACTGTTGGAAAAGCATTCCAGGTGAAGCTGGTTGAGATAATGCCAAGAGTGTGCAAAGCTGTCATCAAGGCAAAGGGTGGCTATTTGAACAATCTAAAATATAAAATATATTTTGATTTGTTTAACACTTTTCTGTTACTACATGATTCCATATGTGTTATTTCAGGGTTTTGATGTCTTCACTATTATTCTACAATGTAAAAAATAGTAAAAATAAAGAAAAACCCTTGAATGAGTAGGTGTTCTAAAACTTTTGACCGGTAGCGTGTATATATATATATATATACACTAAAGTATGTGGACACCCCTTCAAATTAGTTGCTGACAGGTGTATAAAATTGAGCACACAGCCATGCAATCTCCATAGACAAACATTGGCAGTAGAATGGCCTTACTGAAGAGCTCAGTGACTTTCAACGTGGCACCGTCATTGGATGCCACCTTTCCAATGAGTTAGTTCGTCAAATTTCTGCCCTGCTAGAACTGCCCCGGTCAACTGTAAGTGCTGTTATTGTGAAGTGGAAACGTCTAGGAGCAACAACGGCTCAGCTGCGAAGTGGTAGGCCACACAAGCTCACAGAACGGGACCGCAGAGTGCTGAAGCGCATAGCGCGTAACAATCGTGTAGTGTATTTTTCAACTGTGCTGTGGTGTTTTACATGAATTTTGAGCTAAAGATGAAAACCTTTCCTATGAGTATTATTAAATTGTTGATTGACTGACTATGGCTTTCCAAATCGCCCAACTAATTACAGTAGTTTCCCACACAGGAGCTGAAACACAGCCATCAGAGCATCAGGACCTTGCTGCAGGAAATGAGAATCACTGTGGTTACAAAATGTCCCCCTGCTGTCAAACACACAAAACAGAGTTACGTCCAATCAAATCAAATCAAATGTTATTAATCACATACACATATTTAGCAGATGTTACTGCAGGTGTAGCGAAATACTTGTGTTCCTAGCTCCAACAGTGCAGTAATATCTAACAATATACAACAATACACATTAATCTAAAAAGTAAAATAATGGAATTAAGAAATATAGAAATATTAGGACAAGCAATGTCGGAGTCCTGAGTATAAATATATATACAGTATGTGATGGGATGTATAGACAATATGGATAGTATATGGATAGAATATGTAGTATATCTGAAGAATACGTAGGATAGAATAGTATATGTACAGCAATAGTTAAATAGGATGGCCTTGACTAGAATACAGTATATACATATGAAGTGGGTAAATCGACTCCTGAGTGGCGCAGTGGTCTAAGGCACTGCATCGCAGTGCTAGCTGTGCCACTAGAGATCCTGGTTCGAATCCAGGCTCTGTTGTAGCCGGCCGTGACCGGGAGACCCATGGGGCGGCGCACAATTGGCCCAGGGTAGGGGAGGGAATGGCTGGCAGGGATGTAGCTCAGTTGGTAGAGCAGGGTTGTGGGTTCGATTCCCACGGGGGGCCAGTATGAAAAAATCAATAATGTATGCACTAACTATAAGTCGCTCTGGATAAGAGCGTCTGCTAAATGACATAAATGTAAACAGTATTAAAGTGACTAGTGTTCCATTATAAAAGTGACTATGTACATAGGGCAGCAGCCTCTAAGGTGCATGGTAGAGTAACCGGGTGTGTCACGAATTCAGCCAAGGCTGCCCCTCCTCCTTGCTTGGGCAGGTTTTGTCGTCACTGGCTTCCTAGCCGCTACCACTCCATTTGTCTTGTCAATCACACACACCTGGTACTCATTCCCTCATTAGTCTGTGTATAAGTGTTCCCTCTGCCCCCTTGTCCTTTGTGAGTGATTGTTCACTGAATAAACTCTGGATTTTGGTGTTTTACCTCCTGCGCCTGACTCTGTCATTCACACCTCATCACAGGGTGGTAGCCGGTTAGTGACAGTGACTAAAGTTCAGGGCAGGGTACCAGCTAGTGGTGACTATTTAACAGTCTGATGGCCTTGAGATTGAAGCTGTTTTTCAGTCTCTCGGTCCCAGCTTTGATGCTGTACTGACCTCGCCTTCTGGATGGTAGCTAGGTGAACAGGCCTTGGCTCGGTTGGCTGAGGTCCTTCCTGTGACACTGGGTGCTGTAGATGTCCTGGAGGACAGGCAGTGTACCCCCGGTGATGCATTGGGCAGACTGCACCACCCTCTGGAGAGCCCTGCGGTTGCGTTCGATGCAGTTGCCATACCAGGCGGTGAGATACAGCCCGACAGGATGCCCTCAATGGTGCATCTGTAGAAGTTAGTGAGGGTCTTAAAGGGCCAAGCCAAATTTCTTCAGCCTCCTGAAGGTCACAGTTTTATTAGGGCTAGCTGGAGAATTGCAGAAATGTAGAGTAAATTTGTGAAATATTGTCACTTACATGTGACGAAGGACTGTGAGATGGAAATGACTTCAATAGGATGTTTACATCAGACAGGAAGAGTGTATCCCAATCAATGATACAATTGTACTGATTGTCCCCCTCAATCCCCAGCTTCCTGGTGGGGTTTCCATGGTGAGTGAGGCCCATCTCAATCTGAGTGAGGAGCTCAGACAGAGAGAGGACCAGGATGAGGGGCACTGAGCTGGGTCCAGCCCTGGTTCCAGATCATCTTCAGCGTCCACCACGCCCAGAGGTCAGTTTAGTGTCACACTGACTTCACTGATGGGGACTATTCCTACAGGGAATGGGCGTGTGCACAAGTTGAACATGATTCTCATTATGTCATGGTATTACTCCCCTCCACTCTCTGTACAGTACATCTGTTCTCTTTATTTCAATGTGTATCAATTTAGAATAACAGTCTGTTTATCAATTTTCCTCTTAATTCTGTCTCCTACCCAGGCGCAGTGAGGTTGCTGCCTCCCAGCACCTCCCCTGTGCAGCCATATATCATATATTACCATTGAAAGGAACACACACACACAAACACTCTGCACACAGTCAAACACACTGCTGGGCTTGCACTGACAGAGGCCTGCTTGTCTGCTACGAGATAAGGTGTGAATTATGTTGTTGAAGATCCAAGTTTAACTGCTTGATTGCAGCCTTTCTACTCCACCTGGTGGATTCAGTTCTGAAACACCACCATACACCATATATAATCCCTACAGTATTATCTACTGCTTTTCCAAAAGGATTTACAGTGCACATTAGATTAATATTAGTCCACCTAGACAATCACATTGTTCTCATGCCCCAGGGTAGATCAAGAAGCTGCACTACTGTGAATACCCTAAGCAGGTACTTCTGTGACTATTGCCATGATGGCGCTGAGTCTGTGATCCCGGGCCGGGTGCAGAACCAGTGGGACATTGGTAGGTACCTGGTCAGTGACTTCTCCAAGCAGCTGCTAGACTCTGTGTGGCACCAGCCTCTCTTCGACCTGACCTGTGTTGGCAAGACCCTCTACAGCAGGATGCGAGAGTTGGAGAGGTTCAGGCTGAGTAGACTACTGTAAGAGCTGAGGTACTGTATACAAGATTTCAGCTGGTCTGGGGTCAGTTCTGATGATTGTGCTTGAGTGCTGTGTCGACTGAGAATAGAAACTGGGCAGATCTGTGGTCAGTGGTTTAGGTTCAAGCTAACAGCTGCAGGTTTATTGACCATGAGAGATATGGTCTGGGATCAGTTTTACAGCAGCAGTGAATCCTCTTTTCCAGTAGTGTCTGGGGGTTCATGTCTGTATGAAGAGGAAACTCAGGAGAAGGATCTCAGAGTCACTGGGAGAATGTGGATGAGTCTGTGTCTTTGATTAGTTCTCCTAATCTTCAGTGGCACCATGCAGGGAATGTTGCAGAGGGTCGAGACCTCACACACATACTGATTTCATCAACACTCTCTACTCCCCTCCCAAGGATCTGCATGAGCGACTGCTAGGTATTAAGAGGCTGCTGACAGCATGCAGATTATCTGAGGGGTAAAGACATCCACTTAATGCTCATCTCTTCTCCTCGCTCTCACACACTCTCTTTTCTCATGCCAACATCTTCATCACACAAGGCACTTTTCGTCTTATTTTGGGCTAAACTGCATCAATCTGTTGGCTGTTGGTTGCAGACGGCAACCTTCCAGTATTAATTGTTTAAGCCATAACTCGCTGTACAGATGAAAGTTAAGAAAAATGTGTTATGATCTAACCTGGGGATTGTTTTAGGTTTATTCTAAATAGCCAAAAGTCTTGTTCCTTGACAAAGTTATTTATTTCACCCCCTCTCTCTCTCATGCTTAGGGTCCTGAGGGAGTTTGAGCAGCTTCCTGATCACCTGACACAGGAGCCACAACTGATCTCCATGCATGGTGCCGCTGACCAGGGCCGTTCTCCGGGTGGCCATCGCCCACGTGGAGAGCTGTCAGGTAAAACTGCCAGTTGCCCAATGACATGAGAGCAGAGCAACAGACACATGCCTATTCTATTCTGTTCTATTCTTTTTTATTGACCCATGACCTCAGTAGTTATGCAGTTGTCAATGTTAGAGACTATGATCTGCTGTGTTTAACCCCAGGTCTGCCTGGCCAGAGGCTTCATCTGTGAGTTCTGCAAGCAGAAGGATGTGCTCTTTCCTTTCCAGAGCGAGACGGGCACACGCTGCCAAGGTAATAGTTAATCTCATCAGACAAAGACAGTCCGGTCTTTACCTTGACTTTGTAGAATCCACATTTTGGTAATGATGCATATCTCTCCTTCTAGAGTGCAAGGCCTGTTTCCACAAAGACTGCTTCAGAGATGAGGAGTCCCATAAATGTGTATGGATCCAATCTAGAAAAAAGTTGATGGACACATTCTGTCTCTAGAATACATGTTGGAAGTGTGGGAAAACATCCTACCATTGTTACACATTTTTATCTCTTGAATCGTAATCTGGACACAGAGTATTCCAAATAATAAAATGCTCTGCATTAAAATGTAACAGTACAATTTACATTTTAATTCACTAAGCATGTCAAATGAAAGAAGCAGGTACTGAGTCAGGTACGGACTCTCCCCATCCTACCAAAAGTAATCATGGTTGGAAGAGAAAATGCTGCATAGATCTAATACCAGAACAGGTTGTTTAAATCAAACTGGGATTATTTTAATCTGTATTCAGGTTTTTTAGCATTTTAGAATTGCAGTGCTGTATATGCTGCTCGGTATCACCCAAAACATTGGAACACAGCGACATCTATTGGACATTTGAGTGAATCACCTCACATTCTAATTCCACATAAACAATAAGTAGTCTACTACTACTTATTATTGGCAAAGGCCGTAAAACAATATCACCCACTTTGATGTCAGAGTGATAAAATTTCTACCTCTGATCACTCATTATGCTGAAACCCACATCTGTAACATTTGTATTGGTTGAAATAGCCTAAGCAATATGCTGAATAACGCAAGTTAATTTCATCCACTTTACATTTTATATTGTCTTGTAACTATCGCAAGTCACAATAAGACATGTATATTGAAATTCTCACCTACTAGCCTATATCGAAAGATGAAAAGTCCAAAACCAAATTGTCAGAAGTGGGATTCGAACCCACGCCTCCATTCGGAGACCAGAATACTCCTTTCCAGGAAGGATTTTCACCTTGAGTCTGGCGCCTTAGACCGCTCGGCCATCCTGACAACACTGAGCAGCTTCCACAAAAAATAGACTTTCTTCATATGATCAGGTACTATAGTTTTCATTTAATTGATAACAAAAAACCGTGAACCTTAAGATATCGCTAGTTACCCATTTCCATTTTGTTAGCAAATCTAGCTAGTTCGCATTTTGTTAGGAAATAGCTAGCTAGCTGTCGTTACTGGTGATATTGCAAACATCTCACAGCTAGCGTTAACAATTCTCATTGGAAATCAGGAAATAATACAGATTATAACTTTACTTGTGAAATGTAGGATTTGTGGCTATGCATTGTCAGTGGTTGAATTTAATTTAAAATCAACATTATACAAGACATGGCACTTTACCGGCGTTGCTTTGCTCTGAAGGGTTGTGATACATTTTCGTTGTTGCCTGTTTCTACTAATTTCATCTCCTTAAAAAAGTTTGTCAGAAGTGGGATTTGAACCCACGCCTCCATTCGGAGACCAGAAACCCCATTACTATAGAAGGTAGAACCTTGAGTCTGGCGCCTTAGACCACTCGGCCATCCTGACAACTGGAAAGACTGAGAGTGACACTGATAAAGATACGCGTACCAGTACCCATTTTATGAGCTAGTTTGTGATTTTAGCTGTTCGGGTAGTTCGGTTCGCTACCGAGTTTACTGTAAACTAAACACTTACCAATATGAACACGTGTCATTTTTAGCAGTAGTTTAGCAAGCTACAAAGAGAGGCTTGTGTTGCACCACGTGATCGTGTGTTTGCCCCCACCCATTGGACGACGAGTCATTCATGCTTATGACATGTAAAAAGAGGCGTGTCTTGTCTAGTCCCTTTATGAAATGTTACACTATCTTAACTCCACTTAAATCAAACGTAGGTAATATCTATCTACCTAAAGATGTCATTTTACAGAAATGCCGTTTGGCTGGTTAAAGGACTTCAAGAATACACAAAGTGAGTATAGTTATTTGGTAGAAGGTCTATTGCGCACAAATCGAAGGTTGGAATTGTAGAGGTTCTGACTGACACTCATTCCTTCACAGAGACTAATTTACAGACAGGGATGGGCAAAATTACAATTACAAAAATACCACAAAGATCATGTATCAAAATGAACAAAAAAATACATGTATTTCTTAATATAGTTAATGAAAATACATATATTTTGTATTTTAAAATACGTTTGGAAGTGGCCGGCCGTACAGCAACACTGTTCTCAGTAATGGTTACAGAAACGTTTTACTTGCTATGTGATATATTGCTGTTTATCTACCTTAGTTGAATGCACTGACTATAAGTCACTCTGGATAAGTGTCTGGTAAATAACCAAAATGTATATGTGAAAATGTACATACTAAAATGAACTGCAAAGCACACTGGGTATGATTATTGGCCTTGTTTCGAGGCAGAGCTCATTGGAATAATACACAGCATGCTTTGCAATTGTTCATTTTTACATATTCATATGTAATTCATTTAGCAGATGCTCTTATCGCACCATAGTGCCATCAGACTTCTGATACCAATGTACAGAGAAAGCGGCCCACAAAATGTTGAACCGCTATAAAAAATGCTATAGAACAGTATTTTGTATTTTGAAAATACAAATTACAGGTCTCGAAAGTATCTTGTTACAAAATACATTGTAGTGTAGTTCAGCCCAGTGTAATACAAATGACAAATTACTCAGAAGTAATTGAAATAAATATTTCAAATACAGTTGAAGTCGGAAGTTTACATACACTTAGGTTGGAGTCATTAAAACTTGTTTTTCAACCACTCCACAAATGTCTTGTTAACAAACTATAGTTTTGGCAAGTCGGTTAGGACATCTACTTTGTGCATGACAAAATTTTTTTATCCAATAATTGCTTACAGACACATTATTTCACTTATTATTCACTGTATCACAATTCCAGTGGGTCAGAGGTTTACATACATTAAGTTGACTGTGCCTTTAAACAGCTTGGAAAGTTCCAGAAAATGATGTCATGGCTTTAGAAGCTTCTGATAGGCTAATTGACATCATTTGAGTCAATTGGAGGTGTACCTGTGGATGTATTTCAAGGCCTACCTTCAAACTCAGTGCCTCTTTGCTTAACATCATGGGAAAATCAAAAGAAATCAGCCAAGACCGATTTTTTTATACCTCCACAAGTCTGGTTCATCCTTGGGAGCAATTTCCAAACGCCTGAAGGTACCACGTTCATCTGTACAAACAACAGTACGCAAGTATAAACACCACCTGAAAGGCCGCTCAGCAAGGAAGAAGCCACTGCTCCAAAGCCGCCATAAAAAAGCCAGACTACGGTTTGCAGCTGCACATGGGGACAAAGATCGTACTTTTTGGAGAAATGTCCTCTGGTCTGATGAAACAAAAATATAACTGTTTGGCCATAATTACCATCGTTATGTTTGGAGGAAAAAGGGGAACGCTTGCAAGTCGAGGAACACCATCCCAACCGTGAAGCACGGGGGTGGCAGCATCATGCTGTGGGGGTGCTTTGCTGCAGGAGGGACTGGTGCACTTCACAAAATAGATGGCATCATGAGGAAGGAAAATTATGTGGATATATTGAAGCAACATCTCAAGACATCAGTCAGGAAGTTAAAGCTTGGTCGCAAATGGGTCTTCCAAATGGACAATGACCCCAAGCATACTTCCAAAGTTGTGGCAAAATGGCTTAAGGACAACAAAGTCAAGGTATTGGAGTGGCCATCACAAAGCCCTGACCTCAATCCTATAGAAAATGTGTGGGCAGAACTGAAAAAGCGTGTGCGAGCAAGGAGGCCAACAAACCTGACTCAGTTACACCAGCTCTGTCAGAAGGAATGGGCCAAAATTCACCCAACTTATTGTGGGAAGCTTGTGGAAGGCTACCTGAAACGTTTGAGCCAAGTTAAACAATTTAAAGGCAATGCTACCAAATACTAATTGAGTGTATGTAAACTTCTGACCCACTGGGAATGTGATGAAATAAATAAAAGCTGAAAGAAATCACTCTCTACTATTATTCTGACATTTCACATTCTTAAAATAAAGTGGTGCTCCTAACTGACCTAAGACAGGGAATTTTTACTAGGATTAAATGTCAGGAATTGTGAAACACTGAGTTTAAATGTATTTGTCGAAGGAGGAGGTCGTCGGGTAAGCTTGGCGTCGGGTAAGCTTGGCTTTATACATAGCTTGGGCTTTGTCGAGTAAGGCTTAAACTATGTATTTAGATTGTAGTTAGGTATTGTAGGTAGTTATCGTGGGTTGTTGTATGTAATTATTGTAGGTTAGTATTGTATTCGGCTGTGCCGGGTGTAGCACGAAGCTAGCTAGCTAACCCACCACCCGGACTAGCTGGCGAGTAGCTATTAGCAACGGTATAGTTGTTTCACGCCTGAGAGTGCCTGTAATTACGCCAGCTGGCTGCCTACAATAATTACATACAATAATTGCCTACCATTCAGCTGTTTTCTAACCTCATTGTCTGAACCGTTAACGTTAGGTAGCAAGTGGCTACTGTGCTTGAAATTTAGCTAGCTTGTTGCTACCTGGATAGCTACTAGTAAACAATAGCTGGAACGACCAAGCGAACAGACGCGAACTGGCTGAATTCAGTGGCTAGCTTTGCACTTGGCTAGCTAACAGTAGCTGCTAGGGGTAAGTCATAACCTACATTTGTGTTTTTTTTTTTTTTACATATTGATAGCCCGAGTCGTTCAAGGAATTCGGGACATGGGTGACTAGTTAACGTTAGTTTGGCTCTCTCTGTGTGTTCGTGCCGTGAAAGGAGGGGTTCTTCTTTGTCTGAAAGCAATGGCTAGCTAGTTTGCTAACTATTCTAGCTAACTAACTGGCTGAATAAGTTGACGACGGACTCGCTCAAGCTGTCGGGACTAACCCACAACGTTAGACACGGACACGAACGATCTGCTTGCGTGTTGATACACTGGTGGTTTGTTGTGGCCGAGTATTGGCGCTAAACCGTGTTGTTGGAGTCCGGCATGCTAGCTGGCTGTGGCGTCTTATGACGAGGTGCCCGGACGATTTTCACGGAATAATACTGCACCTAGTTAGCTAGCTGAATAAACTAAGTTAGTCTTTTCCTAGAAACATTGAACCGCTGTAGTTTACAACCATTATAGTTTCTGAGGTGGAAGTTGGGAGAGTTATATTTGTGAGTTGTGGTGAGGGAGGCCCCGCTCTCTCCTTTCCCAGATGTTTGTTCATTTCATTCCGATCTCCTCTGCATTATTGTAGCCATCTGCTGCAGCCTGTCAACTATGCCTCTGCCTATCCCTGTTCTCTCCTCTCCGCACAGGCTACACAAACGCCTCACACCGCGTGGCTGCTGCCTCTCTAACCTGGTGGTCCCTGCACGCACCTCCCACGTGGAGTTCCAGGTCTCAGGCAGCCTCTGGAACTGCCGTTCTGCTGCCAACAAGGCAGAGTTCATCTCAGCCTATGCTACCCTCCAGTCCCTCGACTTCTTGGCGCTGACGGAAACATGGATTACCACTGAAAACACTGCTACTCCTGCTGCTCTCTCCTCGTCTGACCATTTGTTCTCGCATACCCGAGAGCATCTGGTCAGCGGGGTGGTGGCACAGGAATCCTCATCTCTCCCAAGTGGACATTCTCAATTTTTCCCCTGACCCATCTGTCTATCTCCTCATTTGAATTCCATGCTGTCACAGTCACTAGCCCATTTAAGCTTAATATCCTTGTCATCTATCGCCCTCCAGGTTCCCTTGGAGAGTTCATCAATGAGCTTGACGCCTTGATAAGTTCCTTTCCTGAGGATGGCTCACCCCTCACAGTTCTGGGGGATTTCAACCTCCCTACGTCTACATTTGACTCATTTCTCTCTGCCTCCTTCTTTCCACTCCTCTCCTCTTTTGACCTCACCCTCTCACCGTCCCCCCCTACTCACAAGGCAGGCAATACGCTTGACCTCATCTTTACTAGATGCTGTTGTTCTACTAATCTCACTGCAACTCCCCTCCAAGTCTCCGACCACTACTTTGTATCCTTTTCTCTCTCCCTCTCCTCCAACACTACTCACTCTGCCCCTACACAGATGGTAATGCGCCGTCGCAACCTTCGCTCTCTCTCTCCCGCTACTCTCTCCTCTTCCATCCTATCATCTCTTCCCTCTGCTCACTCCTTCTCCCTCCAATCTCCTGATTCTGCCTCCTCAACCCTCCTCTCCTCCCTTTCTGCATCCTTTGACTCTCTATGTCCCCTATCCTCCCGGCCGGCTCGGTCCTCCCCTCCAGCTCCGTGGCTTGATGACTCATTGCGAGCTCACAGAACAGAGCTCCGGGCAGCTGAGCGGAAATGGAAGAAAACTAGACTCCCTGCAGACCTGGCATCTTTTCACTCCCTCCTCTCTACATTTTCTTCATCTGTTTCTGCTGCTAAGGCCACTTTCTACCACTCTAAATTCCAAGCATCTGCCTCTAACCCTAGGAAGCTCTTTGCCACATTCTCCTCCCTGCTGAATCCCCCCCCCCCCTCCTCTCTGTGGATGACTTCGTCAACCATTTTGAAAAGAAGGTTGACGACATCCGATCCTCGTTTGTTAAGTCAAATGACACTGCTGGTCCTGCTCACACTGCCCTACCCTATGCTTTGACTTCTTTCTCCCCTCTCTCTCCAGATAAAATCTTGCGACTTGTGACGGCAGGCCGCCCAACAACCTGCCCGCTTGACCCTATCCCCTCCTCTCTTCTCCAGACCATCTCCGGTGACCTTCTCCCTTACCTCACCTCGCTGATCAACTCATCCTTGACCGCTGGCTATGTCCCTTCCGTCTTCAAGAGAGCGAGAGTTGCACCCCTTCTCAAAAAACCAACACTCGATCCCTCTGATGTCAACAACTACAGACCAGTATCCCTTCTTTCTTTTCTCTCCAAAACTATTGAGCGTGCTGTCTTTAGCCAACTCTCTTGCTATCTCTCTCAGAATGACCTTCTTGATCCAAACCAGTCAGGTTTCAAGACTGGTCATTCAACTGAGACTGCTCTTCTCTGTGTCACGGAGGCTCTCCGCACTGCTAAAGCTAACTCTCTCTCCTCTGCTCTTGTCCTTCTAGACCTGTCTGCTGCCTTTGATACTGTGAACCATCAGATCCTCCTCTCCACCCTCTCCGAGCTGGGCATCTCCGGCGCAGCTCACTCTTGGATTGCGTCCTACCTGACCGGTCGCTCCTACCAAGTGGCATGGCGAGAACCTGTCTCCGCAGCACGTGCTCTCACCACTGGTGTCCCCCAGGGCTCAGTTCTAGGCCCTCTCCTATTCTCGCTATACACCAAGTCACTTGGCTCTGTCATATCCTCACATGGCCTCTCCTATCATTGCTACGCTGACGACACACAACTAATCTTCTCCTTTCCCCCTTCTGATAACCAGGTGGCGAATCGCATCTCTGCATGTCTGGCAGACATATCAGTATGGATGACGGATCACCACCTCAAGCTGAACCTTGGCAAGACGGAGCTGCTCTTCCTCCCGGGGAAGGACTGCCTGTTCCATGATCTTGCCATCACGGTTGACAACTCTGTTGTGTCCTCCTCCCAGAGTGCGAAGAGCCTTGGCGTGACCCTGGACAACACCCTGTCGTTCTCCGCTAACATCAAGGCGGTGACCCGATCCTGTAGGTTCATGCTCTACAACAGTGTAGACCCTGCCTTACACCCTGCCTTACACAGAGTAGACCCTGCCTTACACAGGAAGCGGCACAGGTCCTAATCCAGGCACTTGTCATCTCCCGTCTGGATTACTGCAACTCGCTGTTGGCTGGGCTCCCTGCCTGTGCCATTAAACCCCTACAACTCATCCAGAATGCCGCAGCCCGTCTGGTGTTCAACCTTCCCAAGTTCTCTCACGTCACCCCGCTCCTCCGCACACTCCACTGGCTTCCAGTTGAAGCTCACATCTGCTACAAGACCATGGTGCTTGCCTACGGAGCTGTGAGGGGAACGGCACCTCCGTACCTTCAGGCTCTGATCAGTCCCTACACCCAAACGAGGGCATTGCGTTCATCCACCTCTGGCCTGCTGGCTCCCCTACCTCTGCGGAAGCATAGTTCCCGCTCAGCCCAGTCAAAACTGTTCGCTGCTCTGGCACCCCAATGGTGGAACAAGCTCCCTCACAACGCCAGGACAGCGGAGTCACTCACCACCTTCCGGATACATTTGAAACCCCACCTCTTTAAGGATATCTGGGATAGGATAAAGTAATCCTTCTACCCCCTTACCCCCAAAAAAAAAAACATTGTAAAGTGGTTATCCCACTGGCTATAAGGTGTATTTGTAAGTCGCTCTGGATAAGAGCGTCTGCTAAATGACGTAAATGTAAATGTAAATGTGTATGTGTATGTAAACTTCCGACTTCAACTGTACATGTAACAGAAATACTGCCTATCTGTGCTTACAGATTGATGTTAGCAAAGATACAGTGTATTTTATTAGCAGTCATGCAATTACTATGTCGACAACCTCGAACTGTATTATTTTTCTTCAACATGGTAGTGGTGGGTTTGTGCTCTTTGCTTTGCATAATCCGGCTATCTTCAGCTAGTTTCTTATCCAACAGCTAATCTATCTCTGTTCCATAATCACCATAATGCCAAGAACCTTGTTGAGATGTGTTGTTCTTGTGTTCTACAGAAGCGGATATGAAGCAGCAGCTAAGCATTTTAATCCTGGAGACCTGGATGTGAACCTGAGTGGCAGATATTTTGTGATCACTGGGGCCAACAGCAGCATTGGAAAAGCTACTGCCCATGAAATAGCCAAAATAGGTACTGTATAGGCAACATTTAATGCCCTAGAGTTGGATAAGTGAATAGATGTTTTCCATCATAAATGTATGATACCATTTCACCATACAGGAAGTCTATACAGTCCACCTTTAGATTCCTTTACAGTCAGAGTGAGTGATAGGCTAGATAATGATTAATTGTGGAGTTATGAGTGTGCCCTGGTCCTGATGGCAACAAACCTAAAAGTGAGGTCTCATAAAGGCCTAGACATAGACATACAGACTGACAGACCAACCTTGAGGGACAATATGGTGTTAGATTCCCCCTCAGGTGGAAGAGGTGCTTTGAGGTAAATATAGTTTACACAGTGTTTGATATTGGGTAGTGTGGTTTAACATTGGGTTCTTATGGGTTTTATTGCTCTGCAGGTGGGACGGTCCACCTGGTGTGTCGTAACAAGGGACGGGCAGAGGAGGCAAAAGAGGACATTGTGGAACAGAGTAAAAACCAGGTGAGGAGGAGTAAATGACCTGTCAGTCATCGGTCTGCACACTAAACAAACACCATACACATCTATTCATGCCCAGTGACTGCCTGGTGAGGGATGAAGAGCCATTGAGTGGAGTGTGAACCTATAATGCTGTTCAAAAGGGGTCCTTCAATGAGTGGCTTGTTAATGAAGTCATCCTGAGCTACATGCTTCACAGATTAGCTAATGTTTCCGTGATAAGGATCTATGCCCAGTTGGGTGGAAGTTGATATATAGATCAGATAATCTTCAGAATGCCTTGTTCAGACTGATCTATGTGAACAAGGACCAATTCAAACAGAAACAGTCTGTTTTGATAGTTCCTGCAAGTCATATGTTTTTATGCCTCCGGTTTGTTAGCTAAATAACACTACTGTTTATATACTCAAGACCTGGCAAAGATTCTTCCATTTTTTCCAAGGCTATCACTCCCACAGAATTCCATGTATGACTTATTTGTGATCAAATTGTAATACTACAATTGATCTTTCCAACTGCCAACAGAATAGTTCACTTATTTTGTGGTTCTTCTACGTTGTTTATCTTTTTATTTGACATTTTCTTTCTCTCTGCAGAATGTCCATGTTCATATTGTTGACATGTCCAGTGCAAGACAAGTCTGGGAACTTGCTGAAAGCTATCTGTTGGGTGGATGTATCCCTCCAAGTCTTACACATGTGTCAACCAGTTGAGGCTCCTCAGAGGAGGAAGGGGTGGACCATCCTACTCGGTGAATAAAATAAATAAATGATAATAGTGAAACATTAACAAGTTTTAGATAAAACTATACTAAATATATTCACGTCACCAAATAACTGATTAAAACACACTGTTGCAATGAAGGTCTACAGTAGCCTCAACAGCACTCTCTGGGGTAGCACCATGGTATAGCCGGAGGACAGCTATTTTCCGTCCTCCTCTGTGTACATTGACTTCAATACAAAACCTAGGAGGCTCATGGTTCTCACACCTTTCCATAGACTTACACAGTAATTATGACGACTTCCGGAGGACATCCTCCAACCTATCAGAGCTCTTGCAGCATGAACTGACATGTTGTCCACCTAATCAAAGGATCAGAGAATTAATCTAGTACTGAAAGCATAAGCTACAGCTAGCTAGCACTGCAGTGCATAACATTTGGTGAGTAGTTGACTCAAAGAGAGAGAAATAGAATAGTTGAACAGTTTTGAACAAATTAAGGAGAAGCAGCAGAGGGAGAGCTATTTAGCTATATATCGTTGTATTTTTTTCACTTTCTCTTACTTAGCTAGCTAATGCAGATAGCTAATTTAGCCTACTCAAACACCTGGCTCAAATAGAGAGGAATGCTATTTATGCTAGCTAGCTGGCTAAGGCTATCCAACACTGGAACTCTTCCAAGTCAAGGTAAGCTTTCGGTTTTATTATTTTATTGCCACTGGGGCCTGCCAGTGTAACTGCTAAACTGCTTGCTGTACACTGTACTGCGTGTACTCACACGTCGCCGGCCAGGAGGACGACCCAGAGGAAGAGGAGCGGGCCGGTCAGGGTGGAAGTCCCGAATTAGGTTGGGGTCCAGAACGTCCCCAGCTGGAACCCAGCTCCTCTCCTCAGGACCATACCCCTTCCAGTCCACCAGGTAACGGAGCCGTCCCCCATGGAACCTGGAGTCCAGCAGGTCCCTCACCACATACGCCGGACTCCCGTCAATGTCCAGGGGGCGTACGGCATCCACCAGAGGACCAGGAACCACCAGCCTGAGGAGAGACACATGAAAAGTGGGTGAGACATGGTAGTGAGGGGGAAGGAGCAGCCGGTATGATACCTCATTTATCCAGATACCTCCATTCCTCCAGAGCGAGGACCTTAAACGGACCCACAAACCGGGGGCTCAGTTTCTTGCAGGGCAGGCGGAGAGGGAGGTTTTTTGTTGGCAGCCAGACACGATCACCAGGCTGGAATACGGGCGCCTCACTGCGGTCGGCTTGGTCCTTCTGCCAACGAATGGCCCTCTGGAGATGGACATGGGTGGCGTCCCAGAGCTGTCCGGCCCTGCGGAACCACTCCTCGATAGCGGGCGCATCGGTCTGGCTGGGTGTTCAAGGGGCCAGGGCCGGCTGGTACCCCAGGACGCACTGGAAGGGAGTGAGCCCTTCCATGAATGAACGAGGGAGTTCTGGGCATATTCTGCCCAGGGTAGAAACCTCGCCCACTCACCCTGCCAGTCCTGACAGTGGCAATGAAGAAACCTCCCCAGGTCCTGGTTCATGCGCTCCACCTGCCCATTTGACCGAGGCCTATACCCGGAAGTGAAGCCTTCCACACTCGGGAAGCCTTCCACACTTCCTCCGGAAGTCCATAATGCTGGAAGACCTGTTGGAACAGGACCTCTGCGTCCTGGAGAGCAGAAGGAAGACCAGTTAGTGATCTACGACCACCAGGACTGTGGTGAAACCGTCAGAACGTGGGAGGTCAGTGACAAAGTCTATGGACAGGTGTGACCAAGGTCGCTGAGGCACTGGGAGAGGAACTAGTTTGCCTGCCGGGACGTTCCGAGGTGTCTTCGTTTGGGCACATATGGAACAGGAGTTGATATAGCGGGAGACATCAGTAGCCAAGGTGGGCCGACAGTATTTTTGTGAGAGAGAATGTAGGGTGTGCATCATACTGGAGTGCCCTGCCGTAAGGGTGGTGTGCGCCCAGATCAGCAGGCGGTCACGGACCCTGGTGGGTACATACACGCGCCCTGGAGGGGCGTTGGCAGGCGCTGGGTCCTCCTGAGCCGCCAGGCGGATGTCTTCGTCCACATCCCAAACGACAGGTGCCACGATGAGAGACGGAGGCAGGATAGGACCCCCCAGATCCTTCCTTTCTCCGGTATGGTGCATCCTGGAGAGTGTGTCGGCTTTCACATTCTGGGATCCTGGGTGGTAGGACAGAATAAACTGAAAGCGAGTAAGAAGTTGGGCCCACCTGACTTGACGAGAGTTCATCCGTTTCGCTGCCCTTATGTGCTCCAAATTCCGGTGGTCAGTGAGAATCCGGAATGGATGGACTGCACCCTCCAGCCAGTGTCTCCATTCCTCCAGAGCGAGGACCACTGCCAACAGCTCCCTGGCTCCAACTCCATAGTTCCTCTCTGCGGGGAACCTTGCCGCTGGGAGAGGACCCCACCCACGCCCTCCTCAGATGCGTCCACCTCCAGGATGAAAGGATGAGCTGGATCTGGGTGTTTTAGGAGGGGCGCTGTGGTGAACCACTCCTTCAGCCTCTTGAAGGCAGCGTCAGCCTCAGGGTTCCAGGCCAGCTTCTGAGGCCCCCCCTTAAGGAGAGAGGTGAGCGGGGCGGCTATGGACCTGAAGTATCTGATGAAACGGCGGTAGAAATTTACGAAGCCCAGGAAGCTCTGTAGGCCCTTGATGGTGGGGGGGACTTTCACATGACCTGACGGTGTCCGTCTTCGCTGTTTCCATAAGCACCCCCTGAGGACTGATCCTGTATCCCAGGAAGGAGATGGCCTGTTGTTCGAATTCACATTTCTCCCCCTTCACCAGTAAATGTGACTCTTCGGGGGGTGTTGTCCCTCCAGCAGGTCAATGGCGCAGTCCCAGGGCCTGTGAGGAGGGAGACACAGCCTTGAAGGCAGAGAAGACATCGGGAGAGATCTGCGTACTCATGTGGAATGTTGGGCTGGAGGGCGGACTCCGGACTCTCCATTGACGTGGAACAACAAACCACCGGCAGGCAGGTCCTCCGGCATGAGGGGGACCAGGCTGTGATCCTCTTGGTGATCCAATTGATGGTGGGGTTGTGTAGTCTGAGCCAGGGCAATCCCAAGACAATCCGGTGAAGGGGGTGACGTGATGATGTGGAAGGACAGCTCCTCCGGTAGTGTGGGAATGGTGATGGGGAGAGTGACGTGCGTAATGGTGCCTGATCCAAATGGCTTACGGCCATACCAGCCTGAATATGCCTGATCTCGTCTGATCTTGGAAGCTAAGCAGGATCGGGACTGGTTAGTACTTGGTTGGGAGACTGCTTGGGAATACCAGGTGCTGTAAGCCATCTTCGTGATTGGTGTGTGATTCTGTGATGAATACTGAGGATACGAAGAGGCAGGACGCAGACGCAGGAATCAACAATGTAAAGGTTTATGTAACACTGAGCAAGAGAACAACAAAGAGTGAGTACAAGACACTAACAATCACACACAACACTGAACAGTCCAGGGCTCTATAGGGGTGGTGATGAGATGATGAGCTGCATATGCGCTTGAGGTGATTAGGGTGCGTTGGGTTTCCATTCCAGTGTTGCCGAGGTGGTGCGCTTAGACCGGCGAATCAGAGCACCGGAGGGGAGCAACGGGAGGAGACATGACAACACCTACTCATTCAAGGGTTTTTCTTTATTTTTTTTACTATTTTCTACATTGTAGAATAATAGTGAAGACATCAAAACTATGAAATAACACATATGGAATCATGTAGTAACCAAAAAAGTATTAAACAAATGAAAATATATTTTAGATTTTAGATTCTTCAAAGTAGCCACCCTTTGCCTTGATGACAGCTTTGCACACTCTTGGCATTCTCTCAACCAGCTTCATGAGGAATGCTTTTCCAACAGTCTTGAAGGAGTTCCCACATATGCTGAGCACTTCTTGGCTGCTTTATCTTCACTCTGTGGTCCAATTCATCCCAAACCATCTCAATTGGGTTGAGGTCGGGTGATTGTGGAGGCCAGGTCATCTGATGCAGCACTCCATCACTCTCCTTCTTGGTCAAATAGCCCTTACACAGCCTGGAGTTGTGTTGGGTCATTGTCCTGTTGAAAAACAAATGATAGTCCCACTAAGCGCAAACCAGATGAGATGGCGTATCACTGCAGAATGCTGTGGTAGCCATGCTGGTTAAGTGTTGCTTGAATTTTAAATAAATCACTAACAGTGTCACCAGCAAAGCACCCCCACACCATCACACCTCCTCCTCCAGGTTTCACGGTGGGAACCACACATGCAGAGATCATCAATTCACCTACTCTGCGTCTCACAGAGACATGGCGGTTGGAACAAAAAATCTCAAATTTGGACTCATCAGACCAAAGGACAGATTACCACCGGTCTAATGTCCATTGCTCGTGTTTCTTGGCCCAAGCAAGTCTCTTCTTATTATTGGTGTCCTTTAGTAGTGGTTTCTTTGCAGCAATTCGACCATGAAGGCCTGATTCACGTAGTCTCCTCTGAACAGTAAATGTTGAGATGTGTCTGTTACTTGAACTCTGTGAAGCATGTAATTGGGCTGCAATCTGAGGTGCAGTTAACTCTAATGAATTTATCCTCTGCAGCAGAGGTAACTCTGGGTCTTCCTTTCCTGTGGCGGTCCTCATGAGAGCCAGTTTCGTCATAGCGCTTGATGGTTTTTGCGACTGCACTTGAAGAAACTTTCAAAGGTCTTGAGATTTTCCGGATTGACTGAACTTCATGTTTTAAAGTAATGATGGACTGTCGTTTCTCTTTGCTTATTTTAGCTGTTCTTGTCATAATATGGACTTCGTCTTTTAATTAAGAAGGAAAGAAATTCCACAAAATAACTTTTAACAAGGCACACCTGTTTTATTGAAATGAATTTCCAGGTGACTACCTCATGAAGCTGGTTGAGAGAATGCCAAGAGTGTGACTTTCTTTGGTTACTACATGATTCCATATGTGTTATTTCATAGTTTTGATGTCTAAACTATTATTCTACAATGTAGAAAATAGTCAAAATAAAGAAAAGCCTTTGAATGAGTAGGTGTGTCTAAACTTTTGACTGATACTGTACATATGTACAATAGCAAGGATGTGTGTTTTGTCTTATATTTGGTTGTTGGCTGCCAGTGGACGCCATGTTTGCATTGGAGAAGGAAACTTATTTAAGTAGCGATGAATTTAAGTTGAATATCTTGTGAAATGGAAGTTGTTTTCTGCTGGTGGTGCGCAAACTTGGGCAACAAAAATATTGAATATATTTGTTGTCTTAAGGGGGAAGGTGTTACAGGCTTTGGTTTTTCCATTCATGTTTTGAGGTTGGACTTATAGCTCGTTAGCACCGAGTGGTGTCACCTCGTGTTACACCTGTGTTGGTTGCCATCTCATTAGTGGGAAGGTGTTTCACCTGTGCTGGGCCAGGTGCTATTTAACAGTGGCTGGCCCAGTGCTCCAGTGGTCTTGAGTGATGTGGAGGGTTAACTATGGTGTGAGATACCTGCCAAAAGGTTGAATGTACGTATCGTAAGAAAATCCATACGTAAATTGTTAGGATCGTAAGAAAAGCCATGCGTGAAATATGAAACGTAAACGTGAAATTTTATCTGTGAACATACAACCATGTTACGATTACAGACTAACATTTTAGGCTTGAACAAATCTTGTGTTGCTATTCTGACGTACAATAATACCTTTCAGAGTTTTGGCAGTTTCATCTCACCAACAAAAAAACGTACACCAAACGGCCTGTGAGGAGTGCTACGAGAACAAGCATAACACAGTATAAAAACCGGAAGTCAGGGAAACTGACGTTTTCAAGTTAAACGTCTCTATTACTCAGTTGAGTTTACTTCACATTTCGGTAGCTAACTTGCCAGCGCAAGTCTTGGTAGCACTAGTTGTATTATGCCTACAACAGTGAAGTTTCAGTCTGCTAGGTGTATATCTACAGCGTGGGCGTCCCCATGCATGCATGCACCTTATCAAAATATGACTAATTCAGTATTGCACCGTCCCATTCTCTGGGCTCTGTCTGCAATCATAACCAGTAGTATCTACCAGGAATAATGAAACATAGAAGAAGAAGAAGAAGAAGAAGAAGAAGAAGAAGAAGAAGAAGAATAGCTGTTTGGTGAATCTATGGATTATGTATGACCACTGGAGTCTTTGCCACTCAAATTCTTTATAGAATATTTTGATATTCATTTCATCACTCAAAATCTTGCCAAAGCATATTCTGCAGGGGGGGTTAATATGAATTTAAAATAATTTGACATGATTTATATAAATCGGGTCATGAACATATGGACTTTGAAATGAACAAGGGAGAGGTTAAACGTAGGCTAAGTCTGGCATAAGCTTATTGCCACACTTTACAATAACTCTGTTGCAGTGTCTTAGGTAGTCTCCGTATAGGCTATTCCCTCCATCGTGACACTGCTGCCCAGTTGAAGAGCTTGTGATCTCCATACGCCTTCGGAAAAGCACCGCTCAGCCTCAGAAGATGCCCTTCTGGAGGCATGCATGCAGCCATAGGCCTACATTAGGGTATAATGACTATTTGCCTACTAGCCAAATAAATTGCAGAGCAGGCATGATGCCTGCAACTCGTTATTCCAACAAACTTGAAAATGTAATTCATCCTTCATTCAGTTTAGTCAGTATGTCATCCATTCAGGCATTTGTCTGAGTTGCAATATGAATTAAATCAAAGAAAATAGAACAGTCTTATCCAGTTGTATATTGAAATCCATGTGTGTATTCAAAATTATCTAAATTCTCCACAGTTCTTTAGCCTTTAATAATTATTTAATAATTCAATGTTTAATTTAGGCCTATCCAAATAAAAATTGGCCTTCAACTTGTAGGCATTGCAATTTAGGCTATCATTTTGGTTACTGGTGTCTTGTGGAATCATTTTAGAACTCTATTTGTGTTTTATAATTGTTTTTATTATAGGGCTCCCTTTAAAAAGAGACCCTAGCTCACAGGCCTCTAAATATAGCCTCTAAATAAATGTTAAACAAAATATTTGAAGAAGCACAGGCAGTGGCTGATAGGGAAAGCAGATCTGGCTATAGATAGTCTTGACCATTTGGGACCCCTCGGCTATTTCGCTCAGGACAGGTTATAGCCAAGACTTAATCAATATTTTGTTTTGTCTCACTTATTGATATGGATATAGCCTCTGCGTGATGGGGTTGTGCAACGCAAATGGCTATAACAAGCCTACATACAGAGTGCAATTCACTAATTCAACAGTCAAAATGCCTACATTCCGTGCTCCCAAATACTGGAAAAAGTGTGATTCATTAGGTTGCATGATCACCACCGTAGCCCCACACGGCTATAAAAATGTATTATGCAATTATATGGCCATTAAATAACACACAACAGCATGTCATATTTAGATAGCGGAAAGGCCTATCCTAAATCATATTTACTTTATATTTTGCAGCTCAGGCGGTTATTCTAGACAAGGCTCTTCTGTGTCTTTATCATTCTCACACAAGTCATTTGCTGAAGGCCCAAGCCTATACTACGCCATCTGATGGTATAACATCGTTATTGAATGCAGTTCTTAAAAAAGCTAGACTGTTTTGGGGGAAATGAAACCGGAAACTGCAAAGAAACTCTAACGTCTGGGCTAGAGTTGCTTGATTGATTAGCTAACTTCGACTAGCTACGTTCAGTTCATGTCCTTTGCAGATGCCACATTACTGACAAAAGTTTGTACATATAAAAAATATCTGTAACCGAGTAAAGGGTGACGTAAAGTAAGAATTGAACGTGTAAATGTAACAGTTTACAGATCTAATTTAACGTTTACATTTCATTTTTCACACATGGCTTTTCTTTTACGATCCTAACAATTTACATATGGATTTTCTTACAATCCTAACGATATGTACGTTCAACCTTTTGGCAGTAATCTCTCTCCATAGTTAACGCCTTTAGTTGGCACTCCCGATTTTGATTTCTAGACAAACAATCCTTTATCTGATTTCCCTGATTTCATTTTCCTCCACCTTTTTTGGTTTGTTTCCTGTCAAATCAAATCAAATCAAATTTTATTTGCCACATGCGCCGAATACAATAGGTGTAGACATTACCGTGAAATGCTTACTTACAGCCCTTAACCAACAATGCATTTATAAAAAAGTAAAATAAAACAACAACAACAGAAAAGTGTTGAGAAAAAAAGAGCAGAAGTAAAATAAAATAACAGTAGGGATGCTGTATACAGGGGGGTACCGGTGCAGAGTCAATGTGCGGGGGCACCGGCTAATTGAGGTAATATGTACATGTGGGTAGAGTTAAAGTGACTATGCATAAATAATTAACAGAGTAGCAGCAGCGTAAAAAGATGGGGTGGGGGTGGGGGGGGCAGTACAAATAGTCAGGGTAGCCATGATTAGCTGTTCAGGAGTCTTATGGCTTGGGGGTAGAAGCTGTTAAGAAGCCTTTTGGACCTAGACTTGGCGCTCCGGTACCGCTTGCTGTGCGGTAGCAGAGAGAACAGTCTATGACTAGGGTGGCTGGAGTCTTTGACAATTTTGAGGGCCTTCCTCTGACACCGCCTGGTATAGAGGTCCTAGATGGCAGGAAGCTTGGCCCCAGTGATGTACTGGGCCGTTCGCACTACCCTCTGTAGTGCCTTGCGGTCGGAGGCAGAGCAGTTGCCATACCAGGCGGTGATGCAACCAGTCAGGATGCTCTCGATGGTGCAGCTGTATAACTTTTTGAGGATCTGAGGACCCATGCCAAATCTTTTCAGTCTCTTCACGACTGTCTTGGTGTGTTTGGACCATGACTTTAAGTCTTTAAGTTTAGTGTGGGTTTTTCTTTTGTTTGCCTCTTAGTGGGCAAATGTAGTGGGTGCTTATGGTGGGTGTCTTTCAGGTCCCAGTTGTTGTTGCTATGCAACTTTCAGTGGACACCCCCATGAGTGTCTTTTTAGAACCCCTCCTAAAACCCCACCTGTTTCATTTTGGTTGTTGTCAGTGACTCTTTGTTAGTTCCTCCTTCTGTTGAGCGACATTTTTTGTTTTCCTGGGGAACGTAACTGAGCATTTCTCCTTTGCCAAGATAATCCTTCCACCTGACAGGTGTGGCATATCAAGAAGCTGATTAAACAGCATGATCATTACACAGGTGCCCCTTGTGCTGGGGACAATAAAAGGCCACTAAAATGTGCAGTTTTGTCACACAACACAATGCAACAAATGTTTCAAGTTTTGAGGGAGTGTGCAATTGGCATGCTTACTGCAGGAATGTCCACCAGAGCTGTTGCCAGAGAATTTAATGTTCATTTTCTACCATATGCCACCGCCGTTTTAAAGAATTTGGCCTCATAACCGCAGACCGCGTGTATGACGTCTTGTGGGTGATTGTACTGCTGATGTCAACGTTGTGTCCCATGCTGGCGGTGGGGTTATGGTATGGGCAGGCATAAGCAATGGACAATGAACACAATTGCATTTTATTGATGGCAATTTGAATGCACAGAAATACCGTGACGAGATCCTGAGGTCGATTTTTTTATAAGGTACAGTTGAAGTCGGACGTTTACATACACCTTAGCCAAATACATTTAAACTCAGTTTTTCACAATTCCTGACATTTAATCCTAGTAAAAATTCCCTGCCTTAGGTCAGTTAGGATCACCACTTTATTTTAAGAATGTGAAATGTCAGAATAATAGTAGAGAGAATGATTTATTTCAGCTTTTATTTCTTTCATCACATTTCCAGTGGGTCAGAAGTTTACATGCACTCAATTAGTATTTGGTAGCATTGCCTTTAAATTGTTTAACTTGGGTCAAACGTTTCGGGTAGCCTTCCACAAGCTTCCCACAATAAGTTGGGTGAATTTTGGCCCATTCCTCCTGACAGAGCTAGTGTAACTGAGTCAGGTTTGTAGGGCTCCTTGCTCGCACACGCTTTTTCAGTTCTGCCCACAAATGACTGATGTATTTTATTTATTTATTATTTATTTTATTATTATTTTTGCTGACGCTCTTATCCAGAGCGACTTACATGAGCAATTAGGGTTAAATGCCTTGCTCAAGGGCACATCGACAGATTTTTCACCTAGTCGGCTCGGCGATTAGAACCAGCGACCTTTCGGTTACTGGCACAATGCTCTTAACCACTAAGCTACCTGCCGCCCTATGTCTTGAGATGTTTCTTCAATATATCCACATAATTTTCCTTCCTCATGATACCATCTATTTTGTGAAGTGCACCAGTCCCTCCTGCAGCAAAGCACCCCGGCAGCATGATGCTGCCACCCCCGTGCTTCATGGTTGGGATGGTGTTCTTCGGCTTGCAAGCAGCCCCCTTTTTCCTCCAAACATAACGATGGTCATTATGGCCAAACAGTTATATTTTTGTTTCATCAGACCAGAGGACATTTCTCCAAAATGTACGACCTTTGTCCCCATGTGCAGTTGCAAACCATAGTCTGACTTTTTTATGGCGGTTTTGGAGCAGTGGCTTCTTCCTTGCTGAGCGGCCTTTCAGGTTATGTCGATATAGGACTCGTTTTACTGTGGATATAGATACTTTTGTACCTGTTTCCTCCAGCATCTTCACAAGGTCCTTTGCTGTTGTTCTGGGATTGATTTGCACTTTTCGCACCAAAGTACGTTCATCTCTAGGAGACAGAACGAGTCTCCTTCCTGAGCGGTATGATGGCTGTGTGGTCCCATGGTGTTTATACTTGCATACTATTGTTTGTACAGATGAACGTGGAACCTTTAGGCGTTTGTAGATTGCTCCCAAGGATGATTTCTGAGGTCTTGCCTGATTTCTTTTGATTTTCCCATGATGTCAAGCAAAGAGGCACTGAGTTTGAAGGTAGGCCTTGAAATACATCCACAAGTACACCTCCAATTGACTGAAATGATGTCAATTAGCCTATCAGAAGCTTCTAAATCCATGACATCATTTTCTGGAATTTTCCAAGCTGTTTAAAGGCACAGTCAACTTAGTGTATGTAAACATCTGACCCACTGGAATTGTGATACAGTGAAATAATCTGTCTGTAAACAATTGTTGGAAAAATTACTTGTCATGCACAAAGTAGATGTCCAAACCGACTTGCCAAAACTATAGTTTGTATGGGTGGTCCTCTGTAGCTCAGCTGGTAGAGCACGGCACTTGTAACGCCAGGGTAGTGGGTTCGATCCCCGGGACCACCCGTACACAAAATAAATTATGCACGCATGACTGTAAGTCGCTTTGGATAAAAGCGTCTGCTAAATGGCATATTATTATATTATATTTAACAAGACATTTGTGGAGTGGTTGGAAAAACTAGTTTTATTGACTCCAAGCGAAGTGTATGTAAACTTCCGACTTCAACTGTATCTGTGACTAACAGATGTATATCTATATTCCCAGTCATGTGAAATCCATAGACTAGAGCCTAATGAATTCATTTCAATTGACTGATTTCCTCAGTAAAATCTTTGAAATTGTTTCATGTTGCGTTTATATTTTTGTTCAGTATAGATGAATAATTCAATTTGATTCAATATGAGTCAATTCAAATTGGATATGATTCAATATGAGTGATTGGATTGAATATGAGTCTATTCAATATGATTTCTCTCCCCAGATCAACAATGCAGGCTGTATGGTGAACCAGAGAGAGCTGACAGAGGAAGGTTTGGAGAAGAACTTTGCTACTAAAATGCTCGGTCAGTAGTCACGTCTCACTGGAAACAATGTACAACACTTGCTAGTATAGGTTGATGTTTACTGACAATGTTCTTCCTTATCATTACTCTTCACTTGGTTAGGTACATTCATCCTAACCACAGCGTTGATACCAGCCCTGAAACAGGCACAAGACCCACGAGTGATGAGTAATGTCATGCCTTATACAAATGACATTTGCCCAATACTGAACATAGTCAATTTTTTAAAACATTTTAGTCATTTTAGCAGACGCTCTTATCCAGAGCGACTTAGTTAGAAAGTGCATACATTTTTCATACTGGCCCCCCGTGGGAATCGAACCTACCAACTGAGCTAATGAAAAGCCTTAGAAATTAGAAAAGTTGTTCTTGTATGGCCTTTCCCCCATTAGTTCTGTGTTATTGTGCTTGTATTAACACCTAATTCACCAGCAGAGGAACTAGTGTGTCTGAACAAATGCATCCAAGGAATCTATTACATATTACAAAAAAAACAAGAAAAGGACATGTCCCATCTGTCTATAACAGTCTAACAGCACAGATTGTCATCATGACAATCACCCCTCTCCTCCAGATCAGTGTCATCAGGAGGCATGCTGGTCCAGAAGATGAGCGTGGACGACCTGCAGTCTGAGAAGGGGACATTCGATGGCACTATGGCCTACCCCCAGAACAAAGTAAGGATATGGCACATCTACTACCCACTCATCACCCTGAGTGAATGCATTATCTAGCCCATGACTGTGCTGAGATAGGGTAAAACATTTTGTCTCAAAGTTAACCCTTTGGACCCCAAAATAATTAAGTAAAATATTCTGTTACAGTTCTGTTATATTCTCTGTGAAAGTTATTTTCTGTGTGTTGTGGTGACAGAGACAACAGGTGATACTGACAGAGATGGGCGTCTCAGCATAAAGAGATCCACTTCTCCTCAATGCACCCTGGCTGGGCTGACACTCCAGGTACTACCACTGATCTAGAGTCAGAAATGCAGACAGAAATCTACCAGTACAATCAGTATAATCATCCATGCATTTCTTGATCGATTCTGTTAAGGAAAACGCCCTACATCTTTGTTGACTATGTGTTCCATGTAGCTGTGCAGTTGTCCATGCCTGACTTCCATGCTAAGATGAAGAACAAGCTGCGTACGGTGGCTATGGGGGCCGACACGGTGGTGTGGCTGGCTGTCTCAGCTGTGGCCTCCAAGCAGCCCGGTGGACTCTTCTTCCAGGGTGAGACACAGGGGCCTTTTCTTAATTAGATTTGCTCAACTCCTGTGTCCTCTCTCCTTCGTCCTCTCTGGCCTTCTTTTGAAAAAGGTTAAAGGTAATTGAGGAGAGGCGGCGAGGAGAGGGAAAGTGAATGAAAATGTGCTCATATGAAGTTAGACTCTCCTTTTACAATCACGCGTCATCAGGCAAATTACGTTTACAGGGTGGAATCCCAAAAGAAATGTAAAGTGATAAACAAATGTAGCTAATTGTGCAAGACATTTATTAGATAAAAGGATAAGAAGCATATCGTTTTTAAATGTTTCCTCCTTTGAGAAAACAATAGATGATTCAAAGGGGGTGTGGCAGATTTCAAAACTCTTCTGCGAAGGACTCAGTTAGAATACACTTGTGCTTCCTCACCAAATTGAGGCAATCGAGGAGGGGAGGACAGTCTTCCATTTGCCTACTAATGAATTGACACACTCCTCGACCACTTATCGGTTTCCGGGTCACGGAGGACAGACTTTTGCCCAAACGAGAGAACCCCAGGGATGGAGAGGGTAGGGAGTGGAACAGGAAGGGTTTTTTCTTCTTCTTGGAAATGCCTCCTTGATAGACACATCCTGACTCTGTTCAAATACCTTCCTGAAATCTCTTACATCTGATCTCCTTTTTTCTTTCCCATAATGCCCCAGACCGGAAGGCGGTGCCCACACACCTGCCTCTGGCTTCATCCAGGTCTTCTCCGGCCGATGAGAAGTTGCAGACGACACTGGAGCAGCTGGCACACAAGTTCAAACCTTTCCTACAGGGGTCAAAAGGTTAAGCACAGACCCTCCAGCCCATGTGTCTGTTTACAAACACACCTCATTATGGATATGCACTGTATAAAGTGGACATAGCAGTAATATTTAAAAAATACATTTCTATTTAAGTTGTAAATCAGTGGAGGCTGGTGGGAGGCGCTATAGAAGGACGGGCTCATTGTAATGGCTGGAATGGAATAAATGGAACAGTATCAAACATGCAAACTATGATTAATTCCATTAATTCCATTCCAGCCATTACACAGAGCTCGTCCTCCTATAGCTCCTCCCACCAGCCGCCACTGCTGTAAATACAAACAGATTGCTATTGCTAAGATCAAAGTGTAGCCACACGGAACATTCCAAAGGGTAATGTTTGGGGTCATCTGATGCTCCATTAATTTTTACAATATACTACTTCCTTCTCAAATGATGCTATAAAGGATTTTCCGTTAGCCTGTATGTTGCATACTACATACATTTCAGTAACAATACAGTACATACTGGCACTCAGACCACAGCATAATATCAGTGGTGTAGCACAGTTTCGCAAGGTCCAAGCATGCCAGTCTATCCAGATGCCAATATATTTGTAAGCATGGACATGATCAATATGGACACCATCCAAAGTACACATGCTTAAATCAGACTTATTTCTATGCGCACTAGAGAACAACATATACTTAAATTAGTACTGAATGCAGGTAAAACTAAGGTCAATAAAGTTATGTAATACAATGAAGGCAGACTGTAGTTCAGATAGAGCCTGGTCAACCGTGGGGGCAATAGCATAAACAACAGTATCATCGGCATACAAGTGCAGGTTACAATTTAATTAACAGACAAGTCGATATTGTTCATGTAAAGAGTAAAAAGTACAGGACCCCTGCGTAGTTAACACCATAAGTAGATATATGTTGAGTTCTATCTGTCAAGTAATTTTTAAACCAGTTACATGCAGGCCAATTGAGGAAAGCCTCTGAATTAGCAGTGAGTGATCAACAGTATCGAAAGCCTTTGACAGGTCAATGAAGAGGGCAGCACAATGTTGCCTTTTATCCACATCATTTATAACTAGGGATGCATAACTATAACTAGGGATGCATAACTATAACTAGGGATGCATAACTATAACTAGGGAAGCATAACTATAACTAGGGAAGCATGTCTGGTGCAATAACAAAGGCACCTCATCAAACTAAACTTCAAGTAGATCATTTAGGCACTGATCAATCTTTCAATGTTAAAAATAGGTATTAGTAAAAAGAAAACAGCAGAAGCGTCTTCAAAAAGCTTTACTTAATTTTCTTTGTATTGTAGCCTAAACTAACAAAATAAAACAAATAAAACCTTTAATTGAGTGCTTAATCTAAAGTAAGTCCGTCATTAACTTTAATAAATACTGATTGAATCAATAATTTATTAAACTTATTGTAAATGGGAATAATAATAATTTTGTAGCTTATTTTCCTCGAGAACTTTCATCAGAACAACTTTGAAAAGAATTTCACAGCCATTCCTTCAAGTTTGGGGAATATTCCTGGTAGGAACATTGTAGCTGCAGTCCCAACAGTATCCAGAGCCTTGCTAATGAATGACGGCCTATTCTCTTCCTCTTGTGCCTTCGCATCCTTAAGGGCATCTATCTCTCTTTGCATTTGGCTTGCTTTGTCATCAAATCCTTGCTGGAGGAGGTCACTCTGCTCCTGAAATGACAAATACAGTTTGTAACATACAGTACATCAGACATAATGTATACCTGACAAATGCAGTGTACAAATCAGACACACATCGAATTACTACAGTTACTGTAGTTTTAAAGTGTACTTCTCAATGTTTGTGTTTTTGGTTCCTACCTTGAGTCTGGCCTGCAGAACTCTATTGTGCTCTGCGACGGCATTTCTGCTGTCTCTCTCCATCCTGTCCATCAACTGGTTCACATTTTCCTCATATGTCCTCTGCTGGTCCGCTCTCAACCTCTCCTGGACTACCAGCTGCTCCTCCATGGCGCGATTCTCACGCTCAGATGCCTCCCTTCTTGCTTCCTCGGCTAAAGAGGAAGAGAGTATGTGTGACAGAGAGAGACTGAGGGAAAGAGAGTGAGAGGTAAGCCTTCATGTGGTGGTCATTAGAATGTTGTCGTCAGGACATATGTATTGTCCTTGTAGCACACTGATTTGGCAGATGTTAGTTACATATTTATTATATCACCTTTTGCTCTCTGCTCAGCTTCAGTGAGGGACTGGTCTGCTGACAGGATGGCCTGACCAATGCTTGCCTTCCTTTCCAAGTACTCCTTCAGTACATCTTTAGCCTTGAACAACCACATACAATGTTTAACTTTCAACATCACATCAGTCCATTCATAACTCCTTTAAACAGCATCCACAAAACATGATAATTGCATACTGTCCTAAAATAGCTGAAGCACCACCTCCAACATACCTTCACTCCCCTGCCTCCCTCAGATCTGTATTCGCTGGTGGCCAGTTTCAGGTCGTTGCAGTACACTTTGTATCCTCCAGGGGTCATGTAGGAGCCATCCCTTATTTGCTCCTCCATGGGGGCAAAGATGCATTCGATTTTGGACTCACATGCCTTCTGGGACTCCTTGTAGTTCCTCTCACAGATCTTCTCGTACTCCTCCTGAAGCACTTTCTACAGAAAGAGGTTGGTTCAGAATGTACCAGAATGAACCAGAATGTCTTGGTTGAGTTGAGGTAATAAAATGGTACCATAAAGGGATAGTTCACCCAAAATACAAATTAACCTAATCTTGTTAAATACATGTATCATTGAATTTAATATTGACTCATTGAATATAGAATCTACACTCCCATACCATGAGCTCCAACTGGTACTTCTGGTCCTCATATTTAAAGGAGCTGTTGATGAATATGGCCACAGCCTCCTTCTCCATGACAGCATGCACTTCAGACAGCTCCTCTTGGGTGTCTGTGGGGTAGGCCACCCAGTCAGCCATGCCCCTCTGGTAGTGGGCCCTGGCCCTCTCGATGGCGCTGGAGTTCTCTATCTGGGCCAGCGCCACCACAGCATTGTCCAGGCAGGGGATCTGCCCGCTCCGGATGGCAGACACATATGTCTCTGCCAGGTTCCCCAGCACTGCAGGAGAGAGAGGGAGAGAGTGTGTGAGTGAGTGAGCAAGCGGAATCTGCATATATACACTCAGTGGCAGGTTTATTAGGTTCACGAAAATAGTTTGCTCCTACAGACAGTGCGTCACGTTTGCTGTGACTTGCTATATAAAGCAGGCAGACATCGAGGCATTCAGTTACTGTTCAATTGAACGTTAGAATGGGCAAAACGAGTGACCTAAGCAACTTTTAGCGTGGTATGATCGTCTGTGCAAGGCGCGCCGGTTCCAGTATCTCAGAAACGTCCGGCTTCCTGGGCATTTCACGTACGACAGTGTCTAGGGTTTGCCGAGAATGGTGCGACAAACAAAAAACATGCAGTCAGTGGCAGTCCTGTGGGCGAAAAAAGCTTGTTGATGAGAGAGGTCGAAGGAGAATGGCAAGAAACGAGCAAGCTAACAGGCAGGCCATAAACAGGCAAATAACGGCGCAGTAAAATAGTGGTGTGCGGAACGGCATTTCGGAACTAACAACTCGTTGGTCCTTGTCACGGATTGGCTATTGCATCAGATGACCGCACTGGATTCTACTCCTATCAGCTAAAACCAAAAATAAGCAACTCCACTGGACAATTGAGAAGTGGAAAAACATTGCCTGGTCCGACGAAATTCCGGTTCCTGTTGCGTCATGCTGATGGCATAGTCAGGATTTGGCGTAAGCAGCATAAGTCCCATCCTGCCTGGTGTCAACGGTTTAGGCTGGTGGGGGTGGGGTCTAATGGTTAGGGGAATGTTTTCCTGGCAGACGTTGGGGTCCCTTGATACCAATTGTGCAAAGTTTGAACGCGACACTTTGTAGAATCCATGCCCAGAAGAATTCAGGCTGTTCTGGATAAAATTGGGGGTCCAACCCGGTTCCTGATGGGCATACCTAATAAACTGGACACTGACTGACTTATATACAGTGCATTCGGAAAGTATTCAGACCCTTTGACTTTTTCCACATTTTGTTACGTTAGCCTTATTCTAAAATGGATTTAATTGTTTTTTTCCCTCATCACTCTACACACAATACCCCTTAATAACAAAGCAAAAACAGGTTTTTAGATTTTTTTGCAAATATATAAAAAACTAAACTGAAATTACATTTACATAAGTATTCAGACCCTTTACTCAGTACTTTGTTGAAGCACTTTTGGCAGCGATTACAGCCCCGAGTCTTCTTGGGTATGACGCCACAAGCTTGGCACACCTGTATTTGGGGAGTTTCTCCCATTCTTCTCTGCAGATCCTGTCAAGCTCTCTGTCAGGTTGGATGGGGAGCGTCGATGCACAGCTATTTTCAGGTCTCTCCATAGATGTTCGATTGGGTTCAAATCCGGGCTCTGGCTGTGCATTTCAAGGACATTAAGAGACTTGTCCCGAAGCCACTCCTGCGTTGTCTTGGCTGTGTGCTTAGGGTCGTTGTCCTGTTGGAAGGTGAACCTTCACAGTAGGGATGGTGCCAGGTTTCCTCCAGACGTGACGCTTGACATTCAGGCCAAAGAGTTGAATCTTGGTTTCATCAGACCAGAGAATCTTGTATCTCATGGTCTGAGAGTCCTTTAGGTGCCTTTTGGCAAACTCCAAGCGGGCTGTCTTGTGCCTTTTACTGAGGAGTGGCTTCCGTCTGGCCACTCTACCATAAAGACCTGATTGGTGTAGTGCTGCAGAGATGGTTGTCCTTCTGGAAGGTTCTTCCATCTCCACAGAGGAACTCAGGAGCTCTGTCAGAGTGACCATCAGGTTCTTGGTCACCTCCCTGACCAAGGCCCTTCTCCCCCGATTGCTTAGTTTGGCTGGGCCGCCAGCTCTAGGAAGAGTCTTGGTGGTTCCAAACTTCTTCCATATTTAGCATGATGGAGGCCACTGTGTTCTTGGGGACCTTCAATGCTGCAGAAATTTTTTGGAGCCCTTCCCCAAATCTGTGCCTCGACAAAATCCTGTCTCGGAGCTCCACAGACAATTCCTTTGACCTCATGGCTTGGTTTTTGCTCTGACATGCACTGTCAACTGTGGGACCTTATATAGACAAGTGTGTGCCTTTCCAAATCAAGTCCAATCAATTTAATTTCCACAGGTGGACTCATATCAAGTTGTAGAAACATCTCAAGGATGATCAATGGAAACAGGATGCACCTGAGCTCAATTTCGAGTATCATAGCAAAGGGTCTGACTACGTATGTAAATAAGATCTGTTTTTATTTTTTATACATTAGCAAAAATGTCTAAACCTGTTTTCGCTTTGTCATTGGGGGGCATTGTGTGTAGATTGATGAGGAAAAAAATATATTTAATCCATTTTAGAAAAAGGCTGCAACATAAACTGTGGAAAAAGGGAAGGGTTCTGAATACTTTCCGAATGCACTGTATACACACACACACACATATATATATATATATATGTGTGTGTGTGTGTGTGTGTGTGTGTGTATATGTATATATATATATATATATATACATACATACAGTGGGGGAAAAAAGTATTTAGTCAGCCACCAATTGTGCAAGTTCTCCCACTTAAAAAGATGAGAGAGGCCTGTAATTTTCATCATAGGTACACGTCAACTATGACAGACAAATTGAGAAAAAATTATCCAGAAAATCACATTGTAAAAATTTATATGAATTTATTTGCAAATTATGTTGGAAAATAAGTATTTGGTCACCTACAAACAAGCAAGATTTCTGGCTCTCACAGACCTGTAACTTCTTCTTTAAGAGGCTCCTCTGTCCTCCACTCGTTACCTGTATTAATGGCACCTGTTTGAACTTGTTATCAGTATAAAAGACACCTGTCCACAACCTCAAACAGTCACACTCCAAACTCCACTATGGCCAAGACCAAAGAGCTGTCAAAGGACACCCGAAACAGAATTGTAGACCTGCACCAGGCTGGGAAGACTGAATCTGCAATAGGTAAGCAGCTTGGTTTGAAGAAATCAACTGTGGGAGCATTTATTAGGAAATGGAAGACATACAAGACCACTGATAATCTCCCTCGATCTGGGGCTCCACGCAAGATCTCACCCGTGGGGTCAAAATGATCACAAGAACGGTGAGCAAAAATCCCAGAACCACACGGGGGGACCTAGTGAATGACCTGCAGAGAGCTGGGACCAAAGTAACAAAGCCTACCATCAGTAACACACTACGCCGCCAGGGACTCAAATCCTGCAGTGCCAGATGTGTCCCCCTGCTTAAGCCAGTAATTGTCCAGTCCCATCTGAAGTTTGCTAGTGTGCATTTGGATGATCCAGAAGAGGATTGGGAGAATGTCATATGGTCAGATGAAACCAAAATATAACTTTTTGGTTCGTCGTGTTTGGAGGACAAAGAATGCTGAGTTGCATCCAAAAAACACCATACCTACTGTGAAGCATAGGGGCGGAAACATCATGCTTTGGGGCTGTTTTTCTGCAAAGGGACCAGGACGACTGATCCGTGTAAAGGAAAGAATGAATGGGGCCATGTATCGTGAGATTTTGAGTGAAAACCTCCTTCCATCAGCAAGGGCATTGAAGATGAAACGTGGCTGGGTCTTTCAGCATGACAATGATCCCAAACACACCGCCCAGGCAACGAAGGAGTGGCTTCGTAAGAAGCATTTCAAGGTCCTGGAGTGGCCTAGCCAGTCTCCAGATCTCAACCCCATAGAAAATCTTTGGAGGGAGTTGGAAGTCCGTGTTGCCCAGCGACAGCCCCAAAACATCACTGCTCTAGAGGAGATCTGCATGGAGGAATGGGCCAAAATACCAGCAACAGTGTGTGAAAACCTTGTGAAGACATACATAAAACGTTTGACCTGTGTCATTGCCAACAAAGGTTATATAACAAAGTATTGAGAAACTTTTGTTATTGACCAAATACTTATTTTCCACCATAATTTGCAAATAAATTCATTAAAAATCCTACAATGTGATTTTCTGGATTTTTTTTTCTCATTTTGTATGTCATAGTTGACGTGTACCTATGATGAAGATTACAGGCCTCTCTCATCTTTTTAAGTGGGAGAACTTGCACAATTGGTGGCTGACTAAATACTTTTTTTCCCCACTGTACATACATACATACATACATACATACATACATACATACATACATACATACATACAGTGAGGGAAAAAAGTATTTGATCCCCTGCTGATTTTGTACGTTTGCCCACTGACAAAGAAATGATCAGTCTATAATTTTAATGGTAGGTTTATTTGAACAGTGAGAGACAAAATAACAACAAAAAAATCCAGAAAAACGCATGTCAAAAAAGTTATAAATTTATTTGCATTTTAATGAGAGAAATAAGTATTTGACCCCCTCTCAATCAGAAAGATTTCTGGCTCCCAGGTGTCTTTTATACAGGTAACAAGCTGAGATTAGGAGCACACTCTTAAAGGGAGTGCTCCTAATCTCAGTTTGTTACCTGTATAAAAGACACCTGTCCACAGAAGCAATCAATCAATCAGATTCCAAACTCTCCACCATGGCCAAGACCAAAGAGCTCTCCAAGGATGTCAGGGACAAGATTGTAGACCTACACAAGGCTGGAATGGGCTACAAGACCATCGCCAAGCAGCTTGGTGAGAAGGTGACAACAGTTGGTGCGATTATTCGCAAATGGAAGAAACACAAAAGAACTGACAATCTCCCTCGGCCTGGGGCTCCATGCAAGATACCACCTCGTGGAGTTACAATGATCATGAGAACGGTGAGGAATCAGCTCAGAACTACACGGGAGGATCTTGTCAATGATCTCAAGGCAGCTGGGACCATAGTCACCAAGAAAACTATTGGTAACACACTACGCCGTGAAGGACTGAAATCCTGCAGCGCCCGCAAGGTCCCCCTGCTCAAGAAAGCACATATACAGGCCCGTCTGAAGTTTGCCAATTAACATCTGAATGATTCAGAGGAGAACTGGGTGAAAGTGTTGTGGTCAGATGAGACTAAAATCGAGCTCTTTGGCATCAACTCAACTCGCCGTGTTTGGAGGAGGATGAATGCTGCCTATGACCCCAAGAACACCATCCCCACTGTCAAACATGGAGGTGGAAACATTATGCTTTGGGGGTGTTTTTCTGCTAAGGGGACAGGACAACTTCACCGCATCAAAGGGACGATGGACGGGGCCATGTACCGTCAAATCTTAGGTGAGAACCTCCTTCCCTCAGCCAGGGCATTGAAAATGGGTCGTGGATGGGTATTCCAGCATGACAATTACCCAAACACACGGCCAAGGCAACAAAGGAGTGGCTCAAGAAGAAGCATATTAAGGTCCTGGAGTGGCCTAGCCAGTCTCCAGACCTTAATCCCATAGAAAGCCTGTGGAGGGAGCTGAAGGTTCGAGTTGCGAAACGTCATGCTCAAAACCTTAATGACTTGGAGAAGATCTGCAAAGAGGAGTGGGACAAAATCCCTCCTGAGAAAACCTGGTGGCCAACTACAAGAAACGTCTGACATCTGTGATTGCCAACAAGGGTTTTGCCACCAAGTACTAAATCATGTTTTGCAGAGGGGTCAAATACTTATTTCCCTCATTAAAATGCAAATCAATTGATAATATTTATGACATACGTTTTTATGGATTTTTTTTGTTGTTATTCTGTCTCTCACTGTTCAAATAAACCTACTATTAAAATTATAGACTGATCATGTCTTTGTCAGTGGGCAAACGTACAAAATCAGCAGGGGATCAAATACTTTTTTCCCTCACTGTACATGCATACATACATACATACATACATACATACACATACAGTGGGGAGAACAAGTATTTGATACACTACCGATTCTGCAGGTTTTCCTACTTACAAAGCATGTAGAGGTCTGTAATTTTTATTATAGGTACACTTCAACTGTGAGAGACGGAATCTAAAACAAAAATCCAGAAAATCACATTGTATGATTTTTTTGTAATTAATTTGCATTTTATTGCATGACATACGTATTTGATCACCTACCAACCAGTAAGAATTCCGGCTCTCACAGACCTGTTAGTTTTTTTTAAGAAGCCCTCCTGTTCTCCACTCATTACCTGTATTAACTGCCCCTGTTTGAACTCGTTACCTGTATAAAAGACACCTGTCCATACACTCAATCAAACCGACTCCAACCTCTCCACAATGGCCAAGACCAGAGAGCTGTGTAACGACATCAGGGATGAAATTGTAGACCTGCACAAGGCTGGGATGGGCTACAGGACAATAGGCAAGAAGCTTGGTGAGAAGGCAACAACTGTTGGCGCAATTATTAGAAAATGGAAGAAGTTCAAGATGACGGTCAATCACCCTCGGTCTGGGGCTCCATGCAAGATCTCACCTCGTGGGGCATCAATGATCATGAGGAAGGTGAGGGATCAGCCCAGAACTACACGGCAGGACCTGGTCAATGACCTGAAGAGAGCTGGGACCACAGTCTCAAAGAAAACCATTAGTAACACACTACGCTGTCATGGATTAAAATCCTGCAGCGCACGCAAGGTCCCCCTGCTCAAGCCAGCGCATGTCCAGGCCCATCTGAAGTTTCCCAATGACCATCTGGACGATCCAGAGAAGGAATGGGAGAAGGTCATGTGGTCTGATGAGACAAAAATAGAGCTTTTTGGTCTAACCTCCACTCGCCGTGTTTGGAGGAAGAAGAAGGATGAGTACAACCCCAAGAACACCATCCCAACCCTGAAGCATGGAGGTGGAAACATCATTCTTAGGGGATGCTTTTCTGAAAAGGGGACAGGACGACTGCACCGTATTGAGGGGAGGATGGATGGGGCCATGTATCGCGAGATCTTGGCCAACAACCTCCTTCCCTCAGTAAGAGCATTGAAGATGGGTCGTGGCTGGGTCTTCCAGCATGACAACGACCCGAAACACACAGCCAGGGCAACTAAGGAGTGGCTCCGTAAGAAGCATCTCAAGGTCCTGGAGTGGCCTAGCCAGTCTCCAGATCTGAACCCAATAGAAAATCTTTGGAGGGAGCTGAAAGTCCGTATTGCCCAGCGACAGCCCCGAAACCTGAAGGATCTGGAGAAGGTCTGTATGGAGGAGTGGGCCAAAATCCCTGCTGCAGTGTGTGCAAACCTGGTCAAGACCTACAGGAAAAGTATGATCTCTGTAATTGCAAACAGAGGTTTCTGTACCAAATATTAAGTTATGCTTTTCTCATGTATCAAATAGTTATGTCATGCAATAAAATGCAAATGAATTACTTAAAAATCATACAATGTGATTTTCTGGATTTTTGTTTTAGATTCCTCTCACAGTTGAAGTGTACCTATGATAAAAATTACAGACCTCTACATGCTTTGTAAGTAGGAAAACCTGCAAAATCGGCAGTGTATCAAATACTTGTTCTCCCCACTGTACATACACACACACACACATATGTACACTACCGTTCAAAAGTTTGGGGTCACTTAGAAATGTCCTTGTTTTCGAAAAGAAAGTAATTTTTTTGTCCATTTAAAATAATGTCAAATTGATCAGAAATACAGTGTAGACATTGTTAATGTTGTAAATGGATATTGTAGCTGGAAACGGCTGATTTTTAATGGAATATCTACATAGGCGTACAGAGGCCCATTATCAGCAACCATCAGTCCGGTGTTCCAATGGCACGTTGTGTTTGCTAAGCCAAGTTTATCATTTTAAAAGGCTAATTGATCATTAGAAAACCCTTTGATATTATGTTAGCACAGCTGAAAGCTGTTGTGCTGATTAAAGAAGCAATAAAACTGGCCTTCTTGAGATTAGTTGAGTATCTGGAGCATCAGCAATTGTGGGTTCGACTACAGGCTCAAAATGGCCAGAAACAAATAACTTTCTTCTGAAACTCGTCAGTCTATTCTTGTTCTGAGAAATGAAGGCTATTCTATGTGAGAAATTGCGAAGAAACTGAAGATCTCGTTGATAGATTAATTATTAATGACTAATTATTACACCCTGAAACTGTGTATAATGTGTTAGAAATGTGTGAGTGTAGGACCAGTAAAGACTATGGCATTGAGCCACTATTTAGCAATGTGAGTAAGAGTTAGGCCAGACAACAAAGGACAAGGAGAACTGCCTACAGGCAACTGATAACTGAGGAATTTAGGGAGTAGAGAAACTGTTAGGCTTTTTAATGAGTATGAAAACATGGTGCAGAATATTGTGAGAACGGCAATAACTGAGGAATGCAGGCTATGATAAGAAAGTGTGTATGCATGTGTTTGTGGATGTATGTGTGTGTGTGTGTGTGTGGATGTATGTGTGTGTGTGTATGTATGTGTGTATGCATGTGTGTATATGTGTGTGTGTGTGTGTGTGTGAACTGATGGTCAGGAGAGCAGTTTTAGAGTGGAAAACTACAGCCCGCCTACAGAGGGGAGGGATTTTCTTGTATGAGTATAAAAGATGGACTCTGAAATTGTGATGGCAGAATTCTTAATGAATAAATATCTCTGACTATGCAGATCGGGACTCTGTCCGTTACTTAAATCCCAAAAGACTTACAACCTTTTGGGAGACGCACAGAGACACTGAAATAGTTTGTTTAATAATTCACATAACACTCGTACACCGCTGTGTACTACAACCTTCACAGAACAGCACAAACTGGCTCTTACCAGAATAGATAGAGGAGTGGGAGGCCCCGGTGCACAACTGAGCAAGATGACAAATACATTAGTGTCTAGTTTGAGAAACAGGCGCCTCTCACAGGTCCTCAACTGGCAGCTTCAAAACACCAGTCTCAACGTCAACAGTGAAGAGGCGACTCCGGGATGCTGACCTTCTAGGCAGAGTTGCAAAGAAAAAGCCATATCTCAGACTGCCCATCTTAATCTTTTATTTTTATTGGCCAGTCTGTGGGAAGCATTGGAGTCAACATGGGCCAGCATCCCTGTGGAACGCTTTTTGACACCTTGTAGAGTCCATGCCCTGACGAATTGAGGCTGTTCTGATGGCAAAAGGTGGTGCAACTCAATATTAGGAAGGTGTTCCTAATGTGTTGCACACTCAGTGTATAGTTGTGGTAGTGATGGATGTAGTATGGATGGAAGTAGTATAAATAGTAGTATTACTTGTAGAAGTAGTAAAGGAAATGGTAGTAGTTGTAGTGGTGCTGGTGGTAGTAGTAGTAGTAGTAGTATTGGTAGTAGTGGTGGCACTGGTGGTTGTAGTATCAGCTGTTGTACTGTAGTATATTTGTTGTATTATAATAATTATACTCACGTCTGCCGGTAACTTTCAGGCCCTGTTTCAGGGTCTTGGTCTTGGCCTCCTTGAAGACGTGATCACAGAACTCCTTGGCTTGCTCCACAAAGGAGGGCTCCAGGTCAGCATCGGTCAGCTCCTCCATACGTCTCATTTTGTCTCTGCTGGCTGGCCTCTCAAACACAAAGCACCAGCGAGGAGAGAAATAGTTCCGCAGGCAGCTACGAGGCAGGTTGTACTGCTGAACCTTTGACCTTGAAAAATATGCATATAAGCCTAAATTAACTACTTTTATGTGCGCAACAATATTTGATGTATGTATTCATACATTCATATTTACTATCATCAATCCAGTTATGTGCTAGTTAGAATTCTCGCCTGTTTTCAGTTTAAGAGCGTTCTCCAGGTACTCATTGGCTGTGATGCGTCTTCCATCAACCTCCAGGGTCAGGGTGAAATCTCTGACTGTCCACACAAAGGAAGGAAAGTAACGCAGGTACTCTGAAGATTCCTCCCCGTCTCGCTGGTTGGACTTCACCTTGATGTGCTCTGTCAGTTCTGTCACATAGCTGTAAAGGGTGGTGTTGAGGACTAAATGAAACCAGATATACTAACATACAGTATAGTGCTGAGCAATTAGCGCTTTTTGAGGTCTGTTCGGTTTCTGTTCGATTATTTTAAAAATAATCATGTTTTCGATAAATTTGTTTAGACATTAAAATGCACTATATGGGTTGAATACTGTAACACAGAATAAACAATTAATAAAAGTCCCATGGTGGTAGTGACTGCCTATTACAGCTTATCACTTATTAACCATCATTTATTCACAGTACATTAATAAAATATTTGTTTTATTATTTCATTCCAAGTTATCATCTCATCTCTATAGAGCTGCTGCCTGTGCTGTCTGAAAAAAATCACTATTTTAGTAGTTCTTCAAAGTAAATAAGGCATACTTTTATGACTGCTGAATACCAACTATCAGTCACTTAGATCATGTATTTTCAAGCTCGCGCAGTTCACACGTTCTCTCTTCTCTCTGCGCTGCACAGACCGGACAAGTTTAAGCGGGCGCGCAATGGATTATGGTCATTGTAGTCAATTACCACGTTTTCTGCGCTAAATTATGTAGAATATTGGCCTGTAGGAAACTACAACTCCCTACTTCGTCGCACAGTTCAGGCTTGATCTGATTTATCTCTACAGAAACTGCACATCGAGCTCACAGAAAAAAACGAAAGAAATGGAATTCAATTAATTGAACCGATGTCTGTCAATTAGTTGTTTAAAAACCTAAATATAACCAACATTTTGGTTAATCGCTCAGCACTACAAACATAACACTGCACTGTATTGTAAACTGGTGTCTGACTCAAAGAATCAGAAAGGATTGATCCTTACTCTCATTGTGTGATTGTGGAAATTTCCTCTAACCAAATTAGAATGATAGATCTACATTTGTTTATAGGCCAGCTGCTGGCCTGCTGAAGGATACTGTAGTTTCTCCAGGGCGTTGTTGTCGATGGTTCCCAGGCTGTTGTACACCAGAGTACTGCTGAGCAGGACAGCCAGGGAAAAGATCCAGTTGTCATTCTTCTCATCACCCTGCAGACACAACAGAAGGAACACATTGGTATTCTGTTCATACTAGAGTGAAATTAAGTCAGTGAGGAAAATCCAGCATTAAGTTTGTTACAATTCTAGAACAAGCCATTACTTTGCTGTGTGTTTTTAACTTGTTTTATGTTACAGCATGACATTTGTTTAAACTCTACAATAAGCCTCAGCTGTATGTTTTTAACCTGCTTTATGTATGTCCACAGTGTACATCAGTACAATATTTTTTGGACAAGACACTGCTCCAGTATTTTCAGTAAACATAGTTACTTTGTTGAGCCAACAACCATTTAGTTAAATCAGCCATATACAGTATGAGGTCAGCAACCCACAAATGTGACGTACTTTCCCACCTTGCATGCATATATATATATATATATATATATATATATATATAATCTCTTTTGAGCTTCACCATACGATGGGTCCACATTACAAACATTAGATTGTGCATTAACTGCCAGCCCCAGACGTACAGTAATATACATCTTACATTACAGGTAATGAAATCTGTTATCAGTACTGGACACTGTCCATTGAGATAACATGGGACTTTCCCTATTTGAAAAACAAAGCAGTATGCAGAATCCTACAGTAGTTACGCTGTATTCTGTCATCTCATCAAGACCACAAAATATCAGTATCTACCAATATTATCATCCAAGGTATTGTATTTCAGGATTCAGGATCAATATTTCCTTATTGTATAAAAAGAGATTAATTAACTCAATCCAGTAGATGCTTATGCTAAATGTAATGTTTCGAAATGTGTTGACAGAGTGAACTTTGACCTCCCCCCTTCTCCACATCCCCCAGCCCCTCTGTATCCAGCAGCACCAGGGTGTGGTCTCTTTTTTCAGGATGAGGCACACACCACATCCAGATGCCCTTAGTTTTGGACTGGATGGTGGCTCCAAGGGCAAAACCTTGAGGACAGAGGATAAAAACTGTTCTTAGGACATTAAAATAAAATAAGAAATCTGTAAAGAGGCAGCTGGATATGAAGTGTTTACTCAAGACAGCTGGTTTTCAGATGAACCTTTTTAAATTATATATCATGCTGACAGACTGAACGTGAATCTAGTAGCCAGTGCAATAACAAGATGCGTCACAGGTCATGTATGGAATTTATTTTTCCACTCTCCATATATCCACAGAACCAACCTAGAACATCTGGTCAGGATATAACTAACCTAAAGTAGCAGGTGTAAAAGCAAATGCCTGAAACTATACTGAACAAAAATATAAATGCAACATGCAACAATTTAAAATATTTTACTGAGTTACAGTTCAGATAAGGAAATCAGTCAATTGAAAAATTCAATAGGCCCTAATCTATGGATTTCACATGACTGGGGAATGCAGATATGCATCTGTTGGTCACAGATACCTTCAAAAAAAAGTAGGGGCGTGAATCAGAAAACCAGTCAGTATCTGGTGTGACCACCATTTGCCTCATGCAGCGCGACATCTCCTTCGCATTGAGTTGATCAGGCTGTTGATTGTGGCCTGTGGAACATTGTCCCACTCCTCTTCAATGGCTGTGCGAAGTTGCTGGTTATTGGCGGGAACTGGAACACGTTGTCGTACACGTAGATCCAGGGCATCCCAAACATGCTCAATGGGTGACATGTCTGTTGAGTATGCAGGCCATGAAAGAACTGGGACATTTTCAGCTTTCAGGAATTGTGTACAGATCACAGGAGGTTGGTGGCACCTTATTTGGGGAGAACGGGCTTGTGTTAATTACTGGAGCGGAATGGTACCATATACATCAAACATGGTTTCCAGGTGTTTGATGCCATTCCATTTGCTCCGTTCTAGCCATTATTGTGAGCCATTCTCCCCTCAGCAGCCTCCTGGGGTACAGATCCTTGCGACATGGGGCCGTGCATTATGCTGAAACATGAGGTGATAGCGGCGGATGAATGGCACAACAATGGGAGTCAAGATCTCCGCACGGTATCTCTGGGCATTCAAATTGCCATCGATAAAATGCAACTGTGTTCTTTGTCCGTAGCTTATGCTCGGCCATACCGTAACCCCACCATGGGGCACTCTGTTCAGAACGTTGACATCAGCAAACCGCTCGCCCACACAACGCCATATACGTGGTCTGCGGATGTGAGGCCGGTTGGACGTACTAATTCTCTAAAACGACGTTGGAGGCAGCTTATGGTAGAAAAATGACCATTCAATTCTTTGGCAAAAGCTCTGGTGGACATAACTGCCATCATCATGCAAATTTCACACTCCCTCAACTTGAGACATCTGTGGAATTGTGTTGTGTGACAACTACACATTTGAGTGGCCTTTTATTGTCCCCAGCACAAGGTGCACCTGTGTAGTGATCATGCTGTTTAATCAGCTTCTTGATATGCCACACCTGTCAGGTGGATGGATTATCTTGGCAAAGGAGAAATGCTCACTAACAGGAAGTAAACAAATGTATGCACCAAATTTGAGAGAAATTTGGGGATTTTTTATTTCAGCTCATGAAACATGGGACCAACACTTTACATGTTGTGTTTATATTTCTGTTCAGTGTAGAACCCGTACGTACTGGTCTTGATAAGAAAAAATAACTTGTCAGGAGATCTCTTCTGCACTGTTCAACCAATCCAGTAAATGTGGAGGAGGAGTTAAGATGGAGCAGAAGCAGAAGTCGCATCACAGGCTCCCTTTCCATTTTCCCTGAACACCGGAACATCCGATTGTTGGGGACTCGGCAGAGGCTAGAACAAAACTGTAGACTTTGGTACTGGGTACTTACAAAACTCACCTTAACGTCTTCAAATATGAATTACTAAAGTTCTCATTGGGTTATTCCAGAAGTCATGTTCTTCCAAATCAAGGGCTTTAATGAAATGACTGGCTCTGACTGTTGCTGTAATAAACTGGTTGTACTTCATAGTGTAAAACTGAAAGAGAAACTAACTAGTTTCCACAATGCAATAATAGGATGCATTAAAATTCCCAATTTTGTGAGAGAAATAACCGTCAAAGCGTAATATGGTCAGAACAGGACAAATCTGTACTTTGGTGCGACCTATCTAATGTCTCTCGAACCCTGAATGTCAACTGCAGTACATATAGACATGCTGTACACATAACACTTTCTGTTATGAGAAATAATGATCTAATACATAATCATATAACAGTGTTGAGGTCATGCATATTGTTATGTATATTGTTTGGACTTTGGACCATAGTTTAAAAAATGCTTGAGTGGTTCACCTTTCCTCTCCCCAGCCAGCTTGTTCATGAGGTAGGACTTACCGGTGCGGTACAGCCCGACCACCGCCACCACTACCACATGCTGGTCAATCTGGTCCAGGATGTCCAGTGCACTGCGGACCACACGCAGCTTCCCATCACTGTCGTTCTCAATCAGACATACTGGTTCCTTCATGGATACTGTCTGGCCTGCCATGATGCTGTCCGATAGAAACCCTGGCAAGGACACACATAAGAACTTTTGATTGAGTAGGACACTGTGTGTGTGTGTCATAAAAGTACCTACAGACGTTTTTTATTGCAATTAAATGTAAAGTGATAAAGGAGGCACAGGAACAGGTGATGAAGAGTGAATCAAGGCTTATCATAATAGATTGGGTGGAAAGTGACAAAAAATAATAATTCAGCCCCGGTCCTGGCCGTTCTGTCGCCCTAGGCCAGACAAAAAAAATGGAATCTCCATAGACAAACATTAGCAGTAGAACGGCCTTACTGAAGACCTGAGTGACTTTAACGTGGCACCGTCATAGGATACCACCTTTCCAACAAGTCAGTTCGTCAAATTTCTGCCCTGCTAGAGCTGCCTCAGTCAACTGTAAGTGCTGTTATTGTGAAGTGGAAACGTCTAGGAGCAACAACGGCTCAGCCGCAAAGCGGTAGGCCACAAAAGCTCACAGAATGGGACCGGCGAGTGCTGAAGCGCGTAGCAACACTCACTACTGAGTTCCAAACTGCCTGTTGAAGCAATGTCAGCACAAGAACGGTTTGTCGGGAGCTTCATGAAATGGATTTCCATGGCCGAGCAGCCATACAAAAACCTAAGATCACAATGCGCAATGCCAAGCGTCGGCTGGAGTGGTGTAATGCTAGCCGCCATTGGACTCTGGAGCAGTGGAAATGCGTTCTCTGGAGTGATGAATCACACTTCCTCATCTGGCAGTCTGACGGACAAATCCGGGTTTGGCGGATGCCAGGAGAATGCTACCTGCCCGAATATAGTGCCAACTGTAAAGTTTCTATATACAGTGCCTTCGGAAAGTATTCAGACCCCTTGACTCTTTCCACATTCTGTTACATTACAGCCTTATTAAAATTGATTAAAAAATAAAATCTATTTTACATTTACATTTTAGTCATTTAGCAGACGCTCTTATCCAGAGCGACTTACAGGTGCAATTAGGGTTAAGTGCCTTGCTCAAGGGCACATCGACAGATTTTTCACCTAGTCGGCTCGGGGATTAGAACAACGCTCTTAACCACTAAGCTACCTGCCGCCTCAGCAATCTACACATAATACCCCATAATGACAAAGCGAAAACAGGTTTTTAGAAATGTTTGCAAATCTATAAAAAATTTAACTGAAATATCACATTTACATAAAGTATTCAGTCCCTTTACTCAGTACTTTGTTGAAGCACCATTGGCAGCGATTACAGCCTCGAGTCTTCTTGGGTATGACGTTACAAGCTTGTACACCTGTATTTGGTGCAAACATTTCTAAAAACCTGTTCTTGCTTTGTCATTATGGGGTATTGTGTGTACATTAATGAGGGGAAAAAACAATTTAATCCATTTTAGAATAAGGCTGTAACGTAACAAAATATGGACAAAGGGGTGTGAACAGTTTGTCATGACCAGTGCTTGTGCCCATAGAAATTACGTGGCGAGGGATGTTCCCCAATGCTGGAAGGGGGGCCTGTATGAAAAAGTTTGGGAACCCCTGGCCTACAGTGTTGACCACAATGGAATTTTATGAACGTGGTACGCCTACCATTTGTAAAATCGGCAGTTGCATTGGCTTTATTAGTCCTGATTCCTTTTCAATTTGGCTATCTAAGCTCTGAATGTCAGCTACCCAACTTTATCAGAAGTTATCCTAAGCCTATTTGCAATGAAAATCAGTGTTTATACAGTGGGAAATGCAGAAGTATTTTATTTTTCGCTATGATCAGGTAGTCAAGAATGTACGGATAGAACTTGAAACCATTGTTAATGACAATTTGCCCAAGGGGTGAAACTCCTGGAATAGCCTGATTGTCCATTCCATATTGTCCATTTTACTTTGGCATGTCCTGTTTTTAGGATATGGTGTTTGTTAACATGTCAGTGCATTTTTTATTTGATTGGGCGCCATTTCGGTTAGGCTATTTGATCGGAGAAACGTGCATGGTGTAGAAAGTGTCCATCTCTGTAAGAAAGCATGTCCCTTTAAGAACTCAGTGATGACGTCACAGCTATCACAAGCTGGCATTGTTTAGTTCATTACCAACTGCAGCTTGCCACCTACTGCTGTGAACACAAATCTCCGTTTTGGACATTATTTCCTTTCTGACCAATTTATTCATCACTGTGTGTGAATACCAAAACTGTAAGTAAGGTACAGTACATTTTTTAAAAGTTACAGCCTTATTCTAAAATGGATTAAATAGTTTTTTCACCCTCAACAATCTACACAGATTACCCCATAATGACAAAGCAAAAAATGTTTGTTTTTTTTATTTAAAAAAAAATGAATATGAAATATCACATTTACATAAGTATTCAGACCCTTTACTCAGTACTTTGTTGAAGCACCTTTGGCAGCGATTACAGCCTCGAGTCTTCTTGGGTATGACGCTACAAGCTTGGCACACCGGTATTTGGGGAATTTCTCCCATTCTTCTCTGCAGATCCTCTCAAGCTCAGTCAGGTTGGATGGGGAGTGTCGCTGCACAGGTATTTTCAAGTCTCTCCGGAGATGTTCGATTGGGTTCAAGTCCAGGCTCTGGCTGGGACACTCAAGGACATTCAGAGACTTGTTTTTCCGAAGCCACTCCTGAGTTGTCTGCTGTGTGCTTAGGTCGTTGTCCTGTTGGAAGGTGAACCTTCGCCCCAGTCTAAGGTCCTGAGTGCTCTGATGCAGGTTTTCATCAAGGATCTCTCTGTACTTTGCTCCATTCATCTTTCCCTCGATCCTGACAAGTCTCCCAGTCCCTGCCGCTGAAAAACATTCCCACAGCATGATGCTGCCACCACCATGCTTCACCGTAGGGATGGTGCCAGGTTTCCTCCAGACGTGACGCTTGGCATTCAGGCTAAAGAGTTCAATCTTGGTTTCATCAGACCAGAGAATCTTGTTTCTCATGGTCTGAGTCTTTTGGTGCCTTTTGGCAAACTCCAAGCGGACTGTCATGTGCCATTTAATGAGGAGTGGCTTCCGTCTGGCCACACTACCACAAAGGCCTGATTGGTGGAGTGCTGCAGAGATGGTTGTCCTTCTGGAAGGTTCTCCCATCCCCACAGAGGAACTCTGGAGGTCTGTCAGAGTGGCCATCGCGTTCTTGGTCACCTCCCTGTTTTTGCTTTGTCCTTATTGTGTATTGTGTGTAGGTTGAGGAGAAACATTAATTTAATCAGTTTTAGCATAAGGCTGCAACGTAACAAAATGTGGAAAAAGTCTAGGGGTCTGAATACTTTCCGAATGCACTGTATATGTTTTCCCCATGTTTTACTGACAAAGTTGTGATAGAGGAATTATGATTATGACTAAAATTGTTAACCCCAATACTGATGATGACTGTGTGAACTGTGTTAGGGTTATCATTATAAACCCACTAACAGAGGGGGTGAGTTAGAAACTGCTGAGACAAACATTCCAGGATGAAGGGGACTGAGAAACTGGTTAAAGGTCTCCTAAAGGTGGGTGGAGCAAAGTGCCTTTGTGTGAAGTATAAAAGCTGTATATGTGTTTTTTGGCGGCAGAGCTCTCCATGATTAAACATACAGATCATTCTTGCCGGTTGTGGACCTTTGTTTAATTCATGATTAAACCAGAGCCTTACACCCTCTGGGAATTATTCAGAGCATTAAGTTTGATTAATTAGAGATAAAAATTCTCGTGACAAATGGTCCTTCGAGCCGGATCTCAAAATACGTCTTTATTGTTCTGAGGACACCGAAAACCGTGCAGGGGCGGATGATATCATCCGTATAGAATAGACCTGGCCTTTGACGTTAAGGTTATAAACAGGCCGGTGATGAACCTTATGAACGATAAAGACGTTGACGAGATCTGAAAAAGCATTTAAATCCCAACTGCAAGGATAAGGTCAGTAATTTTTATTCATGGCTTTTGGTGGAATGATTTGAACTTGTATAAGAATAGTAATTCTTGTGAAGGGCAGAGAATAATTACCAAAATCTCATAAGACTTGCCATATTCTAGAGTGGTAAAGCACAGTAACTTAAAGGAAGGAAGGGGGTCTGAAATGACTCAAGGTAAATGGCCATTACCAAAATAAACTAGTTAATATTGAGATTGTACGGGGTACAGTGTTTACAATATAAACAGGAAGGGAGATAATTATCATTGTGTGAGATAGATACATTAAACAAGTCAAGAGTCATAAACAACTGGGGATTTGCTCTAACTCTGTCTATTTCATAAAACTAGAGCAGTTATGACCTCTGGGTTACGGATAATGTTAGCAAAAAATCGTATAAGGTTGTACGTGTGAGACCTAATGATCCATCGAAATACGTGATAATTGTTTCAAGGAAGGGGCTAAAATAGGTCGCGTGAGGAAAAAATTGTTGTCCCATACGTTTCATGAAACTGGGGTCTTAAAAACCTCTGGGTTACGGGTTGAATAATTTAAATGGTTGATTACAAAAGCAGATCATAACATTTGCTCAAAAGTCGCACCTAATAATAAGTCCCAAAGAAAATAATTATTGATTGAATTATTACTAAACGGGGGGATTTCTTATTTTTCTACCATGGGAAATAAATATTCTAAAGAGGTCCGAGAATTAACGGGGAATGAAAGATATATGTTAGGAAGGGATCAAAGAAATATGTATTATGGATCCATTTGGGAGAAGAGGTATGGATTTATTGGGCATCTCGATGTAGAGAAATTAGAGGCTATGATTAGGCAGATGCATGTAAATTGCGGAACGGATTATATGTTGAGTCAGGGTGTGTATGTTCTATGTTGTGTATTTCTATGTTGGGTTTCTATTATGTGTAGATCTATGTTGGCCGGTGTGGTTCCCAATCAGAGGCAGCTGTAGCTCGTTGTTTCTGATTGGGGACCATACTTAGGCAGCCTATTGGCACTAGTGGGTTGTGGGATCTTGTTCCGTGTTAGGTATGTTGTTTGTGTACCTTGGACTTCACGTTTCGTTTCTTGTTTTGTCGTTGTGTTTATAAGTCTAATAAACATGTATGCATATCACGCTGCGCCTTGGTCAGACCCCTTCATGAACGAACATGACAGAAGATCCCACCAAACGAGGACCAAGCAGCGTGCCCAGGAGGAGCAAATAGCCATGTCCCAGGTGGGCAAATTGTGGTCATGGGAAGAGATATTCGCGGGGAAAGGGCCATGGGCGAAGGTAGATACCCAGGCAGGAGAGGTGCAACGGCAACGCAGAGGACGCCGGTCGAGGAGGAAGCCCGAGAGACAGCCCCAATAATTTTTTTGGGGGGGGCTAAAGGGGTGGTCGGGGAGCGCGAGAGAGGAGCCCCGACCACTGCACCCGGTCGGTTTTCAGATTGGGTTCCTACGACCATGGGAAGAGGAGTGGGAACAGTATTATACTGAGGAGTCGGAGGATGACGACGACGACGAGGTTCTGTTCCCTAACTCGTGGGGGCTCCCGGAGGAGTCCTAACAGGAAGAGGAGTGCCGACGACGGAGACCCGAGAGGCAACCCCAAGAACATTTTTGGGGGGGGCACACAGGGTGGATGACGAGGCTACAGGAGGCTAAAAGGGAGAAGGAAAGTGTAGAGGCACGGCGAGAGGAGCTGGTTAGGCAGCAGAAGGAGCCGGGGTTAATAAAGGAACCCAGTCCCGCTCCTCGCACCAAGCAAGTGGTGCGTGTCGCCAGTCCGGTCCGGCCCGTTCCTGCTCCCCGCACTAAGCCAGTGGTGCGCGTCGCCAGCCCGGTCCGGCCCGTTCCTGTCCCTCGCATAAAGCCAGTGGTGCGCGTCGCCAGCCCGGCCCGGCCTGTTCCTGTCCCTCGCACCAAGCCAGTGGTGCGCGTCGCCAGCCCGGTCCGGCCTGTTCCTGTCCCTCGCACCAAGCCAGTGGTGCGCGTCGCCAGCCCGGCCCGGCCTGTTCCTGCCCCTCGCACCAAGCCAGTGGTGCGCGTCGCCAGCCCGGCCTGTTCCTGCCCCTCGCACCAAGCCAGTGGTGCGTGTCGCCAGCCCGGCCGGCCTGTTCCTGTCCCTCGCACCAAGCCAGTGGTGCGCGTCGCCAGCCCGGCCCGGCCTGTTCCTGCCCCTCGCACCAAGCCAGTGATGCGCGTCGCCAGCCCGGTCCGGCCTGTTCCTGCCCCTCGCACCAAGCCAGTGGTGCGTGTGTCCAGTCCGGGTACTGTCACGCCCTGACTCTGGGGACTCGTATATGTTGAGTCAGGGTGTGTATGTTCTATGTTGTGTATTTCTATGTTGGGTTTCTATTATGTGTAGATCTATGTTGGCCGGTGTGGTTCCCAATCAGAGGCAGCTGTAGCTCGTTGTCTCTGATTGGGGACCATACTTAGGCAGCCTATTGGCACTAGTGGGTTGTGGGATCTTGTTCCGTGTTAGGTATGTTGTTTGTGTACCTTGGACTTCACGTTTCGTTTCTTGTTTTGTCGTTGTGTTTATAAGTCTAATAAACATGTATGCATATCACGCTGCGCCTTGGTCTGACCCGTTCATGAACGAAGAGACTGCAGAGATAAAGGAAAGGGCAGTGTCCTGGAAATGACAGTCTATTTTTTGGTTCCACGGGTAAAAAGTTTGAAGAAGTGATTTGTGTCGATTTAAGAATCGGCTAAAAACACCACGAAGCGATTATTTGAGAGGTACATATACATTTCTAACGATATATACATATGAACTTGCTCACCCAAACGTAGACGTACATCATGGGTGAGAAAGTAGAGAATATGAGTTTAAGGTTGTGCCGTTGTTTGATCATGTGATAAGTTTTAATGGGTAATCGGACCATAACTAATGTGGTTATAGACGTAATGTATAATATAGTAGAGCCAACAGAGGGTTCCATTGAACTATTATGGTTTATTGGGCATTTCAATGGCATAAGGTGAAATCTGTAAAAAAAAAATAATAATAATAATACTTTTTCCAGAAAATCACATTGTAGGACTTTTTATGAATTTATTTGCAAATTATGGTGGAAAATAAGTATTTGGTCAATAACAAAAGTTTCTCAATACTTCGTTATATACCCTTTGTTGGCAATGACACAGGTCAAACGTTTTCTGTAAGTCTTCACAAGGTTTTCACACACTGTTGCTGGTAATTTGGCCCATTCCTCCATGCAGATCTCCTCTAGAGCAGTGATGTTTTGGGGCTGTCGCTGGGCAACACGGACTTTCAACTCCCTCCAAAGATTTTCTATGGGGTTGAGATCTGGAGACTGGCTAGGCCACTCCAGGACCTTGAAATGCTTCTTACGAAGCCACTCCTTCGTTGCCGGGTGGTGTGTTTGGGATCATTGTCATGCTGAAAGACCCAGCCACGTTTCATCTTCAATGCCCTTGCTGATGGAAGGAGGTTTTCACTCAAAATCTCACGATACATGGCCCCATTCATTCTTTCCTTTACACGGATCAGTCGTCCTGGTCCCTTTGCAGAAAAAACAGCCCCAAAACATGATGTTTCCACCCCCATGCTTCACAGTAGGTATGGTGTTCTTTGGATGCAACTCAGCATTCTTTGTCCTCCAAACACGACGAGTTGAGTTTTTACCAAAAAGTTCTATTTTGGTTTCATCTGACCATATGACATTCTCCCAATCCTCTTCTGGATCATCCAAATGCACTCTAGCAAACTTCAGACGGGCCTGGACATGTACTGGCTTAAGCAGGGGGACACGTCTGGCATTGCAGGATTTGAGTCCCTGGCGGCGTAGTGTGTTACTGATGGTAGGCTTTGTTACTTTGGTCCCAGCTCTCTGCAGGTCATTCACTAGGTCCCCCATGTGGTTCTGGGATTTTTGCTCACCGTTCTTGTGATCATTTTGACCCACGGGGTGAGATCTTGCGTGGAGCCCCAGATCGAGGGAGATTATCAGTGGTCTTGTATGTCTTCCATTTCCTAATAATTGCTCCCACAGTTGATTTCTTCAAACCAAGCTGCTTACCTATTGCAGATTCAGTCTTCCCAGCCTGGTGCAGGTCTACAATTTTGTTTCTGGTGTCCTTTGACAGCTCTTTGGTCTTGGCCATAGTGGAGTTTGGAGTGTGACTGTTTGAGGTTGTGGACAGGTGTCTTTTATACTGATAACAAGTTCAAACAGGTGCCATTAATACAGTTAACGAGTGGAGGACAGAGGAGCCTCTTAAAGAATAAGTTACAGGTCTGTGAGAGCCAGGAATCTTACTTGTTTGTAGGTGAACAAATACTTATTTTCCACCATAATTTGCAAATAAATTCATAAAAAATCCTACAATGTGATTTTCTGGAATTTCTTTTCTCAATTTGTCTCTCATAGTTGACGTGTACCTATGATGAAAATGACAGGCCTCTCTCATCTTTTTAAGTGGGAGAACTTGCACAATTGGTGGCTGACTAAATACTTTTTTCCCCCACTGTAATTATTTGATCACCTACCAACCAGTAAGAATTCCGGCTCTGACAGACCTGTTAGTTTTTCTTTAAGAAGCCCTCCTGTTCTCCACTCATTACCTGTATTAACTGCACCTGTTTGAACTCGTTACCTGTATAAAAGATACCTGTCCACACACTCAATCAAACAGACTCCAACCTCTCCACAATGGCCAAGACCAGAGAGCTGTGTAAGGACATCAGGGATAAAATTGTAGACCTGCACAAGGCTGGGATGGGCTACAGGACAATAGGCAAGCAGCTTGGTGAGAAGGCAACAACTGTTGGTGCAATTATTAGAAAATGGAAGAAGTTCAAGATGACTGTCAATCACCCTCGGTCTGGGGCTCCATGCAATATCTCACCTCGTGGGGAATCAATGATCATGAGGAAGGTGAGGGATCAGCCCTGAACTACACGGCAGGATCTGGTCAATGACCTGAAGTGAGCTGGGACCACAGTCTCAAAGAAAACCTTTAGTAACACACTACGCCGTCATGGATTAAAATCCTGCAGCGCACGCAAGGTCCCCCTGCTCAAGCCAGCGCATGTCCAGGCCCGTCTGAAGTTTGCCAATGACCATCTGGATGATCCAGAGGAGTAATGGGAGAAGGTCATGTGGTCTGATGAGACAAAAATTGAGCTTTTTGGTCTAAACTCCACTCGTCGTGTTTGGAGGAAGAAGAAGGATGAGTACAACCCCAAGAACACCATCCCAACCGTGAAGCATGGAGGTGGAAACATCATTCTTTGGGGATGCTTTTCTGCAAAGGGGACAGGACGACTGCACCGTATTGAGGGGAGGATGGATGGAGCCATGTATCGCGAGATCTTGGCCAACAACCTCCTTCTCTCAGTAAGAGCATTGAAGATGGGTCGTGGCTGGGTCTTCCAGCATGACCCGAAACACACAGCCAGGGCAACTAAGGAGTGGCTCCGTAAGAAGCATCTCAAGGTCCTGGAGTGGCCTAGCCAGTCTCCAGACCTGAACCCAATAGAAAATCTTTGGAGGGAGCTGAAAGTCCGTATTGCACAGCGACACCCCCGAAACCTGAAGGATCTGGAGAAGGTCTGTATGGAGGAGTGGGCCAAAATCCCTGCTGCAGTGTGTGCAAACCTGATCAAGACTTACAGGAAATGTATGATCTCTGTAATTGCAAACAAAGGTTTCTGTACCAAATATTAAGTTCTGCTTTTCTGATGTATCAAATACTTATGTCATGCAATAAAATGCAAATTAATTACTTAAAAATCATACAATCTCACAGTTGAAGTGTACCTATGATACAAATTACAGACCACTACATGCTTTGTAAGTAGGAAAACCTGCAAAATTGGCAGTGTATCAAATACTTGTTCTCCCCACTGTATATATATAAACAATATATTTTTTTTAAAGAGCACGTATGCGGGCTAAAGTTTAACTTAAAACTTATGGCCTATTCCAGAACTTGGAAAAGATCCGGGGCTGTCTGTTTCCTCTATATGAGAGAGAACATGAGTAGTCTAGAAGCTAGAATATTTTCCTACCTCAACTCTTCCTTTGGACCTTCCAGAGGAGAAGGAGAGATCAGCTGTGCTAGAGCAGGAGAAGAAGGCTGCTGAAGAGAAACGGGTGGAGATGGAGCGCACCATGGAAGACGATCGCAGAAGCAAAGATGAGAAGTTGAAGCAGATGGAAGAGAAGATGAAGGAGGAGATGAAGCAACAGGACCGGGACTTCCACAGGGCCTTGGAGTGCAAGATGCAGGAGCAGAAGGATCTGCTGGAGAAGGGCCACAAGGAGAAGGTTGACTTAATGAGACAGGAGATAGAGGAGTTCAAGAAGAGCAACAAACCTGAGAAGGAAGGAGGTGGTTTCCTTGAGTCTACAGTCATGCCTATTTTTCGACTTGGAATGGACACTGTCAACACTTTCTTTCAATATAAGCTCATGAAGGCAGCTTTTATGAAGTAGAAACGTTGTGTATTACTTGAGCATGTACACATTTGCTAGCTTTATCTTGCAATGTAAAGCGGAAAGTCAAGTTGATAGCCACGCTTAGAATCAGTATAAGCTTTATATGCAAGAGTGAAGTATTATTTTTCTTATACAGCATATGTATTTATAGATTTTGGTGAAATTATCACTGTACTGGTATAGCGGTTAAATCTAGATGCTTTAATAAAAACATTTCTATATTATAACTGAGACTTTTCTTTAATCATAATATACACTGAACAAAAATATAAACTCAACATGCAACAATTTCAAAGATTTTACTGAGTTACAATTCATAGAAGGAAATCAATCAACTGAAATAAATAAATTAGGCCCTAGACTATGGATTTAACATGACTGGGAATACAGATATGCATCTGTTGGTCACAGATACCTTTAAAAAAAAGTTAGGGGCATGGATCAGAAAACCAGTCAGTATCTGGTGTGACCACCATTTGCCTCATGCAGCATGACACATCTCCTTCGCATAGAGTTGATCAGGCTGTTGATTGTGGCCTGTGGAATGTTGTACCACTCCTCTTCAATGGCTGTGCGAAGTTGCTGAATCTTGGCGGGAACTCTGTTCACAACGTTGACATCAGCAAACCAGACTCTGTTGAGGACGACGAGCACGCAGATTAGCTTTCCTGAGACAGTTTGTGCAGAAAGTCTTCAGTTGTGCAAACCCACAGTTTCATCAGCTGTCCGGGTGGCTGGTCTCAGACGATCCCGCAGGTGAAGAAGCCAGAAGTGGAGGTCCTGGGCTGGTGTGGTTACATGTGGTCTGTGGTGTTGAGGCCGGTTAGATGTACTGCCAAATTTTCTAAAATGACATATGAGGTGGGTTATGGTAGAGAAATGAACATTAAATTATCTGGCAACAGCTCTGGCTGACATTCCTGCAGTCAGCATGCCAATTGCACGCTCCCTCAACTTGAGACATCTGTGGCATTGTGTTGTGTGACAGAACTGCACATTTGAGTGGCCTTTTATTGTCCCCATTACAAGGTGCATCTCTGTAATGATCATGCTGTTTAATCAGCTTCTTGATATGCCACACCTGTCAGGTGGATGGATTATGTTGGCAAAGGAGAAATGCTCACTAACAGGGATGTGAACAGGGATGTTATTTCAGCTCATGAAATATGGGACCAACACTTTACATGTTGCGTTTCTATTTTTGTTCAGTATACTTTTCATGGTCTTATATTCTTTGAGAACGTTGTCTATTGAAGCAAAATATAATGAATATGGATATTATATCATTTGAAAACATAACCAATCTCTGAAGTTGTATATAAAATACATATCAGTTTGTAAATAAATACATTGTTTTGAATCCACTTTGAATCTTTGAGTGTTTATGTAAGTAGTAGTAGACCTGACACTCCTCTTTTTAAATGTTTGAATTGTTTTTGTATTTTATTGAATATTAAAACATACAATCTACCTGCAGTGAAGCCACACAACATTTACATTACATTCAGTCATCTAACAGACTCCCATCTAGAGCGACCCACAAAAGCAACCAGGATCAACGACAGATCTCCCACCGGCCCAAGCTCCCAACCGCCAGGCCACCAACCCTCCAAGATCCCCCGACAGCTGCCCCTCAACCATCCGAGACCCCCCATAAAAAGTAATACAACTCTCCCTCCATTCCCCACCCCCAAAACCCCCCCTCCAAGTCCCCCAATGCACAAACAATCAACTAAATGAACAAAAGAGAAAAACAAAGGAAAACAACATTGCAAAAACAAAAGACATCAAGGACGCTCCTCAGATACTGGGCCACATTTTGGTGTTCAAATAGTTTTCAGACCACGAATCGATCACTTTGCACTTAAGAAATAGCCATTGGCTACTGTCTTTTCTGACACAGAGGAGCAAGAGAAGAGAGCCCTGGCTGAACAGGCAGTGAAGATGGAGGCAGAGAAACAGCACCAGTTAGAGAAACTGATCCAGGAGAGGAGTCATCAGGAGGGCATCCGTCAGCTAGAGGTATGTATGGACACTTTAAACCTTTTTTTTATATTTTTTATACCATGTCTCATAAAATAATAATATTTAATATTTTTAACTATAACCACAGATTGTAGTAACTGAGGGAGGTGAACACAGTAGTCTTTGAGAAAATGCAGCTTGCTTGTTATGTTGTCCCTCTGTGATTCTAGGGTAAGATGGTCCAGGAGGCAAAGGAGAAGCAACAGGAGTTGGAGAGAGCGCTGGATAGCAAGCTCCATGAGCAGGAAAAGCTGATGGCTAAGGGCTTCACAGAGAAAGAGGCAGCCATGAAGGAGGAGATACAGAGCCTGAGAGAGAAGGAGGAGGCCAAGCGCGAGGAGAAGGAAGAGCAGTGTCGTAACTTCAGAGCCATAGCACAGGGTGTCATAGAGAGTGTCAGCAATGGCTTAGGTCACTACTTTAACTATAGGAAAGCCTGTGAGGAACGCAAAGCGATTGTGTTCAAGGAGCGGGTCAGATCCACTTCCAAACTCAAATCAGGTGTGGTTGGCAATATCCCTGATTTGGAGCACAGAACACTCAAGCAAGACAAGACGACCACGCCCAAACTCAAAACAGGAGCAGTTAGCAACTCTAAAGATAATTAAACTCTGCCCAAAGTCAACACAGGTACAACTGGCAAAAGCCCTGGCTCAGAGTTCTAAAGGATGCGCCAGAGATTGGTCAATGGTCCAGATCAGCAGCCACACCTTTCTCCAGTCTCATCATTAACCAGAAGAGCCCACTAAACTACTAGGAAATAGTGCAACAGAAAGACTGCTGTGCAACAACGGTACAATGGGGCCAAACCAGCTGTCAGTTCACAGAAGTCAGTTCCTCAGTTTATAACCATTAATTTCTCATTCTGATAACATTTAATAATATTTAAACGTTATTATAGATCAGTCTTAGAATTGGAGTTAAGATTTGTGCTTTGTTTTGTTCTTGGATGTAGGGTAAAATAAATGAGCTTACTGAACTTGTCTAGAGGTCAAATTTGTTCTATATTACACGTAAGGCTAGAATGGAACTGCTCATCTTCAATCCACTTTTCACTTAAGGGTTGACCATTATCATCTTTTGAGATTGTTGTTTGAATAAACCTTGCTTCATCTGTATTCGATAACTTTTCACATTTTCTCTGATAGTGAAAATGGATAAAGCTAAACTTATTTTAATAGAGATATTGATCAATGGGGAGAACTGATGAGCTGAACACCCCCAGCTGAATCTCTACATGGAAACATAAGCACAGGCATTCACATGAAAAAGAGACACATCCTGTCTTTCAGTCAACTCATATCAATTTAATCAAATACAAACATGAGTACATCAGCAGCAGGACAACAAGAGGAACTGTAATTATGGAATGATATGAGCACATCTCTCTACTCAGATGACGTGTACCCAGATCAGTTGGTAGAGCATGGCGCTTGCAATGCCAGGGTTGTGGGTTTGATTCCCACGGGGGACCAGTATGAAAAGAAAATGAAAGAAAATGTATGCAATCACTAACTGTAAGTCGCTCTGGAAAATGAGCGTCTGCTAAATGACTAAAATGTAAATGTGATCAGTTTAGGGCGAAGATGAGACATGCAGGAATGATTTTTATATAGACTACTGATCTCCATTAGTCTGCGGCTTGGACACACCACGCACATCAAGGAGTTAGCCACCTACTTTGACAAACAGATATACTGTACCCTGCTGAAAAAAAGAGCATAGACCAGCATAGGCTGGTGACCAGCCTTCATTGTGTTTTCTCTGGTGACCAGCCTTCATTGTGTTTTGGACACTGGTCACCCACACAACCTGCATCATCTTACATTATGCTGGCTTGCAAAGTGATAGCTAATGCCTATTAGACTCCAGCCTGAGTGGGGCTAGCCAACAATTGGGACTTTTATTCACCCACAATCTACATTCAGAATGCTTGTCAGGATTAGAAAGATGACTAAATGAGCCTACCTAAACCAGCTAAATGGGAACAACCATTTCAGTAACGGTGCAATAATTCCAACTAACAGTTTGGATTAGTTTAGAAAAAAGTATGTTATTTATCATTGTGTAGCATAAAATCAATTAATTGATTAATTAGTCAATAAATGTGTTTTAATAGAGATATTGATCAATGGGGAGAACTGATGAGCTGAACACCCCCAGCTGAATGCAAAAACACAGATATTGAAACAAACAATAAAATAAATAAATAAATATTTCTGCAATAGAGCATGCTGAGAAATATGATAATGATGGGCGTGGTTTTGCCGACCAGCTAGACCATGCTGGACCAGCATACACTCTTTAAAAAAGTTTCCTGAGGGGTTCTTTGTCAGGGGTGAGGGTGATATGTGTAACCATATATATTTTTTGCATATCAGGAAGGGTTCTTTACTGCTGTGAATGTTGTGAAGAACCTTCCTGTTCTTTCCCTCGCCACCATGTTTTCCTTTTATGCCATGAAATGCTGCTGTTAAAAAGTTGATTTCATTGAATGGGACAGTACAAGCTACTGGTTGCAGTAAAAGTAAGGTAAACAACAGGTTACTGACTTTTTACAACTGAATGAAGGTGTTATTGCTGTAAAAGGACAGTAGGCTGCTGATTATTTGAGACTATACCTCACTTGGGATTTGAACTCACAACCTTTCAATTGCTAATGACCTGAATTTCCTGCTATGCCACCAGGTCTGTGGGTATAATAGAGATTGGCCACAGATTTAATGGCAGGAATACATATATCCAAACTCAAAATTAGGGTAAGGTTAGGGTACATGGTTGTTCCCTGGGGTACAAAAAAGTCAAAGGTACACATAAGGAACCTTCAGAGGTACACATAGGAACTCACATGGTGCTGGTCGGTTCCTTTTTTGTGTACATGTGTGTATTATCTATAAATAAAACAAATTATTTGAACAACAGAGCACAAAGTGTGGTTTCACATCAAACATTTTTAAAATTATGTGTTTTCAACAGGATTCGACCTCATACCCTCACGTCCCTGAATGTTCCATAGTTCCCTATGGAATTTTGTACAAAGAACTCAATATAATTGTAAGAACGGTGCCCGGAAGAGGTCAGTGTTTGTCAGCAGCTTTGAATCAAAGAAAGCACTGGAACCACAACGAAATCAGTGGGAGCTCGCATTTGCAATACATGGTTTGAAAAAGCATGTGATCAAACAAAGCTTCAGACATCATTGATGACATACTTCTGATAAAGTGATACATGCATCAGCACACTGCTTCGAAGTTAGCTGCTTAGCAATTTTGACGCATGCCTTGGAGTTCCCGTATCAAAAACAACATCACTTGCCAATTCAGTAATGCAGAATTCACAGCAACTTCCATGCAACTAACTTCCATTAAGTTACTGTGAAATACACAGTAAGCACTTACCAGTGCAGCTCTTTGTCACGCCCTGGCTCTGGGGACTCTAGTATGTTGAGCCAGGGTGTGAGTTTTCATGTGTTTTACATTCTAGGTTGAGTATTTCTATGTTGGCCAGTGTGGTTCTCAATCAGAGGCAACGAGTGTCAGCTGTTGCTGGTTGTCTCTGATTGGGAACCACATTTAGACAGGCTGTTTTCCCACAGTGGTTGTGGGATCTTGTTCCAAGTAGGTTGTGTTTGTCTAAGGACGTCACGTTATCGTTTTGTTGTTTTGTTCGGTAAATCACTAATAAATATGTTCACAAATAACGCTGCGCATTGGTCCTCTGTTCCCGACGATCGTGACAGAAGATCCCACCAAAACTGGACCAAGCAGCGTGTCCAGGAGCCATCGCCAGGGGAATCGCTAGCGGATCTCCGTGGCAACCTCGACTGTGTCAAGCCTAGTGAAGAGCAGAGAGGGTGGACTTTGGAGCAGTGGAGGAAGAGTCTCGACTGGGTCAAGCCAAATGAAGAGCAGAGTGGTTGGACTTTGGAGCAGTGGAGGAAGAGTCTGGCGAGAGATAGGGAGGCTTGGTCCACGGGGAGGAGAGACACCCCAAACATTTTTAGGGGGCAGCATGCCGTGGACGACGGGGCAGCAGGAGGCCGCGATGGAGCGGTCCAGCGGGTTTGCAGAGGAGGCCGCCAGGTTAAGGGGGCCACTGGTCACAGAGGAGAGGGAAAGTGTAGAGGCACGGCGAGAGGTACTGGGGTGTGTTACCAGTCCGGTCCGGCCTGTTCCTGATCCCTGCGTAGGGCCAGTGGTGTGTGTCCCCAGTACGGTCCGGCCTGTTCCTGCTCCCCGCACCAAGCCTATGGTGCGCGTCGCCAGCCCGGCCCGGCCTGTTCCTGCTCCCCGCACCAAGCCTATGGTGCGCGTCGCCAGCCCGGCCCGGCCTGTTCCTGCTCCCCGCACCAAGCCATGGTGCGCGTCGCCAGCCCGGCCCGGCCTGTTCCTGCTCCCCGCACCAAGCCTATGGTGCGCGTCGCCAGCCCGGCCCGGCCTGTTCCTGCTCCCCGCACCAAGCCTATGGTGCGCGTCGCCAGCCCGGCCCGGTCCATTCCTGCTCTCCGCACCAAGTCAGTGGTGCGCTTCATCAGCCCGGTCCGGCCCGCTCCTGCTCCCCGCACCAAGCCTATGGTGCACGTCGCCAGCCCGGCTCGGCCTGTTCCTGCTCCCCACACCAAGCCAATGGTGTGCGTCGTCAGTCCGGCACAGCCCGTGCCTGTTCCACCGGTGCCTGGTCCAGTACCGGTCAGCTGCTCCACGCCGGAGCTAGAGCAATCCGCTCCACCAGTGTTCAGTCCAGCTCCGGCCAGCAGGGCCAGACCGGACCAGGGCTACTTTGGGGGGTTAGAGAGGGAGTGGGGATCATGCCCGGAGCCGGATCCGCCGCCAAGGCGGAGTGCCCACCCGGTCCCTCCCCTGTGGTGTTTGGTTGGCGCGGTCGGAGTCCGCGCCTTTGGGGGGGGGTACTGTCACGCCCTGGCTCTGGGGACTCTAGTATGTTGAGCCAGGGTGTGAGTTTTCATGTGTTTTACATTCTAGGTTGAGTATTTCTATGTTGGCCAGTGTGGTTCTCAATCAGAGGCAACGAGTGTCAGCTGTTGCTGGTTGTCTCTGATTGGGAACCACATTTAGACAGGCTGTTTTCCCACAGTGGTTGTGGGATCTTGTTCCAAGTAGGTTGTGTTTGTCTAAGGACGTCACGTTATCGTTTTGTTCGGTAAATCACTAATAAATATGTTCGCAAATAACGCTGCGCATTGGTCCTCTGTTCCCGACGATCGTGACACTCTTTTACGTCAAACACTCTTACAAAGACTAACACTGACAGTGTTAAAAGATGTGCTCATGCTTTGATGACATAACCATCAACCACTTCAACTGGTACAACACTTCCACTAAATGGTTGGCACATGGTCTAAAGCATTAAACCATGCCTCCAAATATGTTAATGAGCCCCTGCCAGCACATTGCCGCCATCTACATTTCAAAGTGCAGTGAAATTAACGTAAACAACAGGTCATTTTACAACAATAACCGCTTAATTTAGCTGTAACTCAGTAGCCAATAACTTACTGTGAAATTACAGGTAAGTTTTAACAGTGTGTTCCATAAGCACATCTGAAGTATCCGATAAGTGTAACTGTAGAACCTGTCATTGGTTCTACCTGGAACCAGAGGGTTCTTCATGATAGGGTTCTAAATGGAACTCAAAAGGGTTCCGCTACCTACAGCGACAAATTAAAGGGTTTTACATGGTACACAAAAGGGTTCCTCCGTAGGGACAAACGAAATAATGTCTATTGGTTCTAATCTTTTAACAATTTTTATCACACCCCCAGATCCAGTGGTGTAGCAGGAAATTCAGGTTGCTGGCAACAGAGGTTGTGAGTTCAAATCCCAAGTGAAGTTGACTCCCAAGTAATCTGAATTTTGCTGGTCTGCAAAACCACTCACATTATTATCATATTTCCCAGCATGCTCTACTGCAGTTTGATTGTAGGAATACACTCTGTCTGGATTCCAATAGGAATTAAACATTAGGGCTATTATGGTGACTGTCACGAGTCATGATGGCAGTCAAATTCCACATAACCGTTTAGTCACGATAATTAGGCTTCTCCAAGCTCTGATGCTGCTGATGGCCATTAGTAGCACTCTATTGTCCCTCTAATCACTCTGAGATCATTGTAAATGTGATCGAAAATTTTATCAAACACTTAATGAGAGCCCATGAGCTCATGTTGCGCAACATTTCTATAGGCTATGCAATTCCGTGAAAAAAACAGAGTGATGGCCTCTAGTAAAAAGAGGAGGATCCCATCAGCTTTCTATAGGCTAGGCCTACTATATTTATTTTTCAACTTTCCTAATATTAAGCACATTTCTTCCCTTTACCACAGGAGTATAGCCTACCTGGCTGGCATGAAAATTAACCACGGGAAAAGCATCCTCCATTCCCTATTTAAGTCCTATTCCTACAGGTGCATGATAATGGTCCATTCTAAATCAAAACTAATTTCATACATATATTATTTAATATATGTAAAGACAAAATTAAATCAAGAATAGTCTGATGGGTGACAATATTAGCCTATCACTTGTGAATGATATATTATCACTTGTGAATGATGCCCAGCTTGTGTGGAGTAAGGCAAGAAACGCATGCCTTTTTTTTGCGACTTTTTCTAATCATAGTAGCACACCTCATGTAGCGTAGCCCATAGGCCTATATGTTTGTGTCACAACTAAAGTGGCCAAATAACTTCCTAAAATTAAGCACATTAATCAACTTACAACGGCTTTAGAGCCAAACTGGCATACATACGCAGCACGTGAGTTTCAAGTTTGGGGAAGATATAATTTTCACCATAAAAATGCACCTTTACAATAAAAGCATTACATGCATAATCTGCGGTCACATTTGAGAATGGTGTTTCCCGTTAATGGAACATTCGCGCTTATAGCCTACTGCCATGTGCACATTACTGCGCTTATAATGTGAAGAAATTGCCTAATCGTTTATCAACATTTTAAGCTAAACTTTCTGATCTGTTTTTTTTTATGGTAGTGGTTGTATTAATTTGGGATCTATCCCATCCCACAACTGTCCCAGACTATGTTTGGAATATGTGACCAACCGCCTCGATTCGGTCTTATGTAGCAAAATTTGAAATTGTGTTTTTTACATTGGATAAAAGAGCTAGAAAATGGTATGTCATACACTGCCATTGAGGAACAATGGGAAAGTAATTCTGCTTTGAAAGTTGATAAACTTGTAACCCCACTTTTGAGAAAATGGCCCTTGAATGTTTTGGTACACCTCTTCTTCTTTGTGTACATCCATTCAGCATTGTTCACACCCTCTTAGCCCCACCCATCTCTTTAAGGATTCACATGTGAGGCCATGTGGTAAACACACGCTATATCAAATAAAATCTAAGTTTATTTGTCACATGCACAGGATACAGAAGGTGTAAACGGTATAGTGAAGTGGTTACTTGCATAGTAGCAATATTACAAACAGAAAGTGTCCAGATAAAAATACTTACCCAACACACTTGTCTAAATTGATGGGTCATGTGAAGGAAATGCTATAACCACCCTCCAGCCACATCTAGCTAAGTGGATGGGCCACTATTGTCTAGACATGTACACATGTTCATGAAATACAATAGATGGCCGTAATCACCCCCAGACACACCTGGCTAATTTGATGGGTCATGTAATAATCCAGCCGAAGTGGAGTCTTTTGTTTAGACATGTAGCTAGCTAGGTAGCTAGCTAGCTAAACAATGAACCGGCATAATCCAAACTCATACTACTACCAATACAAACATTGTCATAGCTGTAATATGAATCTGCAGGTAGCTAAGGCTAACAAACTAGGTTCAATGTTAGCTAGCTAACATTAGGCTATAATTAGCGATGCAAATAGATTTCTGATTTGAATAATATTACTACACAGATCATACACGTAACGTTAACTAGCGAGCTAGCAAGCTAACGTGTGCTAGTTAACTAACAGTATGCTTTAACTTGCAATAAAAACGTATTTTTGACAAAATTAGAAACTTATATTTGAAAATGTAGCTAGATTCTTACCTGTATACATGGATGAATGCTTCACAGCAGACTGGAACCATTTAACTCAGTTTTCTTTGTAGCTACATCTTGTTTGGAAAACGTTTGTAGTTCTCGATGGCTAATGTTATATCTTTCAAAACGGCGTGGTAGAAAGGACTGTCAACACATACTGAACAGCTCACGTTATAGACAGAAGCATGCTATATGGCAGACCAATCCAATCTCATCTCCCAGTATGTCCAGCCCATCAATTTTCTCAGCCAATCATGGCTAGCGGGAAGGTTCCTGTCTTTTTCCGTGGCTAAACCAACTCGTAATATAACAATTTTATTTCGTATTTATGGATGGAATACAAGTTTGTTATTAAGGCACATGAAAGTTCAAATTTTCCAGAAGGCATTTCTGCCAAAAAACGAATTTTGATAAAAAATACATGTTTACGTTCAAATGCTGCTCCTGTGAAGTAGTGATTTGCGACATACGCCTAGTTTCCTGAATCGAGTCACATATTTATTTCTCGCACAGAATAGGTCAACTTTTGTACTATGGGGGATAGTAGATTGACATAGGCTAGTGCTTTTGCTGTTCGTTAGGCCTACTCATCTTGTTGGCTGACGAAAAGTACATGTGGATAGTTCTTCCAATATCTTCAATATGCGCCTAGGAATTGGATAAGGAGGCATGCAGTTGCATCCCCGATGTGTCTGTCTTCACTTGTAGCCTGTGAGAAAGACCTGATCACGTGATGGAAAGCCGTTTGAGTGAAAGGTGCTTTGGAGCATGCAGCTGGGAGAAGGGAATTATAATTATTATATTCAGCCCAAGGGCACAATGGCTACTGGCCGCAAAAGGCATGGATTTTAATTGGGCATTACGGCCACACAAAGGGGATGCCGCCGGGAAATTCGAGGCATTATCAAGTGCTTGTGAAATTGTTAATGAGAGACTGATGAAGTGTGTACAGCCTGCACAAGAAACAAAGCAGAGCTCATGCCTTTTTTTTCAAATCATCATTAGTCGCGTCATGCAGCCGTAGAATGTATAAAAAATCTAAACATTCAGCCCAACGTTTGTATCACAACTAAAGTTAAATAAATAACTCTAAATTAAGCATTTAGGAGTATCTGTTTCTTTGTTAACTGCTCAACACAGAATAGCCACATGTGCACACTCCCTCAAATCGTTTGGAGAAAATATCCTTTCTATTTTATTCAGCTATATTCAATTGTATTCTTCATACTATAAAATAATGCCACGGAATTCTAAGCAAATCTTGTCTGCTAAATGAACTAGTGTAGCCCACAACTATATGGCATAGCCAGATCAGGCCCTAACATAAGGACAACTCAGAGTATGCTATTCTGTTCTTCTGAAATAGACTACATTTTCTTCATATCATGTTTCTTTAGACCTGTCTAAAAGAAATATTGGATTTATTGTGATGGTGTAGGGTATATTACATGGATTTATTATACTTTTTTTAATGTAGATGTTCCAAAGGTCTGCATCAGTGGCATGTAGGCCATGAATGGAAGCCAAAGATGCTAAATGTGTTTATGTTAATTAACGGTCAATTACCGTGAGACCGGCAGTTATTTGCTTGACAATCACCATCTGACGAAATTTCATGACCACCACAGCCCTAGACTCACCAGCAAAAATACAATGAAGGTTGGTGTGTCAGCACAAACACAATGAAGGCTGGTCTGTCAGCAAAAACACAATGAAGGCTAGTCACCAGCGAAAACACAACAAAGGCTGGTCACCAGCGAAAACACAATGATGGCTTGTCTGTCAGCATAACCAGCTAGACCATGCTGGTCAGAGCAGCTTGACCAGCTAGACCATGCTCGTCTGCCAGCACAACCTGCTAGAACATGTTGGTCGGTCAGCAGAACCAGCTAGGCCATGCTGGTCAGACCAGCTTGACCAGCATCCAACCAGCACTGACCAGCATAGACAAGCATAGACCAGCTTAAAATCCCGAAGTATCCCTTTAAGTTCAAGGTCAGAATATGCATAGAGAGAAAAATGCATGAAAGGCGAATTACGTTCCATTTATGCGCTTAACTCGGGTCGGAATTCCCCCCAGGTGAACCATGCCTTTGAGACATATTTTGTTGTGTGTTCAAATGAGAAGGGTGACATATTGTTGTCTTGTTTATCTGGATTAAGTCTCCTATGATGCTGTACCATTGTCATGACAGCACTCATTCTGCTTTACCATTGGAGCCCTAGATCGAATCGCTCTGGCAACACACCCAGATGACCCAATACTATTATAGGTGTTTACCGAGCCGAACACCACATCCTCACCTCACCTTATTTTAGAGGTGCACATGGTCAACGCATAGCCCTCTGTAATAGTTTAGTGTAAATGTTTGACTCAGTCTTTACAGGTTCATCTCACATCTACATTTCAGATGTAATTTATTATTCTGTTTGACTGGCTCTAGTTATTGACACAAAGAGGGAAATAGCCCACAAAAGTGCCTCTCAAAACAGAAACTGCAGTCCGGCCCCCGAAAAGACTCTTAACAACTGTCATCAAGAGTTTTATTTCATTTTAGGGAGGCAGGTAGCATAGCGGTTTGAGAAGCGAGCCAGTAAACGGAAGGTTGCAAGTTCAAATTCTGTGTCTGAGATAATAAATCTGGTGAGAAGTGAATGGCAACCGGAGGGTTGCTGGTATCAATGCCATTGCCTGCTGATGTACCCTTGAGCAGGGCACTTAACCCCCCAAAACAACTGCTCCACGGGTGCCCAATGTGGCATCCCCCTGCTCCAATCTCTTCCATAGGGGTTGGGATAAAAGCTTGTCTTTCTCAGGAATTCTGCATTGTTCACATCCATGCAATTGGTCAACAACTCAACAAACAGTTCCTGCTCTCCTTCGGTGAGGTACTCTCTCTCTCTCTCCCTCTCCTCCCCATGGCTTAGGTCATGGATTCTTTCTCACGTATTGTGTGTTTCTGTATAACAAATGGCACACCTGAAGTTCCCTTGGGAAAAATGCAGTGCATTCAATTGAATTGTTGCCCCACCAACATTTATCTTATTTATTGAGTCACCTTATATTAGCAGTGGGACAATAGCAGTGGGATGAGTCATTCAAACAGTTTGCTGAAAGTGTTATGAAAGGGCAATTTCTACAGTAGCTATTCCTTCAGGTCCTAGAATAAATACTTTTGTATTTGATGTTCATTTGGATGTAAAACTGAATTTACAGTTTCTGATCAATATGTAAGCAGCCACAGGAAGACACATTCACAATAACAGAAATCTCTCTCTCTCTCCCCCACATGGATAACCTACCCATAATAACCCTTGCCTTTGGACCCACTATTAAGGGGTCCGAATGTGTGTGCTCAATGGAAATCCACTGACCTGTGTAATGTCTACAACAGTGTACAGTACACTAATGGTAGGAAAAGGAAGTGGCATTCTCTCAACTGTAGTGTCACACTATTAAAAAACAGATTATGTTCGCCTCGGTTTTTATTTACACTTTCCTGAATGAAGCATAACCTTAATGGCCGGTTTCTCAGCCACAGATTAATCCTAGTCCCATTGAAAATCTCTTTTAGAGGCCTCCCGAGTGGCGCAGCGATCTAAGCCCCCGCACCAGCGCAGTGATCTAAGGCACTGCATCGCAGTGCTTGAGGTTCACTACAGACCCGGGTTCGATCCCAGGCTGTGTCATAACCGGCCGTGACCAGGAGTCCCATAGGGCGGCGCACAATTGGTCCAGCGTCGTCCGGGTTAGGGGAGGATTTGGCTGGCGGGGCTTTACTTGGCTCATCGCGCTCTAGCAACTCCTTGTGGTGTGCCTGCAGGCTGACTTCGCTCGTCAGTTGAACAGCGTATCCTCTGACACATTGGTGCAGCTGGCTTCCTGGTTAAGTGGGCGGGTGTTAAGGAGCGCAGTTTGGCGGGTCATGTTTTGGAGGACGCATGACTCGACCTTCGCCTCTCCCGAGCCCGTTAGGGAGTTGCAGCGATGAGACAAGATCGCAATTGGGGAGAAAAGAGGTGTAAAAATATATAGTTGAAGTCGGAAGTTTACATACAACTTAGCCAAATAAATGTAAACTCAGTTTTTCACAATTCCTGACATTTAATCCTAGTAGTAAAAATGTCCTGTCTTAGGTCAGTTAGGAGCACCACTTTATTTTAAGAATGTGAAATATCAGAATAATAGTAGAGAGAATGATTTATTTCAGCTTTTATTTATTTCATCACATTCCCAGTGGGTCAGAAGTTTACATACACTCAATTAGTATTTGGTAGCATTGCCTTTAAATTGTTTAACTTGGGTCTAACGTTTCAGGTAGCCTTCCACAAGCTTCCCACAATAAGTTGGGTGAATTTTGGCCCATTCCTCCTGACAGAGCTGGTGTAACTGAGTCAGGTTAGTAGGCCTCCTTGCTCGCACATGCTTTTTCAGTTCTGCCCACATCTTTTCTATAGGATTGAGGAAAGGGCTTTGTGATGGCCACACCAATACCTTGACTTTGTTGTCCTTAAGCCATTTTGCCACAACTTTGGAAGTATGCTTGGGGTCATTGTCCATTTGGAAGACCCATTTGCGACCAAGCTTTAACTTCCTGATTGATGTCTTGAGATGTTGCTTCAATATATCCACATAATTTTCCTTCCTCATGATGCCATCTATTTTGTGAAGTGCACAAGTCCCTCCTGCAGCAAAGCACCCCCACAGCATGATGCTGCCACCCCCGTGCTTCACGGTTGGGATGGTGTTCTTCGGCTTGCAAACGACCACCTTTTTCCTCCAAACATAACGATGGTCATTATGGCCAAACAGTTATATTTTTGTTTCATCAGACCAGAGGACATTTCTCCAAAAAGTACAATCTTTGTCCCCATGTGCAGTTGCAAACCGTAGTCTGGCTTTTTTATGGCGGTTTTGGAGCAGTGGCTTCTTCCTTGCTCAGCGGACTTTCAGGTTATGTCGATATAGGACTTGTTTTACTGTGGATATAGATACTTTTGTACCTGTTTCCTCCAGCATCTTCACAAGGTCCTTTGCTGTTGTTCTGGGATTGATTTGCACTTTTCGCACCAAAGTACGTTAATCTCTAGGAGACAGAACACGTCTCCTTCCTGAGCGGTATGACGGCTGCGTGGTCGCATGGTGTTTATACTTGTGTACTATTGTTTGTACAGATGAACGTGGTACCTTCAGGCGTTTGGAAATTGCTCCCAAGGATGAACCAGACTTGTGGAGGTCTACAATTTATTTCTGAGGTCTTGACTGATTTCTTTTGATTTTCCCATGATGTCAAGCAAAGAGGCACTGAGTTTGAAGGTAGGCCTTGAAATTCATCCACAGGTACACCTCCAATTGACTCAAATGATGTCAATTAGCCTATCAGAAGCTTCTAACGCCATTACATCATTTTCTGGAATTTTCCAAGCTGTTTAAAGGCACAGTTAACTGAGTGTATGTAAACTTCTGACCCACTGGAATTGTGATACAGTGAATTATAAGTGAAATAATCTGTCTGTAAACAATTGTTGGAAAAATTACTTGTGTCATGCACAAAGTAGATGTCCTAATCGACTTGCCAAAACTATAGTTTGTTAACAAGAAATTTGTGGAGTGGTTGAAAAACGAGTTTTAATGACTCCAACCTAAGTGTATGTAAACTTCCGACTTCAACTGTATATACAGTACAGGGTTTTTCTTTATTTGTAAAAAATTTCTACATTGTAGAATAACAGTGACGACATCAAAACTATGAAATAACACATATGTAATCATATAGTAACCAAAAAAGTGTTAAACAAATCAAAATATATTTTATATTTGAGATTCTTCAAAGTAGCCACGCCTTTGCCTTGATGACAGCTTTGCACACTCTTGGTATTGTGCAAATGCTAACCTTTGATGGCCACTGGTACGCTTGAGAAGTGCGCTTTTCACGGATGAATCCTGGTTACAATTGTACCGGGCAGATGGCAGACAGTGTGTATGTCGTTGTGTGGGCGAGCGATTTGCTGATGTCAACATTGTGAACAGAGTGCCACATGGTGGGGTCGTGGTATGGGCAGGCATAAGCTACGGACAATGAACACAATTGCATTTTATCAATGGCAATTTGAATGCACAGAGATACCGTGACGAAATCCTGAGGCCCTTTGTCTTGCCATTCATCCGCCGCCATCACCTCATGTTTCAGCATTATAAAGCACGACCCCATGTCGCAAGGATCTGTACACATTTCTTGGAAGCTGAAAAAGTCCCAGTTCTTCCATGGCCTGCATACTCACCAGACATGTCACCCATTGAGAATGTTTGGGATACTCTGGATCGACCTGTACGACAGCATGTTCCAGTTCCCGCTAATCTCCAGCAACTTTGCAAAGCCATTGAAGAGGAGTGAAAAAAAACATTCCACAGGCCACTGATGGGGAATATATGATCTATTATGTTCATTTGCTTACATTATTAAAAACTATGGAGGCCTTGACAGCAGAAAGTTCTCAGAAACCTGCAACAACAATTGCCACATTGTCTTTAGACATGTCTCGTTTTATTGTCTGACACCTCACCCCCTGATACTGAGTTTGTGGGAAGGCAGGATTGTGAAGAATACTTTGTTGTTGCTAGGGCAAGTTCAGGGTCAGGGGTAAACATCACGCTATCGGAAGGGAGTGCTAGTATAAAAAGCAGAAAGTGTTTTAGACACTGCAGAACTTTTGAAGAGCTACATTTTGCTGTTGTCTCTGTATTAACTTCTGTCTGCAATTGCATTACTAAAGTGTGATGGGTAATTTGAATGAGTCAGGCGCAGGAGGGTAAATCACAGAATTTATTCTGGAATACAGAGTTACGCAGTAATGCGTCAAAACAGTCCAGTGCGCAAAACAGGCGCACTGGAACCAATACAAGCTCAACCGAGCTTCACTCTCCTCACCATAAACAATCAAACACAAAGACAAGGGGGCAGAGGGAACATTTATACAGGTACTGATGAGGGGATATGAACCAGGTGTGTGTAGTAAACAAGACAAAATAAATGTAATGATGAGATGAGGAGCGGCAGTGGCTAGAAGGCCGGTGACGAGGAACGCCGAAGCCTGCCCGAACCAGGAGAGGAGGCAGCTCCTCTGGATCGTACCCCTCCCACTCCACGAGGTACTGAAGGCCCCCCCACCCGACACCTCTGGGCCTCTCCTCTGTGTCGTGCAGCAGTGACAGCGCGTCTGCCTTCACGTTCTTCGTACCCGGGATGTATGATAGTTTAAAATCAAACCGGTTGAAGAATAGGGCCCACCTGGCCTGGCGAGGGTTCCGCCTCCTCGCTGCCTGGTTGTACTCCAGGTTACGGTGGTCCGTCCAGACGAGGAAAGGGTGTTTCGCCCCCTCGAGCCAGTGCCAAAACGGTCAGGGCTCGGACAACAGCCAACAGCTCCCGACCACCAACGTTGTTGTTCTGCTCCGCCGGGCTGAGCTTCTTGGAGACGAAGGCACAGGGGCGGAGCTTGGGTGGCGTGCCCGACCGTTGAGATAGAATCGCGCCTATCCCTACCTCGGACGCATCCACCTCCACTACGAATGGTAGTGATGGATCGGGTTGGGCCAGTACCGGGCTGAGGTGAACAGACCCCTCAGGTTACTGAAGGCCATGTCAGCCTCAGCAGACCAGCGGAGCCGGGGCAGCCCACCCTTCAACAGAGATGTGATGGGAGCCGCGACCTTGCTAAAGCCCCGGATAAACCTCCGATAGTAATTGGCAAAGCCAATAAAGCGCTGCACCTCCTTTACCGTGGTTGGAGTCGGCCAATTACGCACGGCTGAAATGCGATCTCCCTCCATCTCCACACCTGAGGTGGTAATGGAAGAAGGAGACGGACGTTGGAAAAACAGACACTTTTCTGGCTTGGCATAATTCCAACAGTCGGGCAAGCACCTTGCGAACCAGGGACACATGCTCGGCGCGCGTAGCGGAATACACAAGAATGTCATCGATATAGACCACTACACCGCGACCAAGCATATCCCGAAACACCTCGTTCACAAAGATCTGGAAGACGAAGGGAGCATTCATCAAACCGTAAGGCATCACCAGGTATTCGTAATGCCCCGTGGTTGTGCTGAATGCTGTCTTCCACTCGTCCCCATCTCGGACACGCACCAGGTTGTACGCACTCCGGAGATCTAATTTTGTGAAGAAGCGCACCCCATGCATTGACTCAATCACAGATGGAATGAGGGGTAGAGGATAACTAAATCGTATCGTCCCCTTGATCAGTGATCGGTAATCAATGCAAGGGCGCAGATCTCCATCTTTCTTCTTCACAAAAAAGAAACTTGAAGTGGAGGGACGTATAAACCCCTGGCGCAGGGATTTGAGACATATGTCTCCATAGCCTCCGTTTCAGCCTGTGACAGGGGATACACATGACTCCTGTAAGGCACGGCGTCTACCCGGAGGTTGATCACGCAATCCCCCGCCCGATGAGGTGTTAATTTGGTCGCTTGCGTTTTAGAAAACGTGTGCGCCAAATCGAGGTATTCGGGGGGAATGCGCACGGTGGAGGTACTGTCTGGACTTTCCACCGTGGTTGCACCAACGGAAACACCTAGACACCTACACTGACACTCTTGCGACCACCCCGTGAGAACCCTCTGCGGCCATGAAAAGGTGGGATTGTGGAGTGCTAACCAGGGAAGACCTAAAACAACAGGGAAATCAGGAGACTCAATAATAAAAAAAAGTGACTTGCTCTCGATGAGTCTCGTGTGTAACCTTAGTGACTGGTGCTGTAACCTCCCTAATGAACCCAGACTCTAATGGTCGACTGTCAAGTGCTCTGATGGGGAGTGGAATGGATAGGGGAACCAATGTAATGCCTAGACCTGTCCATAAAGTTCCCAGCTGCGCCTGAATTGACCATCGCCTTACACTGAGGAACTACAATGTAATCAGGAAAGTGGAAGGGTAGGGTATAGTGCGCAGCAAAGGGCTCTGAACGAGTGTGGGTGTTCGATACCTGGGGTGATGCGAGAGTGCCCTGCCTGCCGCCTCCAGACCCAAAAGAATGCTGACGACATCGTGCAGTGAAATGTCCTCTCGTGCCACCAGAGTGACACTGGCGCTGTCATCCTCCGCTCTCCCGGATCGCCGCCCCACCCAGCTCCATCAGCTCGTGATCCGGGTTGGGGGGGGGGGGTTGGAACGGGCAGGCCCCCTCCAGGACGTCCTCTGGCCGCAAGCAGGTTGTCCAACCGGATGGCCATGTCCACCAGTTGAGTGAAGGACAACATGGTGTCCCGGAAGGCTAGCTCCCTTCAGACGTCCTCCCGTAGATGGCACCGGAAGAGGTTGATGAGGGCCCGCTCGTTCCACCCGGACTCAGCTGCTAGAGTCCGGAACTCCAGGGTGAAGTCCTGCGCGGTCCTCGTCCCCTGCATCAGGTGGACAAGCCGCTCGCCCGAAAGAGGCGAGCGAACTCCCCGTAGTTGTCCAACGCGGCTCCTCCTTCATTCCAGACCACGTTGGCCCACTCCAGGGCTTTCCCCGAGAGGCAGGACACGAGGGCGGACACCTTCTCCCGCTCCGATGGGGCCAGGCTGATGCTTGAATAGTATAGCCCCAGTTGGAGGAGGAATCCCTGGCAGAGAGCAGCTGTCCCGTCGAAATCCTGTGGTCGGGATATATGGATCCCTCTGGGGTGTGGGTGGCTAGATCCGGTCGCCCAGCTGGTCCCGAAAGATCGGGTCCCCTCTTCTCCAGGTGTTAACCCGATCCATCGCTTCTCCCAAGCTGGCTAGTATCGTCAAATGCTCCCGGACCCGTGCCACAACTCCAGGCATGTGCTCCTCTCCTGCTGACTCCATGGCGGTGTGTGATTCTGTGATGGGTGATTTGAAGGAGTCAGGCGCAGGAGGTTAAATCACAGAATAACATAATTTATTCCGGAATACAGAGTTACTCAGTAATGCGTCAAAACAGTCCAGTGGGCAAAACAGGCGCACTGGAACCAACAAGGCACACGGGGAAAATAACCCGGCAATACAAAATACAAGGAGCTCAACCGAGCTTCACTCTCCTCACAATAAACAATCACACACAAAGACATGGGGGCAGAGGGAACTCTTATACAGGTACTGATGAGGGGATATGAACCAGGTGTGTGTAATAAACAAGACAAAACAAATGGAATGATGAGATGAGGAGCGGCAGTGGCTAGAAGGCCGGTGACAACGAACGCCGAAGCCTGCCCGAACCAGGAGAGGAGGCAGTTTCGGAGGAAGTCGTGACATAAAGGTTTTTACATATATTTGGAAGTCGTTGTCTGTGTCATTCTCTTATCTAAAGTCTGTTTTAATAACAAGAATCAGCACTGTGCAAAGAATCATCAACACCACAATCAACAGCCTGATCAACTCTATGCGAAGGAGATGTGTCGCGCTGCATGAGGCAAATTGTGGTCACACCAGATACTGACTGGTTTTCTAATCAACGCTCCCTATCTTTTTTTAAGGTATCTGTGACCAACAGATGCATATCTGTTTTCCCAGTCATGTGAAATCCATAGATTAGGGCCTAGTGGACTTATTTCAATTGACTGATTTCCTTAAATGAACTGTTATTCAGTAAAATCTTTGAAATTATTGTATGTTGCGTCTACATTTTTGTTCAGTGTATATAGAGGACATATCAGTGGCAGCAAATCTCAAACCTTTAATGGTTGAGTGTTTAGCCATGACCTTTTGATCTGTTTCACCCTGTAATCACTGCCAGTTTAGAATACTTTGTTAAGGCCTCCACAAGTGCAAGTGATATAAAACACCAAATATTCATTGGTATGCTGGAATATAAAATTACATATTCACTGTTAGCAATTGCTGTATTATTACTACCATACAATCTAACAATAAAGTACGGTTTTGCTGTATATTTACTGCAGCATCCTGTAATCACAGCCAGTTTGGAAGCCTTTGTTTAGGCCTTTAGAAGTGATATAAAACACAACATATTAATAAATATGCTGTAATATACAAAACGCTATCAACCAACATGCTTGCACTAATCCCATGCAATTACAGTAAAATACCAACATGATTACAGTAGCATTTCCTTTCTTACAGTATAGTATGCTAATTTTACAGTATTGTACTGTGTCATTGCTCCACATTTTCTTGTAAATTACAGGAAGCTAGTGGCAAGTTACCATGAAAATTACAGTAACGCACTTTGCACTAGCCAGAGATGGGAAAAGATGCATCCAAAAGTTATGTTGTTACAAATTGAGGATATTCTGAAGAACAATGTATCCTTAACTACAACAACATTCCCAGTAATAGTTACAGAAACATTTTACTTACTATGACTGTGATACGATTGGATGTGATTGTGATTGATTAATATTGATTGTGATGTTTTATCAACTTGAAATGAATGCACGCACTGACTTTAAGTCACTCTGGACAAGAGCATCTGCTAAATGACCAAAATGTAAATGTTAAAAATGAACATTTGCAAAGCACACTGCTGGTTATTATTGTAATGAGCTCCGCCCTCAAACTATTTGTATTTTGATAAAATGTGGCCTTGTTTGGGGGCGGAGGTAATTAAAATACAACCAAGCAGTGTGCTTTGCAAGTGGTAATTTTCACATTTACATTTGTCATTTAGCAGATGCTCTTATCCAGAGCAACTTACAGTCATTGTATTAAAAACAAAGGTAAACAAGATTATAAACTCGGTGGTTCGAACCCTGAATGCTGATTGGCTGACAGCAGTGGTATATCAGACCGTATATCACAGGTATGACAAAACATGTATTTTTACTGCTCTAATTACGTTGGTAACCAGTTTATAATAGCAATAAGGCACCTCAGAGGTTTGTCGTATATGGCCAATATACCACGGCTAAGGGCTGTATCCAGACACTCCGCATTGCGTCGTGCTTAAGAACAGCCCTTAGCCGTGGAATATATTGGCCATATACCACAGTGTGGCCCTCCAGACCTCGTTGACGACCAATTGCGGCCCCTGGGGCTAAATTAGTTTGACACCGCTGCCCTACATCTTTGTTGACAGTGTGTGTGTTTGTGTGTTCCATGTAGCCATGCAGTTGTCCATGCCTGACTTCCATGCTAAGATTAAGAACAAGCTGCATACGAAGGCCATGGGGGCAGACACGGTGGTGTGGCACACCTGCCTCTGGCTTCATCCAGGTCTTCTCCGCCCAATGAGGAGAAGTTGCAGACGACACTGGAGCAGCTGGCACAGCTTGACCTTTCCTACAGGGTTCAAAAGGTTAAGCACAGACCATCCAGCCAATGTTTCGGTTGACAAATACGCCTCATTAAGGATATGCACTGTATAAAGCAGACATAGAAGTAATATTTTAAAAATAAATGATGTAAATACATACATAATTTGGAATGTGCTTTATGATTGTGTCACACCCTGGCTCTGGGACTCTATATGTTGAGCCAGGGTGTGTTCATTCTATGTGTTCTATTTCTATGTTGGGGGTTCTAGGTTGTGTATTTCTATGTTGGCCTGAGTGACTCCCAATCAGAGGCAACGAGTGTCAGCTGTTGGCTGGTTGTCTCTGATTGGGAGCCATATTTATACTGTCTGTTTTCCTTTTGTGTTTGTGGGTTCTTGTTCCGTGTTCGGTCATTGTCACCGTGGACTTCACGAGTCGTTTATTGTTTTGTGCTTTAACTAATTAAAGTCATGTTCGTTCATCACGCTGCGCATTGGTCTACTTCTCTCCCTGACGATCGTGACAGAAGAACCCACCATAAAAGGACCAAGCAGCGTGTCCAGGAAGAGGCAGACTGGACATGGGAGGAAGCGCCAGGAAAGGAGATGGAGAGGCTGGCGATGGCCCAGGTGGGCAAATCGTGGTCCTGGGAGGACATGCTCGGGGGGCAAGGGACCTTGGGCTAGGATTAAGGCCCTGGCGAGAGAGGAGCAGCGGGCGCTCAGCAGTGCCATCGTCGGACGGACGAGAGGCAACCCCAAAACATTTTTAGGGGGGGGCACACGGCATGGGCGGCTGGGCAGCAGGAGGCTGCCACAGGGCGATTTGGAGAGGAGGCCACCGGGTTAAGGGGGCCAGAAGGCAGGTTGGCGGAGCCTGGATGGAGAGCGGAACCAACTTCCCGTACTCAGGCATGGCAGCATGGAACGGGGCAGGTTCCGCGGTATGCGGAGCGGCGTACTGTACGTCCTGTGCGAGCACCCCGCACGTGTCGTGCGAAGGGGGGTATGCAGCCAGGACGGAGTGTGCCGGCTCAACGCTCGTGGTCTCCAATGCCTCTCCGCGGTCCCGGATATCCTGCTCCAGTGTCACGTGCTGTTATGCCAGTACGGGTACACAGCCCTGTACGCTCCTGTGCGGATGCCTCACACAGAGTGTGTGAGGGTAGGCATTCAGCCGGGACGGGTTGTGGCCGCTCTTCACTCCAGGTCTCCTATCCGTCTCCACAGCCCGGTTCGGCCTGTCCCTGCTCCACGCACCAAGCCTACGGTGTGCGTCGCCAGCCCAGTCCGGCCTGTCCCTGCTCCACGCACCAAGCCTACGGTGTGCGTCGCCAGCCCAGTCCGGCCTGTCCCTGCTCCACGCACCAAGCCTACGGTGTGCGTCGCCAGCCCAGTCCGGCCTGTCCCTGCTCCACGCACCAAGCCTACGGTGTGCGTCGCCAGCCCAGCCCGGCCTGTCCCTGCTCCACGCACCAAGCCTACGGGGTGCGTCTCCAGCCCAGCCCGGCCTGTCCCTGCTCCACGCACCAAGCCTACGGGGTGCGTCGCCAGCCCAGCCCGGCCTGTCCCTGCTCCACGCACCAAGTCTACGGTGCGCGTCGCCAGCCCGGCCCGGCCTGTTCCTGCCACTCGCACCAAGCCAGGGGTGCGAGTCGTCAGCCTGGTCCAGCCGTTCCTGCTACTCGCACCAAGCCAGGGGTGCGAGTCGTCAGTCCGGTGAGGCCCGTTCGCTCCACGCACCAAGCCAGGGGTGCGTATCGTCAGCCCGGTCCGGCCCGTTGCTGCTCCACGCACCAAGCCAGGGGTGCGCATCGTCAGCCCGGTCCGGTCCGTTTCCTGCCTCACGCACCAAGCCAGGGGTGCGCGTCGTCAGTCCGGCACAACCCGTGCCTGGGTCATCGGGTGCCAAATCAGGTACCGCTCAACTGCTCCACAACGGAGCTGAAGCTAGCCGTTCCTGCTACGTTCAGGTCAGCTCCAGCCAGCGGGGCCAGACCGGACCAGGGGCGCTATGGGGGGATTATTGGAGGGTGGTGGGCAAGGCCGGAGCCAGAACCGCCGCCGAGGAGGTATGCCCACCCAGCCCTCCCTGTTTTGCTCTTATTGAGGCGCGGTCGCAGTCCGCGCCTTTAGGGGGGGGTACTGTCACACCCTGGCTCTGGGACTCTATATGTTGAGCCAGGGTGTGTTCATTCTATGTGTTCTATTTCTATGTTGGGGGTTCTAGGTTGTGTATTTCTATGTTGGCCTGAGTGACTCCCAATCAGAGGCAACGAGTGTCAGCTGTTGGCTGGTTGTCTCTGATTGGGAGCCATATTTATACTGTCTGTTTTCCTTTTGTGTTTGTGGGTTCTTGTTCCGTGTTCGGTCATTGTCACCGTGGACTTCACGAGTCGTTTATTGTTTTGTGCTTTAACTAATTAAAGTCATGTTCGTTCATCACGCTGCGCATTGGTCTACTTCTCTCCCTGACGATCGTGACAGATTGATTGATTGCTATTGCAAAGATCAAAGTGTATCCACACAGTACATTCCAAAGGGTAATGTTTGGGGTCATCTGATGCTCCGTTACTTTTAACAAGATACTATTTCCTCTCATATTCTGCTAGAAAGGATATTCCGTTAGCTTGTATGTTGCATACTACATACAGAGACTTCGGAAAGTATTCAGAACCCTTGACTTTTTCCATATTTTGTTACGTTACAGCCTTATTCTAAAATTGATTAAATAAATACAAATCTTCAGCAATCTACACAAAATACCCCATAATGACAAAGCGAAAACAGGTTTTATTAAAAATAAAAAACTGAAATACCTTATTTACATAGGTATTCAGACTCTGCTATGAGACTCGAAATTGAGCTCAGGTGCATCCTGTTTCCATTGACCATCCATGAGATGTTTTCAGCGGCAGGGACTGGGAGACTAGTCAGTATCGAGGCAAAGATGAATGGAGCAAAGTACAGAGAGATCATTGATGATGTAATCGCTGCCAAAGGTGCTTCAACAAAGTACTGAGTAAAAGGGCCTGAATACTTATGTAAATTTTATATCAGTTTATTTTTAATAAATTAGCAAAAATGTCTAACAACCAGTTTTTGCTTTGTCATTATGGGGTATTGTGTGTAGATTGATGAGGGAAAAAAATATTTAATCAATTTCAGAATAAGGCTGTAACGTAACAAAATGTGGAAAAAGTCAAGGGTTCTGAATCCTTTCTGAAGGCACTGTACATGTCAGTACCAATAGAGCACATACTGGCACTCAGACCACAGCGTAATGTTGAGCAAGAGTTTACCTCAGAAATGTTATTTGACATTGGACCTTCCATTTTAGAATGTGCTCTAGGCACCTGGTTTAGGTTGTTGGATGAAGAAATCATGTTTTACTCAGATTCAGCAGTGTATACAGTTTACCGCATTTCAACAAAGGTCTTCATCAGGGTTTAACAAGGGCCCATGTTCAAAAGGTACAACTGGCTATAGTGTGATTACAACCATTTTGAACCGCAGAATATTTTGGAGGTACATAAAGATACATGTCAACTATTTTTGTGTGTGGACTCATTTTATGGGGGTTAGCTGATTTTAAATGAACAAAGTACTTTCTTCAGTTCATTTATTCAGTTCAATAATGATGTCAATTAAGTCAAACTGTGAACAGAAGAGTGTTTTTAAATGGGTAAATTGTCGTGGAAATTCACCACTAAGGACTCATACTCAATTAATCCATTTTTATTATCACGGTTGGAGAGGTTCAAACTAAAATCAAGCTTGATAAAAACTCTGAAAAGGGCATTCCCTCTCAGTCCTTATATACTGCCACACAAGTCATATAAGCATGATTTACATTATTCATTATCAACGTTGGTTCCTGCATGTGACTGACGAGAAGTCTTCTCTCCAAGCTGAGACCTTGAAACTGAGATACTCCTTTTGGATCGCAGAACAATGTTCTGGGCATACTGTCAATTGGTCTGAGGAGGAGGTCACAGTCACCTGCACGAACCAAGATTGAGTGAGAGGAGATGCTGTGTACAATTCAATGCTATCTCTTCAGACAACAAAATGTTCCCTCACAGGTACAAAAATAAAGCCAAGGGTAATTACAAACATCCCAACGTACTAAAACCTAGCACGTCTGGTGCATTAACAAAGGCACTCAATAGATAATATAGGCACCGCACATGTTTACATAGGCACAGTATTCCGGATACTAGCTCATATCTCGCTTATGGTCTTATTCGGGATAAGCTGTTTACATGCACCTTTGATATCCAGCTCCCGAGTATCCCTGTGCCCATGGAATAAAAATAATATTTTCATTTGGGATAAATGAAATAGTAACTGAAATATGGACACTGACTGCAGGCCTATAACCGCTCATGTAGCGTAATATAATATTAACTCATGCAGAATTATCAATTTCTTGCAGTATAATAATACAAATGTACATTTTGTCTTGGGAACAGGATGTGGAGAAATATTTCTTTCAGCATCTCTTGAGAAAATGTGAATGCGCTGTTATGACACTTACGACAAACAGACAGCATTTCAAATACATTAAATATGCAATCGAAGACGAAGTAAAGTCTTATCGGAAACATGTTTTATCATTTTCTCAAACTGATGACATTTGGACATTTTGCACAGGACCAATCTTTCCACTGTTTTGGAGTTATTGCGTTTTCTCCCCGGTCCCTAAACAAAACAGACAACTATACCGGTGTTAAATACATTCATAATGCATTCATTCTATCGATTAAGACATTATTCTGGTGAGCACTACTTTATTTGGTCTTCTGGGGCAAAAAGGTATGACAGACCAGAAGCTGCATGTATCTAACTATAGTTCACAAACAAATGGCCTACCAAATCTCAGAAATTATAATATGGCCTACCAAATGTCAAAGATTATAAGCAGAAACTCATCTAAATTAGGAGTGAAAGTAGCCAGTAGACTATATGGTCCAGTACGGAGTATCAGCGAAATACATTATCATGGTGGAGTGAAATGCGCAGGTAGCCTACATTTTGAAGTGATTTGTTTGACAATCAGATGAAAACATCATCACACAACACCAATGATATGCGAAACTGAGCCTGTGCAAAACCATTTTTAAGCGTGCTTTCTAAAAGCTTTACTTCGTCATGATTAGGCATGCAAATTATTTATGAAAATGAAAAACCTTGACTGAGTGCTTAACCTAAATCAATGAATCAACTATCAATAAATACCAATTCAGTCAATCCACATGTCTATAAGAATAACAGCTCATCATCCTCCTCGAGCACCAACATCAGAACCACTTTGACAACCATTTCACAGCCATTCCTCCTACTTTGGGAATTATTCCTGGAAGGAACAAGGTAGCTGCAGTCCCAACAGTATCCAGAGCTGTGCTCATAAATGAGGGGGTTTTCTGTTCCTCTTCTGCCTTCGCACCCTTAAGGGCATCTATCTCTCTTTGCATTTGGTGTGCTCGGTCATCAAACCCTTGCTGGAGAAGGTCGTTCTGCTCCTGAAATTACAAGGTTTGTTTTTACACATCACAGACAGTGTCACTAAAACAAAACAAATATACACATTTAATCTTACCCCTACAGTTACTGTAGTTTTAAAGTGTACTTTTCAATGTTTGTGTTTTTTTTATTCCTACCCTGAGTCTGGCCTGCAGAACTCTATCATGCTCTGCTATGGCATTTCTACTGTCTCTCTTCATCCTCTCCATCAGCTGGTTCACATTCTCCTCATATGTCCTCTGCTGGTCCACTCTCAACTTCTCCTGGACTTCCAGCTGCTCTTCCATGGCGCGATTCTCCCGTTCAGATGCTTCCCTTTTCGCTTTCTCCGCTGCAGAGAAAGATAGACAGAGTATGTGTGTGAGAGAGAGAGAGAGAAATATCAAAGAGAGCGAGAGGTAAGCCTCCATTTGGTGGTCATTAGAATGTTGTTGCCAGGTCATGGTGTGCATTTTCATGGTGACTGTATATCACCTTCTGCTCTCTGCTCAGCTTCACTGAGGGACTGGTCTGCTGACAGGATGGCCTGACCAATGCTGGCCTTCCTTTCCAAGTACTCCTTCAGTACCTCTTCAGCCTGGAACCACCACACATAATGTTTAACTTTCAACATCACATCAGTGCATTCATACCTCCTTTGAACAGCATCCACAAAACATGATAATTGCATACTGTCCTAAAATAGCTGAAGCATCACCTCCCCAACATACCTTCACTCCCCTGCCTCCCTCAGATCTGTATTCGCTGGTGGCCAGTTTCAGATCATTGCAGTACTTTTTGTATCCTCCAGAGGTCATGTAGGAGCCATCCCTTATTTGCTCCTCTAGAGGGGCAAAGATGCATTCAATTTTGGACTTGCATGCCTTCTGGGACTCCTTGTAGTTCCTCTCACAGATCTTCTCGTACTCCTCCTGAAGCACTTTCTACAGAAAGGATAAGGCTGGTTCAGAATGTACCAGAACAAACCAGAATGTCTTGGTTCAGTTGAGGTAATAAACGGTGAGAAATCTGTCGATGTGCCCTTGAGCAAGGCACTTAACCCCAATTGTTTCTGTAAGTCGCTCTGGATAAGTCCGTCTGCTGAATGACTAAAATGTACATGTAAGTGTAGCATGAAGGGATAGCTCACCCAAATGACAAATTATCCTCCTCTTGTTAAATACATGCATCACTGAATTGACTTGACTCATTGAATTGAATTGACTCATTGAATATAGAATCTACACTCCCATACCATGAGCTCCAACTGGTACTTCTGGTCCTCGTCTTTAAAGGAGCTGTTGATGAATATGGCCACAGCCTCCTTCTCCATGACAGCATGCACTTCAGACAGCTCCTCTTGGGTCTCTGTGGGGTAGGCCACCCAGTCAGCCATGCCCCTCTGGTAGTGGGCCCTGGCCCTCTCGATGGCACTGGAGTTCTCAATCTGGGCCAGCGCCAACACAGCGTTGTCCAGGCAGGGGATCTGCCCACTCCGGATGGCAGACACATAAGTCTCTGCCAGGTTCCCCAGCACTGCAGGAGAGGGGCAGGGAATCAGCATATCTGGTAGTTGTGGTACTAATGGTGGTAGTGCTGTAGTGGTCCTTGTATAGATGTAATGTAAGTATTAGAATTAGTAGTAATTTAAGTACTAATGGTGTTGGTAGTTGTACTGGTCATGGTGGTAGTAGTAGTAGTAGTAGTAGTAGTAAAAATAGAGGAAATGGTTATACTAGCAGCAGTAGTGTAGTTATATTAGTGTAGTTGTTATCCTGGCTGTGTGGTGCCAATATAACAACCTCTCCCTCAACATGATCAAGACAAAGGAGATGATTGTGGACTACAGGAAGAAAAAAAAGAGGACTGAGCACGTTGAGGGAGAGGTTGTGGAACAGGTTGAGAGCTTCAAGTTGCTTCGTGTCCACATCACCAACAAACTATCATGGTCCAAACACACCAAGACAGCCGTGAAGAGGGCACGACAAAGCCTATTCCCCCTCAGGAGACTGAAAAGATTTGGCATGGGTCCTCAGATCCTCAAAAAGTTCTACAGCTGCACCATTGAGAGCATCCTGACTGGTTGCATCACTGCTTGGTACGGCAACTGCTCGGCCTCCGACCGCAAGGCACTACAGAGGGTAGTGCGTACAGCCCAGTACATCACTGGGGTCAAGCTTCCTGCCATCCAGGACCTCTATACCAGGTGGTGTCAGAGGAAGGCCCTAAAAATTGTCAAAGACTCCAGACACCCTAGTCATAGACTGTTCTCTCTGCTACCGCACGGCAAGCGGTACCGGAGCGCCAAGTCTAGGTCCAAAAGGCTTCTTAACAGCTTCTACCTCCAAGCCATAAGACTCCTGAACAGCTAATCACGGCTACCCGGACTATTTGCATTGTCCCCCCACCCCACCCCCTTTCACGCTGCTGCTACTCTCTGTTTAATATCTATGCATAGTCAATTTAACTCTACTCACATGTACATATTACCTCAATTACCTCAACTAACCTGTGCCCCCGCACATTGACTGTACCGGTACCCCCTGATGTAGCTCAGTTGGTAGAGCATGGCGTTTGCAACACCAGGGTTGTGGGTTAGATTCCCACGGGGGGCCAGTATGAAAAACATAATGTAGGCACTAATTAACTGTAAGTCGCTCTGGATAAGAGCATCTGCTAAATGACTAAAATGTAAATGTAAATGTATAGCCTCCCTACTGTTATTTTATTTTACTGCTGCTCTTATTTTTTACTTAACACTTATTTTTCTTAAAACTGCATTGTTGGTTAAGGGCTTGTAAGAATTTCACTGTAAGGTCTACACCTGTTGTATTTGCCGCGTGTGACAAATAAAAAATTGGATTTGATTATTAAAAATCATTACCTACTTTCATAAGTGCTTTCCATCCTCAATATCAGTGTTTTAATACTCACGTCTGCCAGTAACTTTCAGGCCCTGTTTCAGGGTCTTGGTCTTGGCCTCCTTGAAGACATGGTCACAGAACTCCTTGGCTTGCTCCACAAAGGAGGGCTCCAGGTCAGCATCGGTCAGCTCCTCCATACGTCTCATTTTGTCTCTGCTGGCTGGCCTCTCAAACACAAAGCACCAGCGAGGAGAGAAATAGTTCCGCAGGCAGCTACGAGGCAGGTTGTATGTCTGATCTTTCTTACTATGACCTTTGTCAATTAAAGGAAAAGTACATCAATCAACAAATAAAATATGATTAACCATCACATTTTTTGTGGAAGAAATGCATTTAATATTTATTTATATCAAACGTGTCTTTTATAAAGGCATTGTCAACCTTGGTAAATTCAATCTAACCATGGTTTAGATTAAGAGATTAAGTTAGCTGCGCTAGCTGGTGTTCCCTTCACCTGTTTTCAGTTTAAGAGCGTTCTCCAGGTACTCATTGGCTGTGATGGGTATTCCATCAACCTCCAGGGTCAGGGTGAAATCTCTGACTGTCCACACAAAGGAAGGAAAGTAACGCAGGTACTCTGAAGATTCCTCCCCGTCTCGCTGGTTGGACTTCACCTTGATGTGCTCTGTCAGTTCTGTCACATAGCTGAAAAGGGTGGTGTTGAGGACTAAATGAAACCAGATATACTAACATACAGTATAGTGCTGAGCAATTAGCGCTTTTTGAGGTCGGTTCGGATGTTGAGGAGGAAATGAACCTAGACATACAACACTACACAGTAAACTGGTGTCTGGTTCAAAGAGTACGATAGAGTTCCTCGAACCAAATTAGACTACATCAATCTATATTTCTTTATAGGCCTGCTGAAGGATACTGTAGTTTCTCCAGGGCGTTGTTGTCGATGGTTCCCAGGCTGTTGTACACCAGAGTACTGCTGAGCAGGACAGCCAGGGAAAAGATCCAGTTGTCATTCTTCTCATCACCCTGCAGACACAACAGAAGGAACACATTGGTACTCTGTTCATACTAGAGTGGATTGGAATAAAGTCAGTAACGAAATGTCTACTCCATATGCCGTTTTATGGGCTCCCTACCTAAATAAAGGTCAAAGCTAGAATTCTTAATTGAAACATTAACAAAGCTTACAACCTGCCTCAGTTTTGGAGAAATGTAACCACTCAACTTCATAGACTGAGCTATGGATGCAATAACTCACCATCCATGATATCATAATTGTATTTTTTTAAATGATGTTTATTTACATTTACAAACATTGAAGTAAAACAAGCTTATATGTTGGGTTCTGATGGGGTACGACAGTTGAACTAAGCTCATGGGGCCTCATATATAAGTTATGTTCTTCAGAATCAATGGGTATATATCATTAATTTATAAGTCAGACATTATATACAGTTTACATTTTTAGTCATTTAGCAGACGCTCTTATCCAGAGCAATTAGGGTTAAGTGCCTTGCTCAAGGGCACATCGACAAATTTTTCACCTAGTCGGCTCGGGGATTAGAACCAGCGACCTTTCGGTTACTGGCACAACGCAACGCAATGCTCTTAACCACTAAGCTACCTGCCGAAGACATCAGCCATCAGTACTAGACACAGTCCACTGAGATAACATGGGACTTTACCCATAGCAATGCTATCTGTCATCTAAACAATCTGAGCCATAAAAGGTTTTTGACAGAGAGTGAACTTTGACCTCCCACCTTCTCCACATCCCCCAGCCCCTCTGTATCCAGCAGCACCAGGGTGTGGTCTCCTTTTTCAGGATGAGGCACACACCACATCCAGATGCCCTTAGTTTTGGACTGGATGGTGGCTCCAAGGGCAAAACCTTGAGGACAGAGGATAAAAACTGTTCTTAGGACATTAAAATAAGGAATCTGTAAAGAGGCAGCTGGATGTAAAGTGTTTACTCAAGGCAGCTGGTTTTCAGATTAACCTTTTTGTCTAGTTATACTGTATATCATACTGACAGACTGAAAGTGAAACTAGCAGCAAGTGCAATACGCCACCATTTATCTACAGAACCCACCTTGAACAAATGGGGTCGGAACAAAATGTTTTTTTGATGTTTGCTCTGCTGTTAGGGTGTAATGTATTTAAATAAATACATTACACCCTAATCTATGGATTTCACATGACTGGGAATACAGATATGCATCTGTTGGACACAGATACCTTAAAACAAAAAAAAAGTAGGGGCGTGGATCAGAAAACTAGTCAGTATCTGGTGTGACCATCATTTGCCTCATGCAGCGCAACACATCTCCTTCGCATAGAGTTGATCAGGCTGTTGATTGTGGCCTGTGGAATGTTGTCCCACTCCTCTTCAATGGCTCTGCGAAGTTGCTGGATATATTTTATTTGATTTCACCTTTATTTAACTAGGCAAGTCAGTTAAGAACAAATTCTTATTTACAATGACAGCCTACACCGGCCAAACCCGGACGACGCTGGGCCAATTGTGCGCTGCCCTATGGGACTCCCAATCACGGCCGGTTGTGATACAGCCTGGAATCGAACCAGGGGGTCTGTAGTGACGCCTCAAGCACTGAGATGCAGTGCCTTAGACCGCTGCGCCACTCGGGAGGGAACTGGAACACGCCGTCGTACACGTCGATCCGGAGCATCCCAAAAATGCTCAATGAGCGACATGTCTGGTGAGTATGCAGAAGAACTGGGACATTTTCAGCTTCCAGGAATTGTGTACAGATTATTGCGACATGGGGCTGTGCATTATCATGCTGACACTAGGTGATGGCGGCGGATGAATGGCGCAACAATGGGCCTCAGTATCTCGTCATGGTATCTCTGTGCATTCAAATTGCCATTGATAAAATGCAATTGTGTTGGTTGTCAGTAGCTTATGCCTGCCCATACCATAACCCCACCGCCACCATGTGGCACTCTGTTCACAACGTTGACATCATCAAACCGCTCGCCCACACGACACCATCTGCCTGATAAAGTTGAAACCGTGATTCATCTGTGAAGTGCACACTTCTCCAGCACGCCGGTGGCATTGTGTAGTGTGACAAAACTGCACATTTTAGTGTGGCCTTTTATTGTCCCCAGCACAAGGTGCACCTGTGTAATGATCATATGGTTGAATCAGCTTCTTGATATGCCACACCTGTCAGGTGGATGGATTATCTTGGCAAAAGAGGAATGCTAACTAACAGGGATGTAAGCAAATTTGTGCACAGCATTTCAGAGAAATAAGCTTTTTGTGCGTATGGAACATTTCTGGTATATTTTATTTAGGCTCATGAAACATGGGACCAACACTTTACATGTTGTGTTTATATTTTGGGGGGAACTTTGGTCGGACCATAGATTAAAAAATGCTTAGTGGATGTGCTCACCTTTCCTCTCCCCAGCCAGCTTGTTCATGAGGTAGGACTTGCCGGTGCGGTACAGCCCGACCACCGCCACCACTACCACATGCTGGTCAATCTGGTCCAGGATGTCCAGTGCACTGCGGACCACACGCAGCTTCCCATCACTGTCGTTCTCAATCAGACATACTGGTTCCTTCATGGATACTGTCTGGCCTGCCATGATGATGTCCTATAGAAACACTGGCAAAGAAACACATAAGAACTTTTGGTTAAGTAGGGCACTGTGTGTGTGTATCATAAGTCCCTCAACTTTGTTATTGCAATTAAATGTAAAGTGATTTAAGTGCCACAGGGGCTGGTGATATGACGTGAATCAAGGCTTATCATAACAGATTGGGTTGACAGTGACACAAAATAATTAAATTAATCTTAAAAATATACATATTTTAAATTGTTTCTCGGTTTCTTTCCACACGAGACTAGCCTAACGTTATATCACATTTTCTAGTTTACAAGAAACGGATACAATGTTGATCCATGAATTGTCTAAACATCAGACTGTTACCATGGTTAATCCATGGATAATCATTCCGACCGAAGTCGCCCTAAAAAAGGCGCAATAGTATTTTACCGGTTGTACATGCCGTTGGTCCTTTTGGCGGTAGGAGGTGGAGATAGGGTATCCATACACTTAGGTTTACCCGACTTTGAGGCGCCAGTTGGTTGTGTCACTTGTATTTTCAATCTCTTCACGCATTGCGGGGCGGACGGGTTTAGGGTCACTAAATATTGTGTGGCTTAAGGGCGGGTGTGTTGCGGCCGGGTTGAATAAAGAGACAATACCTTTAAAAAATCCATAAATGTTTAATTATTGTGCAATTTATATTAGGCTACATTTAAGTTTTTCTTTCATTATTTTAGGCTATCTGGTATTAGTGCATAAGCCTAAACTTTAGGGTTTAACTGTACGTGTGCCAAATAGCCTACACAGCCAATCGCCAAATAATGCTTTTTGGAACGGGCAGAAAAAGTTAACGTCAATACAAGAAGGCAAAAAGGACATGTTCAAAGTTTAATTCAATAAGACAAAAGCTGCGAAAGGAGACTTGAAAATAAAGAGATGGGAGGGACAGAAAGATAATGTTTGGAAAATATTTGGTGAAGTGGTAAAAGAGGATGATAGCAGTGCCGGCTATGCAGTTGCGATTTTAGCATGTAAATCTTGGTGGGGCAAACTCAAAGATTTTTTTTAGATGCATGCCAGCAAAGTGCCAACCGGTGCCCACAAACTGTTAGGGCCTACATAAAGCTTTCTTTTCAGCACCATGGAGTGAATCCTTACCGCTGCTACATCTGGCTATCAGCGGAGCCTAGTCTGGCAGCGAAACAGTTCATTCAGCCTCATTTTAAAAAAACAAGGTTAAATCATGACGTTAGTGATCTTCTGGTCGTAGCTCTAGAAAGAGGCCCGAGTTCCCGACTTGGATTCCGAGTTAGATCACTGTTAGAAACTTATTTTCCCAGTCTAAACTTGTTTATTTCTGAGTTCCCAGTTGTCTTGAACTCACTGAAGTCTGAGATTTCCAGTTTCGAGTTTCCAGAGGTTTTGAACGCGGCAGAAGTCATGCTGGATTAACAGCATGGCCAATGTATTCAACCTTTTTTGGCCCATGGTGTGTTGCGAGTGAATGTTTATCCTTTTAAACTTGGAAAAGAGACCCTTAAACCCAGACTTGGACCACACACCCTCTCCACTGGATAGCAGGCTAGGGATTGCTTTGCAAAGCTTGCAGTCAGCCACTGATTCCTTCCAAACCACTCATTGTTGAATTTGCGATTTCCAACCTGCCGTTTTACAGGCTACTACCCAATTCTGCTATTTTGTGTGTTGTTTCACATTGTTTGTATCTTATTTTGTACATAATGTTGTTGCTACCGTCTCCCTATGGCCAAAAAGAGTTTCTGGATATCAGAACAGCGATTACTCACCTCGAACTGGATGAAGATATTTTCTTTAATGAGTCGGACGCGAAGGATATAGCGTTGCTCCCAGAGAATGCCTAAATCCCCGTCATTCGCATGAAGAAAATATGGAAATACACTACCGTTCAAAAGTTTGGGGTCACTTAGAAATGTCCTTGTTTTCGAAAGAAAAGCAATTTTTTGGTCCATTAAAATAACATCAAATTGAACAGAAATACAGTGTAGACATTGTTAATGTTGTAAATGGCTATTGTAGCTGGAAAGCTGATTTTTAATGGAATATCTACATAGGCGTACAGAGGCCCATTATCAGCAACCATCAGTCCTGTGTTCCAATGGCACGTTGTGTTTGCTAATCCAAGTTGATCATTTTAAAAGGCTAATTGATCTTTAGAAAACCCTTTTGCAATTATGTTAGCACAGCTGAAAACTGTTGTGCTGATTAAAGAAGCAATACAACTGGCCTTCTTGAGACTAGTTGAGTATCTGGAGCATCAGCAATTGTGGGTTAGATTACAGAATCAAAATGGCCAGAAACAAAGAACTTTCTTCTGAAACTCGTCAGTCTATTCTTGTTCTGAGAAATGAAGGCTATTCCATGCGAGAAATTGCCAAGAAATTGAAGATCTTGTACAACGCTGTGTACTACTCCCTTCACAGAACAGTGCAAACTGGCTCTAACCAGAATAGAAAGAGGAGTGGGAGGCACCGGTGCACAACTGAGCAAGAGGACAAATACATTAGAGTGTCCTCAACTGGCAGCTTCATTAAATAGTACCCGCAAAACACCAGTCTCAACGTCAACAGTGAAGAGGCGACTCCGGGATGCTGACCTTCTAGGCAGAGTTGCAAAGAAAAAGCCATATCTCAGACTGGCCAATAAAAACAAAATATTAAGATTGGCAAAAGAACACAGACACTGGACAGAGGAAGATTGGAAAAAAGTGTTACGGACAGACTAATCGAAGTTTGAGGTGTTCAGATCACAAAGAATAACATTTGTGAGACGCAGATCAAATGAAAAGATGCTGGAGGAGTGCTTGATGCCATCTGTCAAGCATGGTGGAGGCATTGTGATGGTCTGGGGGTGCTTTGGTGGTGGTAAAGTGGGAGATTTGTACAGAGTAAAAGGGATCTTGAAGAAGGAAGGCTATCACTCCATTTCCCAACGCCATGCCATACCCTGTGTACGGCGCTTGATTGGAGCCAATTTCCTCCTACAACAGGACAATGACCCAAAGCACAGCTCCAAACCATGCAAGAACTATTTAGGGAAGAAGCAGTCAGCGGGTATTCTGTCTATAATGGAGTGGCCAGCACAGTCACCGGATCTCAACCCTATTGAGCTGTTGTGGGAGCAGCTTGACCATATGGTACGTAAGAAGTGCCCATCAAGCCAATCCAACTTGTGGGAGGTGCTTCAGGAAGCATGGGGTGAAATCTCTTCAGATTACCTCAACAAATTGACAACAAGAATGCCAAAGGTCTGCAAGGCTGTTATTGCTGCAAATGTAGGATTCTTTGACGAATGCTAAGTTTGAAGGACACAATTATTATTTATATTAAAAATCTTTATTTCTAACCTAATGCATTTTGCTATATTTCCTATTCAAACTAATTTCATGAATGTTTTCATGGAAAACAAGGACATTTCTAAGTGACCACAAACTTTTGAATGGTAGTGTACATGGGGCGGAGATTAGGTTGCCTTGTGAGAATTCGTTGGCAAGTGGGTAACCCGCCTCTACCATCTATTCTATTAGCCAACGCGCAATCACTGGAGAATAAACTGGATGAGCTCCATTCGAGACGATCCTACCAACGGGACATTAAAAACGATAATATCGTATGTTTCACCGAGTCGTGGCTGAACGACAACACAGATAATTTACAGTTGGCTGGGTTTTCTTTGCATCGGCAGGACAGAACAGCTACGTCCGGTAATACGAAGGGTGGAGGTGTGTGTCTATTTGTCAATAACAGCTGGTGCGCGATGTCTAATATTAAGATAGTCTCGAGGTATTGCTCGCCTGAAGTAGAGTACCCCGTGATAAGCTGTAGACCACATTAGCTTGAATTTTCGAGCTCTCCCAGTAGATTTTGTGATGACATAGTGTCCCCATGCGTGACAGAACACTGAGCCAATCACGGCACAACTAGAGAACATTACCAACCCCTACCATCTGAATTTTCCGCTAGCTGGCCCACCACCACAGAAAGCACTGAGCTAGGTTGAAACACCTGCATTTTGGAGCTGCCTTACTCAAGAAAGCAAAAAAGAGACCATGTTTGCATGTGCTGTATTAAATAACTCTATAATTTTTTTAAAACATTATTTGCAAACTGATATGTGACACGTCATAATGCCAAAATAACATGCAAAACAGGCATATATACATATATATATATATATACAGTTGAAGTCGGAAGTTTACATATACTTAGGTTGGAGTCAATAAAATTTGTTTTTCAACCACTCCACAAGTTTCTCGTTAACAAACTATAGTTTTGGCAAGTCGGTTAGGACATCTACTTTGTGCATGACACAAGTAATTTTTCCAACAATTGTTTACAGACAGATTATTTCACTTATAATTCACTGTATCACAATTCCAGTGGGTCAGAAGTTTACATACACTCAGTTAACTGTGCCTTTAACGGCTTGTAAAATTCCAGAAAATGATGTCATGGCTTTAGAAGCTTCTGATAGACTAATTGACATCATTTGAGTCAATTAGAGGTGTACCTGTGGATGTATTTCAAGGCCTACCTTCAAACTCAGTGCCTCTTTGCTTGATATCATGAGAAAATCAAAAGAAATCAGCCGACCTCAAAAAAAAAATGGTAGACCTCCACAAGTCGGGTTCATCCTTGGGAGCAATTTCCAAACGCCTGAAGGTACCACGTCATCTGTATGAACAATAGTACGCAAGTATAAACACCATGGGACCATGCAGCCGCCATACCGCTCAGGAAGGAGACACGTTCTGTCTCCTAGAGATTAATGTACTTTGGTGCAAATCAATCCCAGAACAACAGCAAAGGACCTTGTGAAGATGATGGAGGAAACAGGTACAAAAGTATCTATATCCACAGTAAAACAAGTTCTATATCGACATAACCTGAAAGTCCGCTGAGCAAGGAAGAAGCCACTGCTCCAAAACCGCCATAAAAAAGCCAGACTACGGTTTGCAACTGCACATGGGGACAAAGATTGTACTTTTTGGAGAAATGTCCTCTGGTCTGATGAAACAAAAATAGAACTGTTTGGCCATAATGACCATCGTTATGTTTGGAGGAAAAAGGGGCAGGCTTGCAAGCCGAAGAACACCATCCCAACCGTGAAGCACGGTGAGGAAGGAAAATGATGTGGATATATTGAAGCAACATCTCAAGACATCAGTCAGGAAGTTAAAGCTTAGTCGCAAATGGGTTTTCCAAATGGACAATGACCCCAAGCATACTTCCAAAGTTGTGGCAAAATGGCTTAAGGACAACAAAGTCAAGGTATTGGAGTGGCCATCACAAAGCCCTGACCTCAATCCTATAGAAAATATGTGGGAAGACCTGAAAAAGCGTGTGCGAGCAAGGAGGCCAACAAACCTGACTCAGTTACACCAGCTCTGTCAGGAGGAATGGGCCAAACTTCACCCAACTTATTGTGGGAAGCTTGTGGAAGGCTACCCGAAACGATTGACCCAAGTTAAACAATTTAAAGGCAATGCTACAAAATACTAATTGAGTGTATGTAAACTTCTGACCCACTGGGAATGTGATGAAAGAAATAAAAGCTGAAATAAATCACTCTCTACTATTATTCTGACATTTCACATTCTTAAAATAAAGTGGTGATCCTAAGTGACCTAAGACAATAGGAATATTTACTAGGATTAAATGTCAGGAATTGTGAAAAACTGAGTTTAAAATGTATTTGTCTAAGGTGTATGTAAACTTCCGACTTCAACTGTATACAGTACCAGTCAAAAGTTTGGACACACCTACTAATTCAAGGGTTTTTCTTTATTTTTACTATTTTCTTCATTGTAGAATAATAGTGAAGACATCAAAACTATGAAATAACACATATGTAGTAACCAAAAAAGTGTTAAACAAATCAAAATATATTTGAGATTCTTCAAATAACCACCCTTTTGCCTTGATGACAGCTTTGCACACTCTTGGCATTCTCTCAACCAGCTTCACCTGGAATGCTTTTCCAACAGTCTTGAAGGAGTTCCCACATATGCTGAGCACTTGTTGGCTGCTTTTCCTTCACTCTGCTATCCGACTCATCCCAAACCATCTCAATTGGGTTGAGGTCGGGGGATTTAGGCCTGATTTACACAATCCCCTCTGAACAGTTGATGTTGAGATGTGTCTGTGACTTGAACTCTGTGAAGCTTTTATTTGGGCTGCAATTTCTGAGGCTGGTAACTCTAATGAACTTATCCTCTGCAGCACAGGTAACTCTGGGTCTTCCATTCCTGTGGCGGTCCTCATGAGAGCCAGTTTCATCATAGCGCTTGATGGTTTTTGCGATTGCACTTGAAGAAACGTTCAAAGTTCTTGACATTTTCCGTTTTGACCTTCATGTCTTAAAGTAATGATGGGCTGTCGTTTCTCTTTGCTTATTTGAGCTGTTCTTGCCATAATATGGACTTGGTCTTTTACCAAATACGGCTTTCTTCTGTATAACTTGCCACAACACAACTGATTGGCTCAAACTCATTAAGAAGGAAATAAATTCCAGAAATTAACTTTTAAGAAGGCCCACCTGTTAATTGAAATGCATTCCAGGTGACTACCTCATGAAGTTGGTTGAGAGAATGCCAAGAGTGTGCAAAGCTGTCATCAAGGCAAAGGGTGGCTATTTGAAAAATCTCAAATAGAAAATATATTTTGATTTGTTTAACACTTTTTGGGTTACTACATGATTCCATATGTGGTATTTCATAGTTGTGATGTCTTCACTTTTATTCTACAATGTAGAAAATAGTAAAAATAAAGAAAAACCCTTGAATGACTAGGTGTGTCCAAAACGTTTGACTGGTAGTGTATATACATATATTTTTGTTTGTTTCCTAAACAGGTGGGGCTGAAAACAGGTGCCCCACCTGCGCATGAAGCACACCAACTCAACAGTAGCCGAATGTAACCGAAGGTAGACATTTACATTTTAGTCATTTAGCAGACGCTCTTATCCAGAGCGACTTACAGTTTAGTGAATACATATTTATTTTTTATTTATTTTTTATACTGGCCCCCCGTGGGAATCGAACCCACAACCCTGGCGTTGCAAACGCCATGCTCTATCAACTGAGCTACATCCCTGGCGGCCATTCCCTCCCCTACCCTGGACGAGGCTCGGCCATATTGTACAAGTTTTTGTCATGTGCGAATTGCATCAGTATTGAAAATAAAAACAGATATCAACCATGTAGGCCTACAGACCAGCGTACTGAAATCAGGCTAATAAAACGTCCCTGTGGATATTCTCTCAGATTACCTCCTACATAAGGACAAAACCAGCAGACAACAGGTAAAGTACGTTCAAATGAAGTTAATTCAACAGTCTGACTTGTGATGGAACTGTTCACAAAAAGTGAGCCTACATGAGAGTGACGAGAGAGGAGTCTTCCATTGCCGGATTCGTAGAGGCTACCCCATGAATAGCTCTGAATGTGCTTGCACGCAGACGCGTGGTTATCCAATCAATTACTTAAACGCAAATGTTTTGTTGTAAAAAATATTATTTCACCAGCCTACAGTACAACATGCACATCAATACGTATGTATCATATAGTAAAAAAGCTCAAATTCAGCCGTGCAAGAGAGTTTAGGCTTACCTCCGCAACGCTGTACAGTGCGGTTGTTGTTCAGTCTGTGGTCTGCGTTGGAAGGCAAAACAGATCCGCGATAATATTGAAACTGAAAGTGTTTCTCTTATGTTTAAAATTGAGCTTCCGGGAAAGCACGACGTTTATTACAAACAGTCCCTGCTCTGCTGCAGTGATCCGTTATCTGACCTATGCCGCATTCAAGTGCTGGTAGGTACTAGGAACTCAGAAATGTTCGACTTACAAACGGGTTGAACGCGGAATATGTATAACCAACACGTATGGTTTGTTCAAGTGCTGGTAGGTACTAGGAACTCAGAAATGTTCGACTTACTAACGTGTTGAACGCGGAATATGTATAACCAACACGTATAACTACAACCAGTTAGCAAGTCGAACATTTCCGAGTTTCCTAGTTCCAACTAGCACTTGAACGCAGCACTATTCCTAACTAGAACAATAGCCCGATAATTGCCTCAATAACGCCATTCACACAATTTAACATTTTGTTGATTCATTAAAAAGTCGGATATGTCAGTTCCATCCCTTATTTGACTGGTGAAAATAAGTGAAGAAAAATAATATTAGTGGCAACTTTCACTTTCTGTATCTGCAGCCAAATGGGTGCCACTAGTTACCACAGCCACAAAGTCCTAATCCTCGCCTATTTTTTATAATTTCACTTCTTAAAATGTGATTTTAAACCTAACCTTAACCACACTGCTAACATTATGCCTAAACCTAAATTAAGACCAAAAGGCACATTTTTGTCTTCATGAAATTGTATGATTATAGACTATTTAGACTTTGTGGCTGTGGTAACTAGTGGAAACCCCCTTAAATAGATACTCTAAAGTGCGGCGTCCGTTTTGTCATTTTACAGTTGGTTTGAAGCGGGCTTTTGGAGAAGTCGTTTATGTGAGTAGGCTACGATCGACGAATGCTTTTCCATAGCAGGAAACAATTAAATGTTTGAAGACGAATTTCGTAATGAAATTGAAGCTGACGATTGGACAATATTTTTACTTCATTAACAATATTTTCTATGCATATGGCCAGGCTGTTTAATTGTGCAGACCTTCTTAATAATATTTTTTACATAGGACTACTGCATAGGCTAGGCTATATTCACATTGTGAGCTTAATTTATAGAAGGAATCGATAATTATATCAATCATTCACCTGAACTATATTTAATTAATCATTTTATTATAGATTGAATATTTCTGGGAGCTGTAGGGTAATCATCCTGTGAAGCCACTTGACCATGGATTCCCCAATGTGCCTGGTCGAAAACGCCGACGGCGAGCTTCATGTAGTTCCTGGGGCCATCAAGTACCTGATGGGACTGAACCAGCAAGTCGTAGTGGTGGCAGTGGTAGGGCTGTACCGCACTGGCAAGTCCTACCTCATGAACAAGCTGGCTGGAAAGAGAAAAGGTGAGACAGAGAGACTGACTGATGCTGAGAGACATATCTGAATTCATAAACTGGTTTGGGCGTCATCTGTGCCTCAATATTCAATTCCCAATTCATTGAAAATATGTTTTGCATCAGTGCATTTGTTTAAAAATAAAAAATGTATTCAATTTTGTTCTTTTTAAAATGGTCTTTGAAATGTTGATTTAGGTTTTGCCCTGGGAGCCACCATCCAATCCAAGACTAAGGGAATCTGGATGTGGTGTGTGCCTCATCCTGAAAAAAGAGATCACACCCTAGTGCTGCTGGATACAGAGGGGCTGGGAGACGTGGAGAAGGTAAGAGGTCAAAGTTCAGTCTCTTTACAATCCACATTAATAATCCAGCACAGTGAACACATTTCTAAACACACATACACTACATGACCAGAGTATGTGGACACCTGCTCGTCGAACATCTCATTCCAAAATCATGGGCATTAATATGGAGTTGGTCCCCCTTTGCTGCTTTAACAGCTTCCACTCTTCTGGGAAGGCTTTCCACTAGATGTTGGAACATTGCTGCGGTGACTTGCTTCTATTCAGCCACAAGAGCATTAGTGAGGTCGGGCACTGATGTTGGGCGATTAGGCCTGGCTCGCAGTCAGCGTTCCAATTCATTCCAAAGGTGTGTGATGGAGTTGAGGTCAGGGCTCTGTGCAGGCCAGTCAAGTTCTTCCACACCTATCTCGACAAACCATTTCTGTATGGACCTCGCTTTGTGCACGGGGGCATTGTCATGCTGAAACAGGAAAGGGCCTTCCCCAAACTGTTGCCACAAAGTTGGAAGCACAGAATCGTCTAGAATGTAATTGTATTCTGTAACGTTAAGATTTCCCTTCACTGGAATTAAGGGGCCTAGCCCACACCATGAAAAACAGCCCCAGACCATTATTCCTCCTCCACCAAACTTTCCAGTTGGCACTATGCATTCGGGCAGGTAGCGTTCTCCTGGCATCCGCCAAACCCAGATTCGTCTGTCGGACTGCCAGATTCATCACTCCAGAGAATGCATTTCCACTGCTCCAGAGTCCAATGGCGGCGAGCTTTAAACCACTTCAGCCAACGCTTGGCATTGCGCATGTTGATCTTAGGCTTGTGTGCGACTGCTTGGCCATTGAAACCCATTTCATGAACCTCCCGATGAACAGTGCTTGTGCTGTCATTACTTCCAGAGGTAGTTTGGAACTCTGTAGTGAGTGTTGCAACTGAGGACAGGCAATTTTTATGCGCTATGCGCTTCAGCACGCGGTGGTCCCGTTCTGTGAGCTTGTGTGGCCTACCATTGCGCGGCTGAACCGTTGTGTTGTTGCTCCTAGACGTTTCCACTTCATAATAACAACACTTACAGTTCACCTGAGCAGCTCTAGCAGGGCAGAAATTTGGAAGTCCCTCTCATATTGAAAGTGAAAGTGCTGTATGTTTGTATATTTATTTGACGCTGAGCAATATGTCCTTATAGACCCAAAGCAATACATTGTGTTACTGACAGCGTTAATTACGTGTTTGCAGAATGTTGGAACACACTGTACTTTGTTGGATCCATTCCCTTAGGGGTCACTCAGTGCATGTGGACACAGTCCATTCAAAAAGAAACGGAAACTTCTTTGCTATAACTGTTGTACAGCAAGTCCTTGTACAACTGTAGCAGGCAATGCTGACACACATTGTTTTGTTTAGACCTTTTGTAGCTTTCATCAGTCAATCCTCAACCGGCCCTATAGATATGTGAGTGAGCTAACAGAGCGGATCAAGGTGAATTCTTCCAGTGCAGCTTCATCCTCTCACAATGAGGAGGAAGGAGGGGACACCCAGTTTGTGCAGTTCTTTCCTCATTTTGTGTGGGCAATCAGAGATTTCACTCTACTACTCGAGATCGATGGCAGAAACGTCACCGAAGATGGGTATCTGGAGCATTCCCTGGAACTCAGAAAAGGTGATATTAGCACTAGCCACCACCCCAATGATCAACTGTGCACAATGTCTCTCCATAGAATAGTGCACCATGAACAGTTATACAGTTGGAATAAACATTATCTCACAAAGAACATAGGGGTTGAAAAACAAGATGATTGATATTGGCTCTGACTGTGTCTAAATGACCTATTATTAAATAATTCCTATGAAAATGTATTGTCGGATTACACTCATAATCAAACAGACTAATAAAGTTAATGACATTATTTTATCCGGTTTGTTTATTGGTCATAAAGTATTCTACATTATGTTAATTGAAGCATATCTCTTGATATGCTTGTCTGTTAATGATTGTGTTTTTGGATGGTGAACTTTAAGGGCCTGCCTCCCAGCCACAGATTAGGCCTCCCAGACGAGATTCTCCATTGAACACACTTTTTTGTCCAGCCCAGGATAAGGCCTAATCTGTATCTGGGAAACCAGCCCTAAAAATTTTGTAATGTCTACTATAATGGTGAATGCTGACTATCATTCAGGTGGGGGTAGAAAGAACCTGATGTACAACCTCCCACGAGAGTGCATCCGGAACTACTTCCCCTCGCGCAAGTGCTTTGTATTCCCCACCCCTACAACTCCTGCCAACATGCCCCGCCTGGATTCCATGGATGAGGTTGACCTCTGTGGAAGCTTCCGAACGGTTGCAGATACTTTCTGCCGTTTCATTTCCCAGGAGAGCTGTACAAAAACTGTGAAAGGGGGCCACAAAGTTACCGGAAGAAGTAAGTCAAATATCTGCAGATTCTGCACAGATGCATTGAATGTAGCCTATGTTATTGTCCCACCAAATGTATACACTTATATTTTTCTTCCCGCCCCTAACTGATTGCAGTGCTTGGCCACTTGGTTAACACCTATGTGGAGACCATAGCCAAAGGCCCTGTGCCCTGTCTGGAGAATGCGGTGCTGGCCATGGCTCAAATTGAGAACCAGGCTGCTGTGGATGAGGGCCTGGCGGTGTACCAGAGGGGCATGGAGGTGGTAAAGGCCTTATTCCCAGTGGACATGGGTCAGATTTCAACTCATCACCTCCGCTCAGACCACCAGGCCATACAGGCGTTCATGAACCGATCTTTCAAAGACAAAAATTGGGATTTCTTGAAAGCGTTAGCGGTAAGCGTCATCATTTGAGATCTGTGCCTGGGACAAACACTGACTTAGTTCTTAACTCTGTCAAGGACCACTTTTTACAAGTGCTTCCCTAAACAAGTCTCAACTCTTACAGGTGGCCATTGCAAAGCACTACGCTGACCTTCTCCTCCAGAACGAGGATGCCTCAGAGAAGAAGTGTGCGGCCCTTCTGGAGAAACGGTCTACTCCGATGGCCCAGAAGATTAAGGAGGGGATTTACGCCACACCTGGAGGATATGAGCTTTACTGCAATCACTATGACAACATGGTGGCACAGTACCGGGCTGAGCCCGAAAAAGGAGTTAGGGTAAGAGCTTCGAACTGAATCCTTGCTAGGGCTGAAACATACATCAAAAAATCCATATTGAACACTGGAGCTGTTCTCATCTTTCAGGCCGATCCACTCAGTTTCAATGTCGTAGATGACTTGCTGTTCTTTCTATCAACCTCTAATGTTACTGTTATGTTATGATTTACAGTAGCTTCCATCATGTATTTTTAGGCATTCTACAACATCATACCAGAAACATCAAACAATGATAAACATGTAGCCTTTGGGGGTGTTTTCTGCAGACTGGGGATATTCTGGAGCAATTCCTGAAGGAGAAGAGTCTAGAGAAGAGTTCCATTCTGCAAGCTGACAAAAAACTGACCGAAAATGAGAAAAAGATCCACAGTAAGTCCAAAATATAGCATGGGATGTTATTTTCTGGTTGAATTCAGGTTTTTGGTTGGAGTGACTTCTCACAATAAATTGGTGATAATCTTGCACATGCACTAAGTCAACATAGATCTGGGATGTTTGAAAGAGTACGTATGCGGGCTAAAGTTTAACCTAAAACTTATGGCCTACTCCAGAACTTGGAAAAGATCAGGGGCTGTCTGTTGCCTCCATATGAGAGAGAACATGAGTAGTCTAGAAGCTAGAGTATTTTCCTACCTCAACTCTTCCTTTGCACCTTGCAGAGGAGAAGGAGAGATCAGCTGTGCTGGAGCAGGAGAAGAAGGCTGCTGAAGAGAAACGGGCGGAGATGGATTTACCATGACTGGGAATACAGATATGCATCTGTTGGTCACAGATACCTTAAAAAAAAGGTAGGGGCATGGATCAGAAAACCAGTCAGTATCTTGTGTGACCACCATTTGCCTGATGCAGCCTTACACATCTCCTTTGCATAGAGTTGATCAGGCCGTTGAGTGTGGCCTGTGGAATGTTGTCCCACTCCTCTTCAATGGCTGTGCGAAGTTGCTGTATATTGGCGGGAACTGGAAAAAGCTGTCGTACACGTCGATCCAGAGCATCCCAAACATGCTCAATGGGTGACATGTCTGGTGAGTGGGACCACCATTTGCCTGATGCAGCCTTACACATCTCCTTTGCATAGAGTTGATCAGGCCGTTGAGTGTGGCCTGTGGAATGTTGTCCCACTCCTCTTCAATGGCTGTGCGAAGTTGCTGTATATTGGCGGGAACTGGAACAAGCTGTCGTACACGTCGATCCAGAGCATCCCAAACATGCTCAATGGGTGACATGTCTGGTGAGTACGCAGGCCATGGAAGAACAGGGACATTTTCAGCTTCCAAGAAATGTGTACAGATCCTTGCGACATGGGGTCGTGCATTATCATGCTGAAACATGAGGTGATGGCGGCGGATTAATGGCACGAAAATGGTCCTCAGGATCTCGTAACAGTATCTCTGTGCATTCAAATTGTCAGTAGCTTATGCCGGACCATACCATAACCCCACCGCCACCATGGGGCACTCTGTTCACAACGTTGACATCAGCAAACTGCTCGCCGACACGACACCATACATGCTGTCTCCCTGTACAGTTGAAACTGGGATTCATCCGTGAAGAGCACACTTCTCCAGCGTGCCAGTGGCCATCGAAGGTGAACATTTGCTCACTGAAGAAGGTTACGACGCCAAACTGCAGTCAGGTCAAGACCCTGTTGAGGGAGACGAGCACGCAGATGAGCTTCCCTGAGACAGTTTGTGAATAAATTATTCTGTTGTGCAAACCCACAGTTTCATCAGCTGTCCGGGTGGCTGGTCTTAGACGATCCCGCAGGTGAAGAAGCCAGATGTGGAGATCCTAGGCTGGTATGGTTACACGTGGTCTGCAGTGTTGAGGCCAATTAGACGTACTGCCAAATTCTCTAAAACGACGTTTGAGGCGGCTTATGGTAGAGAAATTAACATTTAGTTACAGTGGGGAGAACAAGTATTTGATACACTGCCGATTTTGCAGGTTTTCCTACTTACAAAGCATGTAGAGGTCTGTCATTTTTATCATAGGTACACTTCAACTGTGAGAGACGGAATTTAAAACAAAAATCCAGAAAATCACATTGTATGATTTTTAAGTAATTAATTTGCATTTTATTGCATGACATAAGTATTTGATCACCTACCAACCAGTAAGAATTCCAGCTCTCACAGACCTGTTAGTTTTTCTTTAAGAAGCCCTCCTGTTCTCCACTCATTACCTGTATTAACTGCACCTGTTTGAACTCATTACCTGTATAAAAGACACCTGTCCACACACTCAATCAAACAGACTCCAACCTCTCCACAATGGCCAAGACCAGAGAGCTGTGTAAGGACACCAGGGATAAAATTGTAGACCTGCACAAGGCTGCAGTGGTCTAAGGCACTGCATCGCAGTGCTAGCTGTGCCACTAGAGATCCTGGTTCGAATCCAGGCTCTGTCGTAGCCGGCCGCGACCGGGAGACCCATGTGGCGGCGCACAATTGGCCAGCGTCGCAGGGTGGGGAGGGAATGGCCGGCAGGGATGTAGCTAGTTGATAGAGCATGGCGTTTGACGCCAGGGTTGTGGGTTCGATAAAATAATGTATGCGCTAACTGTAAGTCGCTCTGGATAAGAGCGTCTGCTAAATGACTAAAATGTAAAATGTAAATGTAAGGCTGGGATGTGCTACAGGACAATAGAAAAGCAGCTTGGTGAGAAGGCAACACGTGTTGGCGCAATTATTAGAAAATGGAAGAAGTTCAAGATGACGGTCAATCACCCTCGGTCTGGGGCTCCATGCAAGATCTCACCTCGTGGGGCATCAATGATCATGAGGAAGGTGAGGGATCAGCCCAGAACTACACGGCAGGACCTGGTCAATGACCTGAAGAGAGCTGGGACCACAGTCTCAAAGAAAACCATTAGTAACACATTACGCCGTCATGGATAAAAATCCTGCAGCGCACGCAAGGTCCCCCTGCTCAAGCCAGCGCATGTCCAGGCCTTCTGAAGTTTGCCAATTACCACCTGGATGATCCAGAGGAGGAATGGGAGAAGGTCATGTGATCTGATGAGACAAAAATATAGCTTTTTGGTGTAAACTCCACTCGCCGTGTTTGGAGGAAGAAGAAGGATGAGTACAACCCCAAGAACACAATCCCAACCTTGAAGCATGGAGTTAGAAACATCATTCTTTGGGGATGCTTTTCTGTAAAGGGGACAGGACGACTGCACCGTATTGAGGGGAGGATGGATGGGGCCATGTATCGCGAGATCTTGGCCAACAACCTCCTTCCCTCAGTAAGAGCATTGAAGATGGGTCGTGGCTGGTCTTCCAGCATGACAACGACCTGAAACACACAGCCAGGGCAATTAAGGAGTGGCTCCGTAAGAAGCATCTCAAGGTCCTGGAGTGGCCTAGCCAGTCTCCAGATCTGAACCCAATAGAAAATCTTTGGAGGGAGCTGAAAGTCCGTATTGTCCATTGACAGCCCCGAAACCTGAAGGATCTGGAGAAGGTCTGTATGGAGGAGTGGGCCAAAATCCCTGCTGCAGTGTGTGCAAACCTGGTCAAGACCTACAGGAAACGTATGATCTCTGTAATTGCAAACAAAGGTTTATGTACCAAATATTAAGTTCTGCTTTTCTGATGTATCAAATACTTATGTCATGCAATAAAATGCAAATTAATTACTTAAAAATCATACAATGTGATTTTCTGGATTTTTGTTTTAGATTCCGTCTCTCACAGTTGAAGTTTACCTATGATAAAAATTACAGACCTCTACATACTTTGTAAGTAGGAAAACCTGCAAAATCGAAAGTGTATCAAATACTTGTTCTCCCCACTGTATCTGGCTACAGCTCTGGTGGACATTCCTGCAGTCAGCATGCCAATTGCACGCTCCCTCAAAACTTGAGACATCTGTGGCATTGTGTTGTGTGACAAAACTGCACATTTTAGAGTGGCCTTTTATTGTCCCCTGCACAAGGTGCATCTCTGTAATGATCAGGCTGTTTAATCAGCTTCTTGATATGCCACACCTGTCAGGTGGATGGACTATCTTGGCAAAGAAGAAATGCTCACTAACAGGGAAGTAAACAAATTTGTGCACACAATTTGAGAGAAATAAGCTTTTTGTGCGTGTGGAAAATTTCTGGGATCTTTTAATTCAGCTCATGAAATATGGGACCAACACTTTACATGTTGCGTTCATATTTTTGATCAGTATACTATTTATGTCTTATATTCTTTGAGAACGTTGTCTATTGAAGCAAAATATAATTCATATGGATATTATTTCATTTGAAAACATAACCAATCTCTGAAGTTGTATATAAAATGCATATGAGTTTATATATAAATACATTGTTTTGAATTCACTTTGAATCTGTTAGTGTTTATGTAAGTAGTAGTAGTCTGTTACTGACTCGCATCTGGAAAACCCCATTTATGCCTTCGTTGCCTGACGCTTATCTTTTTGTTATTTTTGTTATTTATTTTATTGAATATTAAAACATACAATCTACCTGCAGTGAAGCCACTCAACATTTACATTACATTCAGTCATCTAAAAGACTCCCATCCACAGCGACCCACAAAATCAACCAGGGTCAACGCCCTGCCCAAGGGCACGTCGACAGATCTCCCACCAAGTCAAAATGGGGACCCGAACCAGCGACCTATCGGCCACCGGCCCAAGCTCCCAACCGCCAGGCCAACAACCCTCCAAGATCCCCCGACAGCTGCCCCTCAACCATCCAAGACGCCCCCCCCCCCCAAAAAAACCTCTCCCTCCAACCCACCAGAGAGCGATAGATAGCAAGCTCCATGAGCAGGAAAAGCTGATGGCTAAGGGCTTCACAGAGAAAGAGGCAGCCAAGAAGGAGGAGATACAGAGCCTGAGAGAGAAGGAGGAGGCCAAGCGCGAGGAGAAGGAAGGGCAGTCTTGTAACTTCAGAGCCATAGCACAGGGTGTCATAGAGAGTGTCAGCAATGGCTTAGGTCACTACTTTAACTATAGGAAAGCCTGTGAGAAACGCAAAGCAGTTGTGATAAAGGAGCGAGTCAGATCCACTCTCAAACTCAAATCAGGTAATGTTGGCAGTATCCCTGATATGGAGCGCATGACACTCAAGCAAGACAAGACGACCACGCCCAAACTCAAAATGGGAGCAGTTAGCAACTCTAAAGACAATAAAACTCTGCCCAAAGTCAACACAGGTACAACTGGCAAAAGCCCTGGCTCAGAGTTCTAAAGGATGCGCCAGAGAATGGTCAATGGTCCAGATCAGCAGCCACACCTTTCTCCAGTCTCATCATTAACCAGAAGAGCCCAGTAAACTACTAGGAAATAGTGCAACAGAAACACTGCTGTGCAACAATGGTACAATGGGGCCAAACCAGCTGTCACTTCACAGAAGTCAGTTCCTCAGTTTATAACCATTAATTTCTCATTCTGATAACCTTTAAATATTATTAAATGTTATTATAGATCAGTCTTAGAATTGGAGAGTTAAGATGTGTGCTTTCTTTTGTTCTTGGATGTAGGGTAAAATAAATGAGCTTGCTGAACTTGTCTAGAGGTCAAATGTGTTCTATATTACACGTAAGGCTAGAATGGAACTGCTCATATTCAACGCGCTTTTCACTTAAGGGTTGACCATTATCATCTTTTGAGATTGTTGTTTGAATAAACCTTGCTTCATCTCTATTCGATAACTTTTCATATTTTCTCTGATAGTGAAAATGGATAAAGCTAAGCTTGTTTTAATAGAGATATTGATCAATGGGGAGAACTGATGAGCTGAACACCCCCAGCTGAATCTCTACATGGAAACATAAGCACAGGCATTCACATGAAAAAGAGACACATCCTGTTTTTCAGTCACCTTATATCAATTTAATCAAATACAAACAAGAGTACATCAGCAGCAGGACAACAAGAGGAACTGTAAATATGTAATGTAATGAATACATATCTCTACTCAGATGACCTGTACCAAGATCAGCTTTAGGGCCAGGACGAGACATGTAGGAATGATTTTCATATAGACTACTGATCTTCATTAGTCTGCTGCTTGGACACACCACGCACATGAAGGAGTTAGCCACTTACTTTGACAAACAGATATACTATACTGTAACCTGCTGAAAAAAACAGCATAGACCAGCATAGGCTAGTGACCAGCCTTCGTTGTGTTTTCTCTGGTGGTCAGCCTTTGTTGTCGTTTTGCTGGTGACCAGTCTTTGTTGTGTTTTGGACACTGGTCACCCGCACAACCTGCATCATTTTACATTATGCTGGCTTGCAAAGTGATGTCTACTTCCTATTAGAATCCAGCCTGAGTGGGGCTAGCCAACAATTGGGACTTTTATTCACCCACAATCTACATTCAGAATGACTGTCAGGATCAGAAGGATGACTAAATGGGACTACCTAAACCAACTAAATGGGAACAACCATTTAAATAACGGTGCAATAAATCCAACTAACAGATTGGTTTAGTTTAGAAAAAAGTATGTTATTTATCTTTGTGTAGCATAAAATTCATTAATTAATTAATCAATCAATGTACATGCAAAAACACAGATATTGAAACAAAATGTTTTAAGATATCAGGCGGTCAGAGGAAGGCCCTCAAAATTGTCAAAGACTCCAGCCACCCTAGTCATAGACAGTTCTCTCTGCTACCGCACGGCAAGCGGTACCGGAGCGCCAAGTCTAGGTCCAAAAAGCTTTTCAACAGCTTCTACCCCCAAGCCATAAGACTCCTGAACAGCTAATCATGGCTACCCGGACTATTTGCACCCCCACCCCATCTTTTTACGCTACTGCTACTCTGTTAATTATTTATACATAGTCACTTTAACTCTACCCACATGTACATATTACATCAACTACCTCAACTAGCCGGTGCCCCCCGCACATTGACTCTGCACCGTTACCCCCCTGTATATATAGCCTCCCTACTGTTATTTTATTTTACTTCTGCTCTTTTTTTCTCAACACTTTTTTGTTGTTGTTGTTGTTTTATTTTACTTTTTTATTAAGAAATAAATGGATTGTTGGTTAAGGGCTGTAAGTAAGCATTTCACGGTAATGTCTACACCTGTTGTATTCGATGCATGTGGCAAATAAAATTTGATTTCAAATAAAATTTGATTTCAAAACTCAACTGGCGGACCGCGGTCCGGGTCCGGACATAGAGAAGGGTCAATACGGACCGAACAACATCGCATTTAGTTATATCAAAGTGAATACATTATTTTTAAGACAGCTTTCAAAAATCAACTGGGCGCCGCAGCCTCTCTAACTCAGCAACCTCTCTTTCTCTCTCTCTCTCTCTCTCTCGAAGCAAACCCCACCTCTACTAGTTCACCGTCTAATCCAATCGTGTGGTTATATGCAAATACACGAGGCCGCGTTTTACCCAATCACATAAATGCAAATATCCTCTGCGGAACCTCGGGACAAGCAGGCAGAAAGAAACAAAGATTTGACCGCGGTTCAAGTGTTAATATCATAGATAGAAGAAAGAGCTCAGTTACCAGTGTCTTTGTTAATATGGCTTGTTCAAAAAAAGACAAGTTGACGCTGAAAACCATAGATTCAAAGACGAGTGGACGGAAAAGTATGCATTCAAAACCAATGTGCCTGATATGCAGCAAGTCCGTAGTCCTTGTGAAAAGTGGCAATATTAAGTGCCATTATGACACCAATCATAGTAATTTGGATCAGACGTATCCCCTTGAGGGGAGGCAAAACAAGATTAACCAAGTCAAATCCCAGGTCCACCAAAGTCCTTGTCAATTCCCTGACAGCCAAATAACGTGCAATGGAGTGTTCACTGCGGATAGCTTGGGTTTTGGGAAAACGCTCAACTTTTTCTGACGCTGAGATGGTAAATGAATGCATGTGTGGAGTTCCTGACACCTTGCTTGAAGGGAAAATATAAAACTGATCCCGCTGTTAGATTCCACAGCAATGAGAACTGAAATATTAGCTGATTTTTTTACTTTACAACTTGATGAGGCCACTCAAAATGCACCATGCATTTCATTTGCTGTGGATGATTCAAAAGATAACACTGATAATGCCCATCTTGATGACTTCACTGTTGGAAGAGAACTGCTGCTGCTCATCCAGAACCTTCTTGGTCATAAATGTGACAAAGTTGTCAGAGGAAGAAAAACAGATCTTCAGATGGATAGATGTCGCATCACTGCAAATGGAGTTGATTGAGCTGCAAGAAAATGTGGCTTTGAAGGAGCAGGCTGATGATTGAGACCCTGTCACTTTCTGGGGAAAGATGGTGCCAGCAGCTGATGTCCCTGTCCTCAAGAAACTGGCACTACACATCCTGACCATGTTTGGCTCTGTGGTGTCTAAGCAATTTATGACTTTGCTAATGTTTGCAGATGGTGTTTTAGAGGATGTTGACTCAGCTTAGGGAGGCATCTGGAGAGCATTTCTATAGGGGCACCCTAAAACAAAGGAAGTCTGTTTTATGGCGTCCTGGGATTGGTCTGTAGGGGAAACCACCCATATCATGTCACAGATTCCAAATACCTTGGTTGGGACAAAGGAGGGGAGGAACAACATATTAGATTTGGGCCGTTGTCCTCCAGATGCCTTCAGAAGTCTGTAAATTGACGCTGAAATCTTTTGATATAATAAACCTTTATAATCAAAGTACAGCGTCAGCGGATTCCTTGTTCTCACAGCATAATTAGCATCATTATTTAGTTACCACAGAATGGCGACGAGGACCTTTGGGACGTGTTGCGTCTCTCCAGCTTTCCATTCATGAGCTACGAAGTGACTCCCGCTCAAGACGCCGGCACATAAGGTGAGATTTCTCACAATTTTGTGCGCTGGTCGGTTCGTTTGCTTATGTGGGTGTGTGCGCTGGGGAGATGTACCGTTTGAAAGACGTGTGCATTTTGCTGTTATTTGCTGTGGGATAAGAGTCCATTCTAAATTTCTAAATTTGTTTGCGTTGAAAGCAACGCAAACAGGGGGGATTGTCTATAAGTATTGATAATACTGGACACAGGGATATTTTGCTTGAGGAAAATTGAAAAAGAATAGAATGAAGGAATAAGGCCAAGGAAAATGTATACAAATTAGGACATCGCGAATCTATGGCAAGCCCTCAAACGAGGCGATCATTAGGATGGGCCGAAAATCCTGAAAGCTCATTAGGTTGGTTTTAGGTCAGTCCCGGGGACTGGAGTTTGTGGTAGATACATTCGGTTGCAAGTTACCGCTCGACTTATAGTTGACGAGGTATATGTTTGATGTAACCGCTCATTGGATATCTGCAAACTCGAGGTAGCAGAAATTTAGGAACAATGAAAAAACGGCGCGATGGAGGTAAAATGCTGCCTTAGAGGTCCGTAGGAACGGAAATAAGCCTCTTAAACTGTGTATGTGTGTGTATGTGGGGGAGAAAAAAATAATAAAATAAAGACGTCTCTGTTGTGTTTAAACTGTGTGTCGACTCATGTTAGGATAAGATTTATGTTAGAGATATATACATATATATGTTTTGGTTGAGAACAGGGGTTTTTGTTTTTTATAAGGAAATATGTAAGTTAAGGTTAAAAATCTTATGAGTCTCCGTTGGTGAGAACGTTAATAATTGTTAACTATATATGAGCCACCTGTAAGGACGTTAAGGTTAAAAATCTTAGGAGTCTCTATAAAAAGAGAACGTTTACTAACTATTCGAAAATCATGAGCCTACAGGGAGGAGTTTTTAAGAGTGTATAGAGATGTTTTGTAATGGATAAGAAAATAACTATAAATCTGCAGATTAGGATAAGTGAAGTTAAGAAACTTCAGAGTAGGATTTGTGTTCTATGTTTTGTGTTGGTTTGTGAGTTCTGTTAAGTGTTACAGTTTGTCTGTTGGGGGAAATAACGGAGGGACAGCTGGTCTGTCTACTTTCTGTTGGTTAGCTTGGAGAGAGCTGCTTGGGAGCTCTTCTCACTCTGAAACCGCACTGGTGAATGGACTACGCATGCGTGGGATTTTATGAGTTTAGAGTTACGTAGAGCAAATATGCCACTCCCCTGCCTGCACTGAGCTGCTGGGAGACGCAGACTCAGAGCAGACAGAGAGGGAGGGGGAGACTTACACACGAATGGAGTATTCTGTTTGTTAAATCGGCTGTTGCTTAACAATGAAACTATTTGATTGAGATCTATTGAATTGATAAATGAGAGATATGTTGACGGATTAAAAATAAATAAAATAAAATGTTATTGAGCTATCTATAATATACCTGAGTTAAGTTGTTTGCTTATTTCTTAGCGCGAATGTGAACAGAGGAGTATTGCATGGTTGAAATAACCCAGTAAGTGCATAAAATACTACATTCTTGTCTGTTCCTTTGTTCTTCTGTCATATGAGAGACGAGAAGGAGGAGACAGAGGAGGTGCTGACAAGTACATCATGCGACAGGGTGTGCTGCAACGGATCCAGTCAAATTAAGGCCAGTACTGTTCTGTTTACAAAACTTACCTTCCCATACAGGATATTTTGTGTGCCTAGCATATTTCATGTTGTGACAATTTGACAGGGACTTGGCAACAGACTGATCAATTGATGTAATTGCATATTGGAGTTTTTGTGCATGAGTGGGTTTGATTAGAGTTGTGTTGGAAATCGAGCACTGACATTATTCTGTAAAATTAAGGTCATTGGGTGCTTATTAAGCAATTGGTTTGTGAGTGCTGTAGTGTTGCTGGATTACAGGTCTTTCTTTTTTGGATTGCTCTGAAGTTTACTACTTTCCTTTACTTTTCCTGATCAGATGTGGTAAGATTGCCACTAATTAATAAATTGGTAAAATAAATAGATAAAAAAAAAAACATTATATATATATAGATTGATTAATTAATTAATTAATTAATTAATTGTTTAATTAAAAAAAAGCTACATAGTCTAAAATAATAAAATAATTCACAATAAAGGAATATAGAAGAGTTGTTACAATGGGGAAAAATGACATCAAAACTATGAAAGTAATTACTCCTGTTGATGTAGTACAAAATAGTAATCCTCTAGTTGATGGTATTGCAAGGTTATCTGGAAAATGGAATAAACGTTGGCCTGACATTGAACAACCATGGCCAGTGGAAGGGACTCTTAACCCTGACATCATCAACATAATAAAAGTAATTGTATCAATTTATAAGGAAGTTCAAAAGAAGGGGGAAAAAGGGAACAACGTAATGAAAAGAGACAAAGAGAGCTGGGTGTTCTTACGCTGTTTGAAAATGAAGGACAAAAACTGATGAAAGATACCAACGATAAAAGAAACAGAGCTATAGAGAAAATGGTAAAAGAGGTGAAGGTGATAGAAAAACTAATGGCAGAAGTCAATACACCTTTCTCACATACGGATTCAGCAAAAAGACCCCCACCTTATGAGAAAGAAGTAGAGTTTAAGGACGTCTATCCTCAGCTTCCAGTGATCATTCAGGAGGGTGATTATTGCATCAGAGATGAAGATGAACGAATAATAGAGAGAGGACACGCAGAAACGACCATAAAGATTAATCCAAACTCCAAAAGTAAGAAGAAAACGAGATGTCTGGAATCTAAGGGTGGAGTGAGGTTCAGGAGGATGGAACTTGAAGATGATGATGATGATGATGATCAGAGTGATTCAGAAGAGATCATGCGTGGATATGACCCTGTGATCAGACGGAGGTTGGCCAGAGCGGAAAGAAGGGGTGATGGATGTTTGAAGAAGAAGAATACAAGATATTCTAGTTCTGATGAAAGTGAAGATGAAGACAGCGATAAAGATTTGGAGATTAAAGGTGCTTCATATTCAAGAGGATTTTATCCTACAATGACTAGCACAGAAGAAATAGAAAGAGATATAGACCGATGCGTATCATGCCTGGATAAGGCGAATAATTTAGAAGAAGTAAGAGAACTGGAACAACAACTCAAGAAGCTGAAGATACAGAAGAAAAAACTGCTGAGAAAAGGATCCCAAGAATTGGAGAAGAAGTATACATTGAGGCCAAGGAAAGCGGGCACAAGTAAGAATATGATGCCAGTGATAATTCGAGGACAAAACCTAGAATATAAGCCTTTGCAAAATACCGATATGTCAGATATACTTGAGAAGCTGCCTACTCTTCAAGATGGAGCATATCCTTGAATTTCAAAATTGGAAGAAATTACGGTGGGAACACAGTCTGCCATAGGAGACATTAAGAGACTTTTGGCTAATCTCCTTGGGATTCCTGATAGGAAGACATTTTTCAGAGAGCTGGACTTAATAGATATGTGGGGACTGCAGTGAATGACTCTGAATTGTTGGCTGCAAGTAGAAATCGGCTGTGGAGAGCACTGAAAGATACGTTTCCAACAAATGTGCATCCTGACAACATTCTGATTGACCCACTAGGACAACAAGAAAATCCGAGAGCCTATGTGTCAAGAGTTCATCAAGTGTGGAGAAATATTACCGGAAATGATCCAGATGTGAGTCAAATTGAGCAGTCAATTTTGAGAGCTAAACTGCAGATGGGACTGCCCTCACCGGTAAGGAGCAAACTGGCAGAGGTGGTTGGACTTGGAAGCATGACAAAAGGCGTCTATACAGATCATATAGCCCATCAAGTGGATCTGTACAGGAAAAAGGAACACAACCAGAAAGAACAGGACCAAGAAACTCTCAGAAAACTCAATCAAATACAACTGGTGGAGAATAAGAAGGAGAAGAAACAAGCTTTGGTTATGCAGAATCAGTGTGCACCAAATCAACAATCACTGCCACAGCTTCAACCGGACCAGTTCCAACCGCAATTGTACCAGCCACCAATAGCGGTACCAGTTGTTTCATATCCACAGCCAGTCTTTGGACAGACACAGAATTGGAGAGGAAGAGGACGAGAAGGCTTAGAAAGAGGAAGAGGAGGAAGATTTAAGCCATACTTCCAGCAATCTTCAGACGTGTGTTATAATTGTGGACAGGTTGGTCACTTTGCCCGTGAGTGTAATGGGCCAGGAGGAAACATCAGAGGGAATTTCAGAGGAAGATACAGGGGCCAGTCAAGATCATCTGGAGGACCGGTGAACCCCTATAGGGGCCCGGAGCAAGGATTCTAGGGGTGCCCAGAAGATCCGAAAGGGGGGTGTCAGCTGGTAGCATCAGGACCTGAAAAAGATCCAACAATTGAGGTGAAAATAAACAACCAACCATTGGAAGTGATGGCGGATAGCGGAGCTGCTTTTACCTGCTTTCGGCCTGAAGATGCTACACATCTCCCTATGTCCAATCAACTAATTTGAGGGAGTGAAACAGCTGATTCCTCTTACGGAACCAATTGAGCTCTGCTATAAAAATCAGAAAATTACAATACCCATACTGGTATCAGAACATACACCTATTGCATTGTTGGGAAGAGATGCATTGTGTAAGTTGAACTGTACATTAAGATGTACACCAGACGGCTGTCTGGTAGAAGTGCCAAAGGAAAAGGTTTACCAATTGTTGATGATGACAGAGATGGATTCGTCTTCAGTATTCTGGATTGGAAATCTCAGTGAAGATTTTTTGAAGCAGGCTAAGATATGGGAGAAATGTATTGTGGCAAATATGCCAGATTACGAGGCTTCCGGAATATCCATTTCATTGTACGCTCAAGTATTTCAAGAATGCTGCCCAATCGAACTCAGGGGAATGGTTGAGTCATCAACCAAAGAAAGTTCAACTCAGCTCATGTTGCATAATTTTAGGACCACAAGGAGCAGCTATGAAGATAAACACAGACGATTATCTGGATAAAGAATTTGAGATTGAGAAGAGTGTGCCACATGTGACCTTGTTGGTTTCTGAAGGCTATGAGCAGAAGCAAATAGGAGAAATGATGACAGAAGCAGAGAAAGCTGTTTTTGTACCGATGAAAGAGAATTTGGCGATTTTTTTTTAATTTATTTTTTATTTTTTCACCTTTATTTAACCAGGTAAGCCAGTTGAGAACAAGTTCTCATTTACAACTGCGACCTGGCCAAGATAAAGCAAAGTAGTGCGATAAAAACAACAACACAGAGTTACATATGGGGTAAAAAAACACATAAAGTCAAAAAAAATACAACAGAAAATATATATACAGTGTGTGCAAATGTAGCAAGTTATGGAGGTAAGGCAATAAATAGGCTATAGTGCAAAAATAATTACAATTAGTATTAACACTGGAATGCTAGATGTGCAAGAGATGATGTGCAAATAGAGATACTGGGGTGCAAAAGAGCAAAATAAATAACAATATAGGGATGAGGTAGTTGGGTAGGCTAATTTCAGATGGGCTGTGTACAGGTGCAGTGATCGGTAAGGTGCTCTGACAACTGATGCTTAAAGTTAGTGAGGGAGATAAGAGTCTCCAGCTTCAGAGATTTTTGCAATTTGTTCCAGTCATTGGCAGCAGAGAACTGGAAGGAATGGCTGCCAAAGGAGGTGTTGGCTTTGGGGATGACCAGTGAGATATACCTGCTGGAGCGCAGACTACGGGTGGGTGCTGCTATGGTGACCAATGAGCTAAGATAAGGCGGGGATTTGCCTAGCTGTGATTTATAGATGGCCTGGAGCCAGTGGGTTTGACGACAAACATGTAGTGAGGACCAGCCAACAAGAGCGTACAGGTCACAGTGGTGGGTAGTGTATGGGGCTTTGGAGACAAAACGGATGGCACTGTGATAGACTACATCCAATTTTCTGAGTAGAGTGTTGGAGGCTATTTTGTAAATGACATCGCCGAAGTCAAGGATCGGTAGGATAGTCAGTTTTACGAGGGCATGTTTGGCAGCATGAGTGAAGGAGGCTTTTTTTGTTGCGGAATAGGAGCCGATTCTAGATTTAACTTTGGATTGGAGATTCTTAATGTGAGTCTGGAAGGAGAGTTTACAGTCTAACCAGACACCTAGGTATTTGTAGTTGTCCACATACTCTAGGTCAGACCCGTCGAGAGTAGTGATTCTAGTCGGGTGGGCGGGTGCCAGCAGCGTTCGATTGAAGAGCATGCATTTAGTTTTACTAGTGTTTAAGAGCAGTTGGAGGCTACTGAAGGAGTGTTGTATGGCATTGAAGCTCGTTTGGAGGTTTGTTAACACAGTGTCCAATGAAGGGCCAGATGTATCCAAAATGGTGTCGTCTGCGTAGAGGTGGATCTGAGAGTCACCAGCAGCAAGAGCGACATCATTGATATACACAGAGAAAAGAGTCGGCCCAAGAATTGAACCCTGTGGCACCCCCATAGAGACTGCCATAGGTCCAGACAACAGGCCCTCCGATTTGACACATTGGACTCTATCTGAGAAGTAGTTAGTGATCCAGGCGAGGCAGTCATTTGAGAAACCAAGGCTATTTAGTCTGCCAATAAGAATGAGTGAAGATCAGCGATTTCTCAGAATAATGATTTCGGCTCAAGGACAAGGAGAGCCACAAGCTCTACGGATGAGACATGAATCTATTTGCAGTGTGAAGTTGAATTCATACCCTATGAAAGAGAAGATGTTGCAACAAGTTCCAGAATGTTTGTGGTCTCAACACAGTACCGATATTGGACTTGTGAAATCAGCCCAATTGAGGTGAAAGTTGAACTTCAACGAGGAGGCAGACCTCCTTGGAAGAATCAGTATCCATTGAAAGATGAAGCAATCCAAGGGATTGAACCATAAATTGAAGGACTTTCGAAAGCAGGTGTTTTGAAGACAATAGAAAAAATCCTCAGAGTAAGAATGTTTGTTGTCTTTGGAGAAACCATGAGGGGTTGATAGTAGCGCCTCTAGACCTATTAGGTCTGATGATTTAGGAAGCTATGGGTTAGCTAATGTTGCAAGGGGGGAGGTTAGGAGAAAGATCATAAAGGAGTATGGTTTTTGGGCACCATATTTGCTTGAACAGGTTGACTATGTCATAGGCAGGTGCACAAGCTGTCTGAAAAATAATGTTTGCAGGGGTGTGACTGTTCTTCCTGGTTACATTCCTACACCAAGAGGTGCATAATATGTCCAACTAAGCTAAAAGATGCTCAGTCGTTTGCCAAGTTTTTGTGTAAAGAAGTCATAAGCAGGTGGGGGATTACCCGATCGAATAGCCTCAGATAATGGGAAGGAATTTGTGGATAAATCAGTGAAATTGATGTTGTAAAAATTGGGAATTAAGCAACGTCTTGGAGCAGTTCAACACCCACAAAGTCAAGGGATTTGTGAAAAAAATGAACGGTGTCTTGAAAAATCGCATTGTCAAAATGTGTCAGCATACGGGTCTAAACTGGATAGCGGCGCTTCCTTTAGCATGAATGGTGTGTCGCTCAAGTGAGTTGCGTGATCTACGTATGACACCCCATGAATTGGTAACAGGAAGAAGGATGCCTACGCCTTGTTTGCGAACAAGCGGAAAGGGTCCAAGCTTGGCTCTTTTGGAAGATGAAATGAGAGCGTACGTTACATATATGGCCAATTTTCATAAAAAGTTGTCCACATATGTTTCTGACAGGCAAAGAAAAGAAGAGGTGCAGGAGGAGCTTGATGAGCAAAAAAGGAGTACAGTGCAACCTGGGGACAAGGTGTTCGTGAAGGTATTTAGAAGGAAGTGGTATAACGAACGTCGTGAGGGACCATTAGAAGTTGTTCGTAGTACCCGAACAGCTGTCCAGGTTAAAGGGTCTCCAACGTGGTATCATTTGTCACATTGTGTTAAAGTGCCTGGAGAAGAGGTGCCACGCGCAGAGAGACAGGATGTTGAAGGCTCAAGAGAGCAGGATGGAGATAGGGGAGAACAGGAAGAAGGAGAGATGCATGACAATATTCAGAGTGAAAACCCAGAAAGAGAGATTGTCAATGTTGTGGATAACGTTGATGATAATGTTTACACTTCTGATGATGCCAGAGATGACTCTGCAATGGATGGAAAGGAAAGGAGATTTGGGGAAATTGATTTTCAATACGTCCCAGAAACAACAGGGAATATTTCAGTGGAATGTGAAGCAGCGGAGATCACCAAGGGCAACTCTGTTACAGGAGAAGCTGGTGATTCGGTTAGACAAAGTAGGCCCAGACCAGTTAGGAGAAAAGTCAGACCAAAACGTTATGAAAACTAGGGTTGAAGTAACTCTAGGAAAGTCAGCTCAGCTTCTATGTCAGTGTACAAGAGAGGGAACAGTGGTGAAGGGAAATTTAGAGTTAAGTGGAGAGATAATTATGGAGAAGAAGTGTTGTTATCAAGACCAGAAGTAGAAGCTGTGCCCCCTAGTCAAAGGAAGTACATTTTGTACAACGATATGAAGTGGAAGAGGGTTATGAGTGATTGCTCACTTATTTTGCGTAATGTTACATGGAAAGATCAGGGAGAATATATGTGTACTTATTTAGTGCAAGCATTAAAATTTGTTCCGGTTAAGAATTATTGGTTAAAAGGCTATGTAACTCGTAAGGTGACGCTTATGGTGGAAGATTTAAAGTCTGTTGAAGCTTCCACAGTCACCAAAGGAGTTCAGGAGCAGTATATTACAGTAGCCACTCCAACAGTAAATAATACACAGAGGATATCTGTCACTTTCCCACTGGAAATAATTAAGTGTTAATACATCAACTAAAGCAACTATTTTAATAGTAACTTTGAAAGAGATTAATGTTACGACGGCAATAACAAATTTAGGAAATATGACACAGACACCAACAACAACTTTTCTGAAACTAAAGGATGTAGTAAGAGTGACTCAGGAGTTTATGATACGGATGGAGAGTGCTGTCAATGGTAGTAAGGATAGTGTTGAAATAGGAGAGCAGATGGTAGTAGAGAAATGTAGATTCATCTGAGAATACTGAGAATCAGAATACTATCATGGAGGTACAGGATGAGTTCTTTGATTTTGATGGAAGACAAGAAGATATATCTGATCAATACCGCTCGTTAGGGAAGAGAGAAACTAAATGGAAGGCATATGGATTTGATTCTTCTGTTTTGCAAATTAAAGATGGGTGGGCAGGTAGGAATCTTTGGTTCCAGCAGTTAACTCATTCTGTAAGATCAGTGAGGAATCTTGAGGGTCCATGTCTGTTGAGAATTCCAGCACCAGGCACATGGGGTTCAATCTTAGAGACGGTGGCTCAACCTCTATCAAGTATGTGTCAATCTTATGCTTTATCATGGCTGTTTTATCAGCAACAATCATTAACAGATACAATAATGTCATTGTCGAAGCATTTGTTTAGGCCTAGGTTTAAGTGTTCTTGGTTAAATGAATTACCCTATGTGAATTTGTTAGATCGGAAGGAAAATCAGTTAACAGCGCTTCCTGAAGCATTGGAGGTGAAACCAGTGAGGGCTAAAAGCTGTTTTTGTTCAAATAAAACATATGATGGAAAGGGTATGTTTATGGGAATATCAGATTGTGATGATTATATGATGACTTTGGGTAAGCATGAACATAAGGTTAGTAATGAGAACTTTGATGGTGAAAGATCAGCTTTTGCCTGGTAATGTGACTATTGGGAATTTTAGAGATATTTGGTGGGTTTGTGGTGATAAAGCATATATATTCTTACCCTATGTATGGACAGGATGTTGTTACATGTCGACGTTGAAGCTTCCATATAAGGTTTTTACCATTAAAAGAGGGGAAGCACCGGACACAGATAAATCTGATTCTAGGTTTGGAAATAGGGTGAAAAGGGACATGGCGAAATTTCATAGTCTGGAAGCCTACCATTGGAGGATAAGTCTAGGAGAGAAGTGGGGACATGGACTTTTTCCATGGTATGGTGTAAAATTTTTGGCAGATCACGTTGATAATATTACCTATACTTTGCAGGGTTTTGCAAATGAAACGATAAGAGGGTTTAACCTTCTGTAAATACTCAAAGGAGTGTTAATGGATAGATATCAATTTTGAATATCCGATCATTTTACACATGTTTTGAAAAATTAGTGTGATTTTAGTATTTTGTTATGAATCAAAGAGGGGAAATGGAATGTGATTAATTTTATAAATAATTTTTATTGATGTGTTAATTTGCATGGGTTGTTTTGCAAAAGATACTGTTTGGTATTTTCTTTTCTTCCAGAAGCATATGGGGGAATATGTAGAAGGGATTCAAATACTCAAACATGGACAATATGAATGGACAATATGAATGGACTGGAGGAAGTGGAACAAGGAAGGTGTGGAAATGTTCAGATTCCATCATCGACGTTTCATTGGAAGTCGACACTGCTGAGGAGATGTGTAGTGGACTACATTCCAGTGTCTGCAATGATATATAGACATATTTGCATGTGTAATACATAATTTGTGTCATATTTTTCTGTATTAATTTTTGAAGAATGATATTTGCTGTTATTGGGTACATGTGGGGATCTCAGATGTTTTTGTTTATTTCGTGGATGCTTAGGGATATTGGGTCTAGGCAGGGACAGAGAGAATCCACAGGAGGGTCCGATGGGTCGACCAGCCTGAATGTGGACATTTTTGATTGTATTTTGTTTGCTGAGGCTTTCATGTGTATTCAAATTGCATCATAGTTTAAAATGCATTGATAAAGATGTATGAATTGATCTGGAGTACTTAGGTGGTTGCCTGGGGCAGAGGGGCCGTGAGAGAAGTTTACTGTCTTGATTGATTGATGAATATTTGGAAAGAAAGCTGCCAGACAGGTTTTTCGCTCTCACACTCCATAAAGATTTGTTCATATTTCATAGAAATTTATTTACACTCCATAGAAAAATGTGTTTTTGGTTTATTGTTAAAGTTACTCAATAAGAGAAATTGTTATTTGTCATAATCCTATTATTTTTGTTTTCGAGACTTAATTAGTCTCGAAGGGGGAAAATATGTGGTGTCTAAGCAATTTATGACTTTGCTAATGTTTGCAGATGGTGTTTTAGAGGATGTTGACTCATCTTAGGGAGGCATCTGGAGAGCATTTCTATAGGGGCACCCTAAAACAGAGGAAGTCTGTTTTATGGCATCCTGGGATTGGTCTGTAGGGGAAACCACCCATATCATGTCACAGATTATAAATACCTTGGTTGGGACAAAGGAGGGGAGGAACAACATATTAGATTTGGGCCGTTGTCCTCCAGATCCCTGCAGAAGTCTGTAAATTGACGCTGAAATCTTTTGATATAATAAACCTTTATAATCAAAGTACAGCGTCAGCGGATTCCTTGTTCTCACAGCATAATTAGCATCATTATTTAGTTACCACAGCTCCACATACAGCTGTGAATCAGGCTTCTCCACAATTAACTTTATTTTTTTAAAATCCCGCACCAGGCTCACCAGTGTCTCAGAGTTGCTTGCACACCATTTGTGCCAAATTTCAAAGTATTGGAAGGAGACAAAAAGTGTAATTTCTCTCATTGACGCAAGGGCAAGGCCCAGAGTAAATTACACATGAATATTGCATGGCCCACAGTGACTTTCTGTGCCTTCCGTTATTTATTTTTTAACTCTCCTTTGTTCTTGAGAAAACATGCATAAAATATGATTTAATAATTCAAGGCCCATGTATAATGGTCTCATTTGTCTCATTTAAGATATTTACCAGTATTCTTAAAAAATGCATTTATCAGCATACACTCTTTTAAAAAGTTTATTGAGGGTGTTCTTTGTCAGGGGTGAGGGTGATATGTGTAATGTAGTGTATTAGGATTATGTCTTTGTTAATGTTTTTCATGAAGAAATGGAATGTTGTTTATGTTAGGTCAAAAGTAGCCAGTTGTAGGGTGACGCCCCAGGGGAGACAGGTGATTGGACCGCAGAGGGAGCAACCCATATTTTTACATTGTTTATAAGTATATGCTGGAGGCACAGGAAAGCAGAGCAGCCATTAGAATTCGAGGACACTGCTCTCCGGGGGATCTTGACTCCTGTAACTCATGCTGAAAGCTTGTGATATGAATAAAACTTATGATCAAAGGTTCAGTATGAGCGGACTCCTTTGTTTATCAGCAATAATTGCCAGCATTTACTCGATACGACAGTAACCATTTCTTTTTTTGCATATCAGGAAGGGTTCTGTACTGCTGTGAATGTTATGAAGAACCATCCTGTTCTTTCCCTCTCCACCATGTTTCCTTTAATGGCATGAAATGCTACACTGTTAAAAATATAATTTATTGTATGGGACACTACAGGCTACTGGTTGCAGTAAAAGAAAGGTAAACAACAACAAGTTACTTACGCTTTACAACTGAATGAAGGTGTTATTGCTGTAAAAGGATGGTAGGCTGCTGATGACTTGAAACTATACCTCACTTGGGATTTGAACTCACAACCTTCTGGTCACTAATGACCTGAATGTCCTGCTATGCCACCAGGTCTGTGGGTATGATAGAGACTGGCCATAGATTTAATAGCAAGAATACACACAGTGCCTTCGGAAAGTATTTAGACCCCTTGACTTTTTCCACATTTTGATACGTTACAGCCTTATTCTAAAATTGTTAAATATTTGTTGATCCTCAGCAATCTACACACAATACCCCATAATGACAAAGCGAAAACAGGTTTTTAGAAATTTTGGTAAATGTATAAAAATAAAAAAACGAAATACCTTAATTACATAAGTATTCAGACCCTTTGCTACGAGATTCGAAATTGAGCTCAGATGAATCATGTTTCCATTGATCATCCTTGAGATGTTTCTACAACTTGATTGGATTCCACCTGTGGTAAATTCATGAGTGGCTTCGGAACAGGTGTCTGAATGTCCTTGAGTGGCCCAGCCAGAGCCCGGACTTGAACCCGATCGAACATCTCTGGAGATACTTGAAAACAGCTGTGCAGCGACGCTCCCCATCCAACCTGACAGAGCTTGAGAGGATCTGCAGAGAAGAATGGGAGAAACTCCCCAAATACAGGTGTGCCAAGCTTGTAGCGTCATACCCAAGAAGACTCGATGCTGTAATCGCTGCCAAAGGTGCTTCAAGAAAGTACTGAGTAAAGGGTCTGAATAATTATGTAAATGTGATATTTCAGTTTTGCAACAATTTCTTTGTCATTATGGGGTATTGTGTGTAGATTGATGAGGGGGAAAAACAATGTAATCAATGTTAGAATAAGGCTGTTACGTAACAAAATGTGGAAAACGTCAAGGAGTCTGAATACATTCTGAAGGCACTGTTTAGCCACACTCAAAATTAGGGTAAGGTTAGGGTACATGGTTGTTCCCTGGGGTACAAAAAGGTGAAAGGTACACATAAGGAACCTTCAGAGGTACACATAGGAACTCACATGGTAGTGGTTGGTTCCTTTTAGGGTACATGTGTGTATTATCTATAAATACAACAAATTATTTGAACAACAGAGCAGAAATTGTGGTTTCACATTAAACCATTTTTTAAATAGTGTGTTTTCAACAGGATTTGACCTCATACCCCTGAACGTTCCACAGTTCTCTACTCTACCTGCTAAGATACTATTCAGAAGAAAAATGTTGTACAAAAACCTAAATATATTTGTAAGGACGGTGTCCGGTAGAGGTCAGTGTTTGAAAGCAGCTTTGAATTGAAGAAAGCACCGGAACCACATCAAAATCAGTGGGATCTCGCATTTTGCAATACACGGTTTGAAAAAGCATGTGATCAAACAAAGCTTTGGCCATCATTGATGACATACTTCTGATAAAATGATACATGCATAAGCACACTGCTTCGAAGTTAGCTGCTTAGCGATTTCGACGCATGCCTTGGAATTCCGGTATCAAACACAACATCACTAACGACAGCTGGTTGCCGATTCAGTAACGCAGAAGTCACAGCAAATTCCATGCAACTAACTTCCATTAAGTTACAGTGAAATACACAGTAAGCCCTTACCAGTGCAGCTCATTTACATCACACACTTCTACAACGATTGTAACACTGACTGTATTAAAATATGTGCTCAACCTTTGACGACACTCAACACTTTCACTTATGGTTGGCACATGGTCTAAAGCATTAAACCATGCCTCCATATATACTAATGAGCCCCGCCAGCACATTGCCTTCACCTACATTTCAAAGTGCAGTGATAGTAAGGTAAACAACAAGTCATTTTACAACAATAACACCTACATTTTGCTGTAACTCAGTAGCCGATAACTTAATGTGAAATTATAGGTAATTTTTAACAGTGTGTGCCATAAGCACATCTGAAGTATCCGATAAGTATAACTGTAGAACCTGTCATTGGTTCTGCCTGGAACCAGAGGGTTCTTCATGATAGGTTTCTAAATGGAACTCAAAAGGGTTCCGGTACATACAGCAACAAATCAAAGGGGTTTACATGGTACCCAAAACGGTTCCCCCATAGGGACAAATGACATAATGTCTATTGGTTCTAATCTTTCAAAAATCTTTATCACACCCCAAATCCAGTGGTGTAGCAGGAAATTCAGGTTGCTGGCAACTGAGAGGTTGTGAGTTCAAATCCCAAGTAATTTGAATTTTGCTGGTCTGCAAAACCACTCCCATCATTATCATATTTACCAGCTTGATCTACTGCAGTTTGATTTTTAGAATTGTTTGTTTCAACATCTGTGTTTTTGCATGTGTATTGAATTTTAAAAATCGAAACTAATCCAATCTGTTAGTTGAACGTTTTGCACCCGTTACTGAAATGGTTGTTCCAGATTAGATAGTCTCATTTATTCATCTTTCAAACTTTGGCAGTAATTCTGAATGCATATTGTAGGAATCCACACTGTCTGGATATGTGCTCCCGAGTGGTGCAGCGGTCTAAGGCACTGCATCTCTGTGCCTGAGGCGTCACTACAGACCCCCTGGTTCTCTGAAATGCTGTGTACAAATTTGCTTACATCCCTGTTAGTTAGCATTCCTCTTTTGCCAAAATAATCCATCCACCTGACAGGTGTGGCATATCAAGAAGCTGATTAAACAGCATGATCTTTACACAGGTGCACCTTGTGCTGGGGACAATAAAAGGCCACACTAAAATGTGCAGTTTTGTCACACAACGCCACAGATGTCTCAAGTTTTGAAGGGGTGTGCAATTGGCATGCTGACTGCAGTAATGTCCACCAGAGCTGTTGCCAGAGAATTGAATGTTCACTTCTCTACCATAAGCCGCCTCCAACGTCGTTTTGGAAGTACCATCTCAAGGAAGTTCATCTGCGTGCTCGTCGTCCTCACCATGGTCTTGACCTGACTGCAGTTCAGTGTCTTAACCGACAAATGCTGACCTTCGATGGCCACCGGCGTGCTGGAGAAGTGTGCACTTCACAGATCAATCACGGTTTCAACTTTACCAGGCAGATGGCGTCGTGTGGGCGAACGGTTTGCTGATGTCAACATTGTGAACAGAGTGCCACATGGTGGCGGTGGGGTTATGGTATGGGCAGGCATAAGCTACTGACAACCAACACAATTGCATTTTATCGATGGCAATTTGAATGCACAGAGAAACCATGACGAGATACTGAGGCCCATTGTTGCGCCATTCATCCGCCATCATCACCTAGTGTCAGCGTGATAATGCACAGCCCCATGTCTCAAGAATCTGTACACAATTCCTGGAAGCTGAAAATGTCCCAGTTCTTCTGCATACTCACCAGACATTTCACTCATTGAGCATTTTTGGGATGCTCCGGATCGACGTGTACGACGGCGTGTTCCAGTTCCCTCCCGAGTGGCGCAGCGGTCTAAGGCACTGCATCTCAGTGCTTGAGGCGTCATTACAGAGTCCCTGGTTCGATTCCAGGCTGTATCACAACCGGCCGTGATTGGGAGTCCCATAGGGCGGCGCACAATTGGCCCAGCTTCGTCCGGGTTTGGCCGGTGTAGGCCGTCATTGTAAATAAGAATGTGTTCTTAACTGACTTGCCTAGTTAAATAAAGGTAAAATAAATAAATAGGAATAAACATCACTTTGCAAGTCAGCGTGATGTAAGTTGAGGCTGGTTTTGCTTTAGCTTATGCTGGTCACCAGTGTCCAAAACACTGCGAAGGCTGGTCACCAGCAAAAATACAATGAATGTTGGTCTGTCAGCGCAAACACAATGAAGGCTGGTCTGTCAGCGAAAACACAACAAAGGTTGGTCACTAGCATAAACACAAGAAAGGCTGGTTACCAGCAAAAACACAGTGAAGGCTGGTCTGCCATCACAACCAGCTAGACCATACTCGTCTGCCAGCACAACCTGCTAGAACATGCTGGTCAGCCAGCAGAACCAGCTAGACCATGCTGGTCAGACCAGCTTGACCAGCATCCGACTAGCACTGACCAGCATAGACAAGCATGGACCAGCTTAAGATGTATGCTGGTCTATGCTGGTTTTTTTCAGCAGGGTTACACGCACACAAACACACACAGTATCCAGTATCACCCGGTGAGAATCATACTGCACTACACAAAACCATTATTGTTTTACTACCCCTGGTAGTTTGAATAGACTTAGAATATGATGCTGTATGAATTATTCAATTTGATTCAATATAAGTCAATTCAATATGCGTGATTGTATGAGTCAACATAAGTGATTGGATTCAATATGAGTTAATTGAAGACAAGTGTATTCATTATGATTCTTTCTCCCCTCAGATCAACAATGCAGGGTGTATGGTAAACCAGAGTGAGCTGACAGAAAAAGATGTGGAGAGGAACCCAAGGGCAGTAGTCACATCTCATTGAGAACAATGCACAACACTTCCTTGCATAGGTTGATGTGTTTACACACAATGTTCTTCCTCATCATTACTCTTCACTTGGTTAGGTACATTCATCCTAACCACAGCGTTGATACCAGCCCTGAAACAGGCACAAGACCCACGAGTGATGAGTAATGTCATGCCTTATACAAATGACATTGGCCCAATACTGAACATAGCCACATCGATGAAACGCCTTGGAAATTAAAAAAGTTAGAAAAGTTGTTCTTGTATGGCCTTTCCCCCATTAGTTCTGTGTTATTGTGCTTGTATTAACACCTAATTCACCAGCAGAGGAACTAGTGTGTCTGAACAAATGCATCCAAGGAATCTATTACATATTACAAAAAAAACAAGAAAAGGACATGTCCCATCTGTCTATAACAGTCTAACAGCACAGATTGTCAAAGTTTATCTCACTCTGGGGAAGTAGATAAAGGGTCTCATTGCCAAAATCCCGAAGTATCCCTTTAAGTTCAAGGTCAGAATATGCATAGAGAGAAAAGTGCATGAAAAGGGAATTACGTTCCATTTATGCGCTTAACTTGGGTCGGAATTCCCCCCAGGTGAACCATGCCTTTGCGACATCATATTGTGTTGTGTGTTCATATGAGAAGGGTGACATATTGTTGTCTTGTTTATCTGGATTAAGTCTCCAATGATGCTGTACCATTGTCATGACAGCACTCATTCTGCTTTACCATTGGAGCCCTAGATCGAATCGCTCTGGCAACACACCCAGATGACCCAATACTATTATAGGTGTTTAACGAGCCGAACACCACATCCTCACCTCACCTTATTTTAGAGGTGCACATGGTCAACACATAGCCCTCTGTAATAGTTTAGTGTAAATGGTTGACTCAGTCTTTACAGGTTCATCTCACATCTACATTTCAGATGTAATGTATTATTCTGTTTGACTGGCTCTAGTTATTGACACAAAGAGGGAAATAGCCCACAAAAGTGTATGTTCAGAGGAGCTAGTGCCTCTCAAAACAGAAACTGCAGTCCGGCCCTCCGAAAAGACTCTTAACAACTGTACTCAAGAGTTTTATTTCATTTTAGGGAGGAAGGTTGCAAGTTCAAATTCTGTGTCTGAGATAATGAATCTAATGAGAAGTGAGCTGGCAACCGGAGGGTTACTTGTAGCAATGCCATTGCCTTCTGTTGTACCCTTGAGCAGAACACTTAACCCCCCAAAACAACTGCTCCACGGGTGCCCAGCGCAGCAACCCCCTGCTCCAATCACTTCCAGAGGGGTTGGGATAAACGCTTGTCTTTCTCAGGAATTCTGCATTGTTCACATCCACCCACACACCTCTGGTAGGTCTGGTCATCTGATTGGAAGTTACCTTTTAGAGTATGCTATTGGCCAACAACTCAACAAACAGTTCCTGCTCTCCTTAAGTGAGGTACACACTCTCTCTCTCTCTCCCTCTCTCTCCTCCCCATGGATTAGGCCATGGATTCTCTCTCACATATTATGTGTTTCTGTATAACAAATGGCACACCTGAAGTTCCCTTGGGGAAAATGCAGTGCATTCAATTGAATTGTTGCCCCACCAACATTTCTCCTATTTACTGAGTCACCTTATAATAGCAGTGGGACAATAGCAGTGGGATGAGTCATTCAAACAGGTTGCTGAAAGTGTTATGAAAGGGCAATTTCTACAGTAGCTATTCCTTCAGGTCCTAGAATAAATACTTTGGTATTTGATGTTCATTTGGATGTAAAACTGAATTTACAGTTTCTGGTCAATATTGTAAGCAGTCACAGGAAGACACATCCACAATAACAGAAAACTCTCTCTCTCTCTTAACCCACATGGATAACCTACCCATAATAACCCTTGCCTTTGTGTGGGCTCAATGGAAATCCACTGACCTTTGTAATGTCTACAACACTGTACAGTACACTAATGGTAGGAAAAGGAAGTGGCATTCTCTCAACCGTAGTGACACACTATTAAAAAACAGATTATATTCGCCGAGGTTTTTATTTACACTTTCCTGAATAAAGCTGAACCTTATGGGCCGGTTTCTCAGCCACAGATTAAGCCTAGGCCCATTGACAAAAAAACATAAGTACAAATCGTGAATTTAAAATCTATTTTTAGAAGTCTCCCGAGTGGCACAGCGATCTAAGGTACTGCATCGCAGTGCTTGAGACGTCACTACGGGTTCGATCCCAGGCTGTGTCATAACTGGCTGTGACCAGGCGTCCAATAGGGTGGCGCACAATTGTCCGGGTTAGGGGAGGATTTGGCTGGCGGGGCTTTCCTTGGCTCATCGCGCTCTAGCAACTCCTTGTGGTGGGCCGGGTGCCTGCAGGCTGACTTCGCTCGTCAGTTGAACAGTGTTTCCTCTGACACATTGGTGCAGCTGGCTTCCTGGTTAGGTGGGCGGGTGTTAAGGAGTGCGGTTTGGCGAGTCATGTTTTGGAGGACGCATGACTCGACCTTCGCCTCTCCCAAGCCCATTAGGGGGTTGCAGCAATGGGACAAGATCACAATTGGGGAGAAAAAGGGTGTAAAAATATATATACAGTACCAGTCAAAAGTTTGGAAACACCTACTCATTCAAGGGTTTTTCTATATTTGTACTATTTTTTACATTGTAGAATAATAGTGAAGACATCAAAACTATGAAATAACACATATGGAATCATGCAGTAAGCAAAAAAGTGTTAAACAAATCAAAATATATTTTATATTTGAGATTCTTCAAAGTAGCCACCCTTTGCCTTGATGACAGCTTTGCACACTCTTGGCATTGTGCAAATGCTAACCTTTGATGACGACTGGTACGCTTGAGAAGTGTGCTTTTCACGGATGAATCCCGGTTACAACTGTACCGGGCAGATGGCAGACAGTGTGTATGTCGTTGTGTGGGCAAGCGGTTTGCTGATGTCAACATTGTGAACAGAGTGTCCCATGGCGGGGTTATGGTATGGGCAGGCATAAGCTACGGACAATGAACACAATTGCATTTTATCGATGGCAATTTGAATGCACAGAGATACCATGACGAGATACTGAGGCCCATTGTTGCGCCATTCATCCGCCGTCATCACCTAGTGTCAGCATGATAATGCACAGCCCCATGTCGCAAGAATCTGTACACAATTCCTGGAAGCTGAACATTTCCCAGTTCTTCCATGGCCTGCATACTCACCAGACATGTCACCCATTCAGCATGTTTGGGATGCTCTGGATCGACCTGTACGACAGTATGAAATCTCAAACCTTTAATGGTTGAGTGTTTAGCCATGTCCTTTTGATCTGTTTCACCCTGTAGTCACTGCCAGTTTAGAAGCCTTTGTTAAGGCCTCTACAAGTGCAAGTGATATAAAACACCAAATATTCATTGGTATGATGTAATATAAAATTACATATTCACTGTTAGCAATTCCTGTATTATTACTACCATACAATCTAACAATAAAGAACTGTTTTGCTGTATATTTACTGCAGCATCCTGTAATCTCAGCCAGTTTGGAAGCCTTTGTTTAGGCCTCTAGAAGTGCAAGTGATATAAAACATAAAATATTAATAAATATGCTGTAATATACAAAAACCTAGCAGCCAATATGCTTGCACTAATCCCATGCAATTACAGTAAAATACCAACATGATTACAGTAGCATTTCCTTTCTTACAGTATAGTACGCTAATTTTACAGTATTGTACTGTACAGCAAGTTACTGTGAAAATTACAGTTACGTGCTTTGCACTATCCAGAGATGGGCAAAGATTCATCCAAAAGTTATGTTGTTACAAATTGAGGATATTTTGAAGATCAATGTATCCTTAACTACAACAACATTCCCAGTAATGAGCTCCGCCCTCAAACTATTTGTATTTTGATCAAATGTGGCCTTGTTTGGGGGCGGAGGTAATTAAAATAATACCAAGCAGTGTGCTTTGCAAGTGGACATTTTACATTTACATTTTTCATTCAGCAGATGCTCTTATCCAGAGCAACTTACAGTCAGTGTATTAAAACAAAGGTAAACAAGATTATAAACTGGGTGGTTCGAGCCCTGAATGCTGATTGGGTGACAGCCGTGGTATATCAGACCGTATACCACAGGTATGACAAAACATTTATTTTTACTGCTCTAATTACGTTGATAACTGTTTATAATAGCAATAAGGCACCTCAGAGGTTTGTCGTATATGGCCAATATACCCTGGCTAAGGGCTGTATCCAGACACTCCGCGTTGCGTCGTGCTTAAGGACAGCCCTTAGCCGTGGAATATATTGACCATATACAACACCTCCTCATGCATTATTGCTTAAATGTACCACAGTCATAGCAAGTAAAGAGATTATGTATTCTAATTAAACTGTTACAAAATAGGTAAGAAAGAAAATAAGAAATAGAATAAGTGTGATGAGGTGGTGTTGAAGGAGTCAGGCGCAGGAGGGTAAATCACAGAATAACAGGCTTTAATGCACAAAATACAGGTTTACGCAGAACTGCGTCAAACACACTCTAGGGCACAAAACCGGTGCACTGGAAAATACAAGGCACACCGGAAAATACTCCCGTCGAACAAAATACACGAGCTCCACCGAGCTTCACTAACCTTCACAATAAACAATCACCCACAAGGACAAGGGGGCAGAGGGAACACTTCTTCTTAGAGAAGAAGACACAGGGGCACAGGGGCGGAGCTTGGGTGGCGTACCCGAGCGTTGGGACAGGACAGCTCCTATCCCAACCTCGGACGCATCCACCTCCACTATGAACGGTAGTGATGAATCGGGGTGGGCCAGTACTGGGGCTGAGGTGAACAGACCCCGCAGTTTGCTGAAGGCCAGGTCAGCCTCAGCAGACCAGCGGAGCCGGGACGGCCCACCCTTCAACAGGGAGGTAATGGGAGCTGCGACCTTGCCAAAGCCCCGGATAAACCTCCGATAGTAGTTGGCAAAGCCAAGGAAGCGCTGCACCTCCTTAACCGTGGTTGGAGTCGGCCAATTACGCACGGCTGAAATACGATCTCCCTCCATCTCCACACCTGAGGTGGAAATGCGGTATCCAAGGAAGGAGACGGACTGCTGGAAAAACATACACTTCTCTGCCTTGGCATAAAGGTCATTTTCCAACAGTCGGGCCAGCACCTTGCGAACCAGGGACACATGCTCGGCGCGCGTAGTGGAATACACCAGGATGTAGACCACTACACCGATGGGGGAGAGGATAACTAAATCTTATCGTCTCCCTGTTCAGTGGTCAATAATCAATGCACGGGCGCAGACCTCCGTCCTTCTTCTTCACAAAGAAGAAACTCGAGGAGGCGGGTGAAATGGAGGGATGTTTATACCCCTGGCGCAGGGACTCGGTGACATAGGTTTCCATCGTTTGCCACCATTTCAGCCTGTGACAGAGCGTATATATGACTCCTGGGAGGTACAGCGTCTACCCGGAGGTTTATCGTGCAATCCCCCACCCGATGAGGTGGTAATTTAGTCTAATGCGTTTTAGAGAACGCTTCCGCCAGATCGAGGTATTCAGGGGGAATGCGCACGGTGGAGGTTCTCTCTGGACTTTCCACCGTGGTTGCACCAACGGAAACATCTAGACACCTACCCTGACACTCTCGCGACCACCCCGTGAGAGCCCTCTGCGGCCATGAGAAGATGGGGTTGTGGAGTGCTAGCCAAGGGATACTTAATACCACAGGGAAAGCAGGAGATTCAATAAACAAAAAAATAACCTGCTCAAAATGAGTCTCCTGGGTGATCATGGTGACTGGTATCGTGACTTCCGTAATAAAACCCGGACCCTATTGGTTGACTATCGAGTGCTCTGATGGGGAGTGGAATGGATAGGGGAACCAATGTTATGCCTTGACGGCGTGCGAATGCCCTATCCATAAAGTTCCCAGCTGCGCCTGAATCGACTAGCGCCTTACACTGAGGAACTACCATGAGATCGGGAAAGTGGATAGGTAGGGTACAGTGCACAGCAGAGGGCTCTGAACAAATGTGGGTGTTCGATACCTGGGGTGATGTGTGAGTGCCCTGCCTGCCGCCTCCCGGCCCAAAAGAACGTTGACTACGACGTGTGGTGTATTGTCCCTTCGTGCCACCAGAGTGGCACTGTCACTGTCCTCCTCCGCTCTCTCGGCCGGCGGCTCCACCCAGCTCCATCGGCTCGGGATCCGAGTCGTCCGGGGTGGAAACGGGCAGACCCCTACCAGGACGTCCTCTGGCTGCCAGCAGGTTGTCCAAACGAATGGCCATGTCCACCAGTTTGTTGAAGGACAACATGGTGTCTCGGCAGGCTAACTCCCGTCGGACGTCCTCCCGCAGATGATCGATCAGGGCCCGCTCGTTCCACCCGGACCCCGCTGCCAGCATCCGAAACTCCAACGCAAAGTCCTGCGCGGTCCTCGTTCCCTGCCTCGGATGGACCAGTCGCTCACCCGCCTCTCTACCCTCGGGCGGGTGATCAAAGACCGCCCGAAAGAGGCGAGCGAACTCTCTGTAGTCCTCCAACACGGCTCCTCCTTCATTCCACACCACATTGGCCCACTCCAGGGATTTCCCACAGAGGTAGGAAACGAGGACGGACACCTTCTCCCCTCCGATGGTTCCGGCCTGATGCTGGCGAAGTAAAGCTCCAATTGGAGGAGGAATCCCTGTCACAGCGCCGTTATCCCATCAAACGCCCGTGGTCGGGATATCTGGATCCCTCCGGGTGCTGGGGTGTAGGTGGCTGGATCCGGTTGGCCAGCTGGTCTCGACAGATCGGGTTCTCTCCTCTCCAGGCGTTGGACTACCTGAAGAACCCGATCCATCGCTTCCCCCAAGCTGGCCAGCATCGTGGAATGCTCCTGGACCCGTGCCACGACTCCATATTCAGGTGGGTGATTCTGTGATGAGGTGGTGTTGAAGGAGTCAGGCACAGGAGGGTAAATCACAGAATAACAGGCTTTAATCCGCAAAATACAGGTTTACGCAGAACTGCGTCAAACACACTCCAGGGCACAAAACAGGTGCACTGGTAAATACAAGGCACACAGGAAAATACTCCCGTCGAACAAAATACACGAGCTCCACCGAGCCAGCACCTTCACAATAAACAATCACCCACAAGGACAAGGGGGCAGAGGGAACACTTATACACAGACTAATTAGGGGATTAGAACCAGGTGTGTGTGATAACGAGACAAGACAATTGTGATGATGATTGGGGCGGCAGTGGTTAGTACTCCGGTGATGACGAACGCCGAAGCCTGCCCAAACAAGGAGGGGAGGTAGCCTCGGCCGAAGTCGTGACAATAAGAAATAGTGCCCATCGTTGGCACTAGCTACCTGTACTGTAAATCTGCAACAGTTTACTAACCACTGTGCTTCCAGTAATGCACAGTACATTCTAGAAATACAGCATGTTACTGTAGAGTCAGGTGTTCCAGTAATGTGCTGTACATTTCTGTTACAGTAAAGGTCCTGTAAATCTACAGTAATACACTGGCTTCTGTGCTGCCAGTAATTTACTGTAAATTTACAGGCCATTTTTTACAGTGTGTAGACAGAAATCCACGAGTACAATCATTATAATCCTTCATGCATTTCTTGAACGATTCTGTTAAGGAAAATGCACTACATCAGGGGTGTCAAATATACAGGCCGTGGGTGGTTTGAGATTAAAAAAATTATAACAAACTCAATATACTTTAAAAATGACTAAAACCAAATCGGAACAGTGTAGAAATGATAATGGACCTATATTCATACAGTTTCTTGACTGTCCAGCTAGCTAAAAATCACTAGACAGTCGGGGAGCATCGAAATTCCAAAAACTATGGCTAGAGGACAATTGTTTTAGCAAATCTTGATGGCAAGGAAATATAATAAATTTTCAGTGTGGCCCTCCGGACCTCGTTGACGACCATTTGCGGCCCCCGGGGCTAAATGAGTTTGACACCGCTGCCCTACATCTTTGTTGACAGTGTGTGTGTTTGTGTGTACCATGTAGCCATGCAGATGTCCATGCATGACTTCCATGCTAAGATGAAGAACAAGCTGCGTATGGTGGCCATGGGGGCCAATACAGTGTTGTGGCTGGCTGTCTGTCTGTCTCAGCTGTGCCCTTCAAGCAGCCCAGTAGACTCTTCTTCCAGAGTGAGACACAGGGGCCTCCTCTGTCCTCTCTCCTCCGTCCTCTCTGGACTCCTTTTGAAAAAGGTCAAAGGTAATCGAGGAGAGGTGGAGAGGAGAGGGAAAGTGGAAGAAAATGCACTTGTATAAAATGAGAATCTCCTTCTCCAATCGCAAGTCATCAGGCAAATTACGTCTACAGGGTGGAATCGCAAGATACATGTATAAAGTGATAAAAAACTAATTTAGCTGGTTGTGCAAGACATCTTATAGATAAAAGGATAAGTAGCATATACTTTTATAATGTTTGCATGCTTTTCTCCTTTGAGAAAACAATAGCTGATTCAAAGGGGGTGTGGCAGAATTCAAAACTCTTCCACGAAGGGACAGGTAGAATAAACTTGTGCTTCCTCACCAAAAGGAGGCTATCGAGGAGGAGAGGACCGTCTTCCATTTGCCTACTAATGAATTGACACACTCCTCGACCACTTATCAGTTTCCGGGAGAGAGGACTGAGGGGAGAGGACAGAGGACAGACTTTTGCCCAAACAAGAAAACTCCAGGGCTGGAGAGGGTAGGTAGTGGAGCAGGGAGGGGAGGGTTTTTTCTTCTTCTTGGAAATGCCTCCTTGATAGACACATCCTGACTCTGTTCAAATACCTTCCTGACATCTCTTACATCTGATACAAATACACCTCATTAAGGATATGCACTGTATAATGCAGGCATAGAAGTAATATTTTAAAAATAAATGTCTATTTAAGCCTCATGATCTGTAAATACATGCAGAATTTTGAATGTGCTTTATGATTGATTGATTGCTATTGCTAAGATCAAAGTGTATCCACACAGTACATTCCAAAGGGTAATGTTTGCGGTCATCTGATGCGCCGTTACTTTTAACAAGATACTACTTCCTTCTCAAATTCTGCTAGAAAGGATATTCCGTTAGCTTGTATGTTGCATACTACATACAGTGACTTCGGAAAGTATTCAGAACCCTTGACTTTTTCCACATTTTGTTACGTTACAGCCTTATTCTAAAATTGATTAAATGAATAAAAATCTGCAGCAATCTACACACAATACCCCATAATGACAAAACTTTATTAAAAATAAAAAACTGAAATACCTTATTTACATAAGTATTCAGACTCTTCGCTACGAGACTCGAAATTGAGCTGAGGTGCATTCTGTTTCCATTGACCATCCTTGAGATGTTTCTACGACCTGATTGGAGTCCACCTATGATAAATGTAATTGATTGGACATGATTTGGAAAGGCACACACCTGTCTATATAAGGTCCCACAGTTGACAATGCATGTCAGAGCAAAAACCAAGCCATGAGGTCGAAGAAATTGTCTGTGCAGCTCCGAGACAGGATTGTGTCGTGACACAGATCGGTGGAAGGGTACCAAAACTTTTCGGCAGCATTGAAGGTCCACAAGAACACAGGGGACTCCATCATTCTTAAATGGAAGAAGTTTGGAACCACCAAGACTCTTCCTAGAAATGGTCGCCAGGCCAAACTGAGCAGTCGGGGGAGAAGGTCCTTGGTCAGAGAGGTGACAAAGAACCCGATGGTCACTCTGACAGAGCTTTAGAATTCCTCTGTGGAGATTGGAGAACCTTCCAGCAGGACAACCATCTCTGCAGCACTCCACCAATCAGGCCTTTATGGTAGAGTGGCCAGACGGAAACCACTCCTCAGTAAAAGGCACATGACAGCCCGCTTGGAGTTTGCCCAAAGGCTCTCAGACCATTAGAAACAAGATTCTCTGGTCTGATGAAACCAAGATTGACCTGGCACCAAGCGTCTGAATGCCAAGCGTCACGTCTGGAGGAAACCTGGCACCATCCCTACGGTGTAGCATGGTGGTGGCAGCATCATGCTATGGGGATGTTTTTCAGCGGCAGGGACTGGGAGACTACTCAGGATCGAGGCAAAGATGAACGGAGCAAAATACAGAGAGATCCTTGATGATAACCTGCTCCAGAGCGCTCAGGACCTCAGACTGGGGCGAAGGTTCACCTTGCAACAGGACAACGACCCTAAGCACAAAGCCAAGACAACGCAGGAGTGGCTTCGGGACAAGTACAGGTGTGCCAAGCTTGTGGCGTCATAACCAAGAAGACTCAAAGCTGTAATCGCTGACAAAGGTGCTTCAACAAAGTACTGAGTAAATGGCCTGAGTACTTATGTAAATGTAATATCAGTTTATTTTTTATAAATTAGCAGAAATGTCTTAAAATCAGTTTTTGCTTTGTCATTATGGGGTATTGTGTGTAGATTGATGAGGGAAAAAACTATTTAATAAATTTCAGAATAAGGCTGTAACGTAACAAAATGTGGAAAAAGTCAAAGGGTATGTATACTTTCTGAAGGCACTGTACATGTCAGTACCAATAGAGCACATACTGGCACTCAGAAATTTTATATGACATTGGACCTTCCGTTTTAGAATGTGCTCTAGGCACCTGGTTTAGGTTGTTGGATGAAGAAATCATGTTTTACTCAGATTCAGCAGTGTATAAAGTTTACCGCATTTCAACAAAGGTCTTCATCAGGGTTTAACAAGGGCCCATGTTCAAAGGTACTACTGGCTATAGTGTGATTACAACCATTTTGAACCGCAGAATATTTTGGAGGTACATAAAGATACATGTCGACTATTTTTGTGTGTTGACTCTTGTTTTATGGGGGTTAGCTGATTTTAAATGAACAAAGTACTTCAACATACTTTCTTCAGTTCATTTATTCAGTTAAATAATTATGTCAATTAAGTCAAACTGTGAACAGAAAAGTGTGAAATGGGTAAATTGTCGTGGAAATTCACCACTAAGGACTCAAACTCAATGAATCAATTTTTATTATCACGGCTGGAGAGGTTCGAACTAAAATCAAGCTTGATCAAAACTCTGAAAACGGCGTTCCCTCTCAGTCCTTATATACTGCCACACAAGTCATATAAGCATGATTTACATTATTCATTATCAACGTTGGTTCCTGCATGTGACTGACGAGACGTCTTCTCTCAAAGCTGAGACCTTGAAACTGAGATACTCCTTTTGGATCCCAGAACAATGTTCTGGGCGTACTGCCAATTGGTCTGAGGAGGAGGTCACAGTCACCTGCACGAACCAAGATTGAGTGAGAGGAGATGCCGTGTACAATTCAATGCTATCTCTTCAGACAACAAAATGTTCTCTCACAGGTACACAAATAAAGCCAAGGGTAATTACAAACATCCCAACGTACTAAAACCTAGCACATCTGGTGCAATAACAAAGGCACTCAATAGATAATATTAGCACCGCACATGTTTACATGCACACAGTATTCCGGATACTAGCTCATATCTCGCTTATGGTCTTATTCGGGATAAGCTGTTTACATGCACCTTTGATATCCAGCTCCCGAGTATCCCTGTTCCCATGAATAAAAATAATATTCCTCATTTAAATTCATTTGGGTTAAATGAAATAGTAACTGAAATATGGACACTGACTGCAGGCCTATAACCGCTCATGTAGCGTAACATAATATTAACTCCTGCAGAATTATCAATTTCTTGAAGTATAATAATATAAATGTACATTTTGTCTTGGGAACAGGATGTGGATAAATATTTATTTCAGCATCTCGAGAAAATGTGAATGCGCTGTTATGACACTTATGCAACCAGACAGTATTTAAAAAACATTAAATATGCAATCCAAGACAAAGTAAAGTCTTATCGGAAACATGTTTTATCATTTTCTCAGATCTTCAGTTCCTTAAAACCGGTCAAACTGATGACATTTGGACATTTTGCACAGGACCAATCTTTCCACTGTTTGGAGTTATTGCGTTTTCTCCCGGTCCCTAAACAAAACAGACAACTATAACTACGTTAACTACATTAATAATGCATTCATTCTATCGATGTAAGACATTATTCTGGTGAGCACTACTTTATTTAGTCTTCTGGGGCAAAAAGGTATGACAGACCAGAAGCTGCATGTATCTAACTATAGTTCACCAACAGATGGCCTACCAAATCTCAGAAATTATAATATGGCCTACCAAATGTCAAAGATTATAAGCAGAAACTCGTCTAAATTAGGGGTGAAAGTAGCCAGTAGACTATATGGTCCAGTACGGAGTATCAGCAAAATAAATTATCATGGTGGATCGAAATGCGCAGGTAGCCTACATTTTGAAGTGATTTGTTTGACAATCAGATGAAAACATAATCACACAACACCAATGATATGCGAAACTGAGCCTGTGCAACCGTGAAAAACATGCAACGTACGTAACAGAGGCAATTTTATAACGGATACAAGCTGAATAGCAACTAAAATAGATCCTGAATAATACGGGATATTGGTGTGCAGTAACTGGTCAGTTTTAAAAAAAGTAGGCCTATTTGGTAATAGTAACATTTAAAAACACCAGTGCAAAACCCTTTTTAAGCGTGCTTTTTAAAAGCTTTACTTCATCATGATTAGGCATGCAAATTATTTATGAAAATGACTTACAAAAAAAAATACATCAAATAAAACCTTGACTGAGTACTTAACCTAAATCAATGAATCAACTATCAATAAATACCAATTCAGTCAATCCACATGTTTATAAGAATAACAGCTCATCATCCTCCTCCTGCACCAACATCAGAACCACTTTGACAGCCATTTCACAGCCATTCCTCCTACTTTGGGAATTATTCCTGGAAGGAACAAGGTAGCTGCAGTCCCAACAGTATCCAGAGCTGTGCTCATAAATGAGGGGTTTTTCTGTTCCTCTTCTGCCTTCGCACCCTTAAGGGCATCTATCTCTCTTTGCATTTGGTGTGCTCTGTCATCAAACCCTTGCTGGAGAAGGTCATTCTGCTCCTGAAATTACAAGGTTTGTTTTTACACATCACAGGCTGTCACTAAAACAAAACACATACAGACAGTTAATCTTACCCCTACAGTTACTGTAGTTTTAAAAAGTGTACTTCTCAATGTTTGTGTTTTTTTTATTCCTACCCTGAGTCTGGCCTGCAGAACTCTATCGTGCTCTGCGACGGCATTTCTACTGTCTCTCTTCATCCTCTCCATCAGCTGGTTCACATTCTCCTCATAGGTCCTCTGGTGGTCCGCTCTCAACTTCTCCTGGACTTCCAGCTGCTCTTCCATGGCGCGATTCTCCCGTTCAGATGCCTCCATTTTCGCTTTCTCCGCTGCAGAAAAAGATAGACAGAGTATGTGTGAGAGAGAGAGAGAGAGAGAGATAAATCAAAGAGAGCGAGAGGTAAGCCTCCATTTGAGATGGAAAATGGAGCCGACAGAGGGCTGCCTTGATTCTTGCTCTTAGGAAACTTTGCAGTATTTTGTTTTTTGATGTATTATTTCTTACGTTATTAGCACAAAAAATTGTTTGTGTTATTCCATACAGCCAGGAAGAACTATTGGATATCAGAGCGGTGGTAACTCACCAGCACTACCAGCATTACGACCAGGAATACGACTTTCCCGAAGCGGATCCTTTGTTCGCACCCCCCAGGGCAATTGAACTGATTACAGAGGCCGACCCAAAACAACGCCGGAGGAGAGGTACTCGGAGCGGTCTTCTAGTCCGACTTAGGAGGCGTGCACACCACCCACCACTTCTGAGTATATTACTCGCTAATGTTCAGTCTCTGGATAATAAAGTTCACGAGCTCAGGGCGAGGGTTTCTTTCCAGAGAGACATCAGGGATTGTAACATACTCTGTTTGTCACGATCGTTACAGGAAGCGGACCAAGGCGCAGCGTGATATGCGTACATTCTTTTATTTAAGTACACCAAACGAACAAAAACAACAAAACAAACGATACGTGAAGTCCTGGGTTGAACACAAACCTTCCGGAACAAGATCCCACAAAACAAAAGTGCCAACAGGCTGCCTAAGTATGGTCCCAATCAGAGACAACGAGAATCAACTGCCTCTGATTGGGAACCACCCTGGCCAACATAGAAAACACGAACTAGAACAAAACATAGAAAATAACACATAGAAACTCCACACCCTGGCTCAACATATAAGAGTCCCCAGAGCCAGGGCGTGACACTGTTTCACGGAAACATGGCCCTGTCGGGATATACTGTCCGAGTTGGTCCAGCCAGTTAGGTTCTCAGTTCATCGCGCAGACAGGAATAAATATCTCTCCGGGAAGCAGAAGGGTGGAGGTGTATGTTTTATGATTAACGACTCATGGTGTAATTGTGATAACATACAGGAACTCAAGTCCTTTTGTTCACCCGACCTGGAATACCTCACAATCAAATGCCGACCGTATTATCTCCCAAGATAATTTTCTTTGGTTATAGTCACGGCCGTGTATTTCCCCCCTCAAGCCGATACCACGACGGCCCTCAAAGAACTTCACTGGACTTTATGCAAACTGGAAACCACATATCCTAAGGCTGCATTTATTGTAGCTGGGGATTTTAACAAAGCTAATTTGAGGAAAAGGCTACCGAAGTTCTATCAACACATCGACTGTAGTACTCGCGCTGCTAAAACACTCGACCACTGCTACTCCAACTTTCAAGATCCATACAAGGCCCTCCGCCGCCCTCCTTTCGGCAAATCTGACCACGACTCCATTTTGCTCCTCCCTTCCTATAGGCAGAAATTCAAACAGGAAGTACCCGTGCTAAGGACTATTCAACGCTGGTCTGACTAATCGGAATCCACGCTTCAAGATTGTTTTGATCACGTGGACTGGGATATGTTCCAGGTAGCTTCAGAGAATAATATCACGTATATACTGATACGGTGACTGAGTTTATCATGAAGTGTATAGGAGATGTTGTACCCACTGTGACTATTGAAATGTACCCTAACTAGTAAACCGTGGATAGATGAAAGTGCGTACCACCGCATTTAACCATGGCAAGGTGACTGGGAATATGGCAGAATACAAACCGTGTAGTTATTCCCTCCGCAAGGCAATTAAACAGGCAAAACGTCAGTATAGGGACAAAGTGGAGTCGCAAATCAACAGCACAGACACAAGACATATGTGGCAGGGTCTACAGACAATCATGGACTACAAAAGGAAAACCAGCCACGTCGCCGACACGACGTCTTGATTCCGTACAAGCTAAACACCTTCTTCATCCGCTTTTAGGAAAGTACAGTGCTACCGACGCGGCCCGCTACCAAGGACTGTGGGCTCTCCTTCTCCATGGCTGACGTGAGTAAGACATTTAATCGTGCTAACCCTTGCAAGGCTGCCGGCCCAGATGGCATCCTTAGCACCCAGAGTATGCACAGACCAGCTGGCTGGTGTGTTTACGGACATATTCAATCTCTCCCTATCCCAGTCTGCTGTCCACACATGCTTCAAGATGGCCACCATTGTCCCTGTACCCAAGAAAGCAAAGGTAACTGAACTAAATGACTATCGCCCCATAGCACTCACTTCTGTCATCATGAAGTGCTTTGAGAGACTAGTCAAGGATCATATCACCTCTAACTTACCTGCCACCCTTGACCCACTTCAATTTGCTTACCGCCCCAATAGATTCACAGACGATGCAATCGCCATCACACTGCACACTGCCCTATCCCATCTGGACAAGAGGAATACCTATGTAAGAATGCTGTTCATTGACTATAGCCAGGCCCGGCGGCAGGATTAACTCGGCAAGGGGGCATCAGAAATGACTAAGGGGGCACAACTATTTTAACTTGCTGATAACACTGGATGGATAATAATAGATAGTACAATTACACATAATGTATTTGCAGCCACGCACGGCTGTCTTGCCGCAAGAATACAGGCTACTGCACCGCTTACAAACATGGACAATTCATAACCGGCTCGAGAAATTGCGAGTTATGACAACGCTACACAGCTACATGCACAACACCCATCAATGCAATGCAAAACTGTTGCTAATTACCGTAATAACACTTCCCCATGCCAATACAATGCATTTCCAATCGCGGAAAGCAAACAATACTGTACAATGCACTACCACGACTTATTGTACAATGCAGCTTGGACGCAGCTACCAAGCTGTCTTCCCACAAGAGTGCCGTACTACGCTGCGTACGATAACAGAGAAATTAGTATTCCATAGCAACGAGTTGTTTATGGCAACACTATAGCTACATCGTTACTCAAACATTGGTCAAGGTCTGCCCACCCTCATCAATGTAATGCAAAGCACCTCTTCTACATTATAAAACATTAAAAACTATTCGATTATATTCTAAACAAAACATTTCCAATCCAATCACATCACAGAAATCAAGCAGTAGACTTGGCAGCAACGGCAATAAAGAAAATCACATTTACGCCTATTTCTGACTTTTGCCACGCATTTCCAAAAGCTAGGAAATAACAAAATAATACAAGCACAGCCAGGCTGCCTGTTCTTACCCATATTCAAAAGAGTTATAGCGCCTTGATGCTGTGTTGTACCTCCTCAGCAGTCTTTTGTTCCACTCCCCACGGAATTTACTTGTAAGATCCCTCTCAAATGCCAGTTGAATCAGCTACGCTTTCCTCTTTGCTTGACATCATGGGAAAATCTAAATAAATCAGCCAAGACCTCAGAAAAATAATTGTAGACCTCCACAAGTCTGGTTCATCCTTGGGAGCAATTTCCAAACGCCTAAAAGGTACCACGTTCATCTGTACTAACAATAGTACGCCAGTATAAACACCTTGGGACCACGCAGCCGTCATACCGCTCAGGAAGGAGACACATTCTGTCTCCTAGAGATGAACGTACTTTGGTGCCACGTTTCTCCAAAAAGTACGATCTTTGTCCCCATGTGCAGTTGCAAACCGTAGTCTGGCTTTTTTATGGTGGTTTTGGAGCAACGGCTTCTTCCTTGCTGAGCGGCCTTTCAGGTTATGTCGATTTAGGACTCGTTTTACTGTGGATATAGATACTTTTGTACCTGTTTCCTCCAGCATCTTCACAAGGTCCTTTGCTGTTGTTCTGGGATTGATTTGCACTTTTCGCACCAAAGTACGTTCATCTCAAGGAGACAGAACGTGTCTCCTTCCTTAGCGGTATGATGGCTGCGTGGTCCCATGGTGTTAATACTTGCGTACTATTGTTTGTACAGATGAACGTGGTACCTTCAGGCATTTGGAAATTGCTCCCAAGGTTGAACCAGACTTGTGGAGGTCTACAATTTGTTTTCTGAGGTCTTGGCTGATTTCTTTTGATTTTCCCATGATGTCAAGCAAAGAGGCACTGAGTTTGAAGGTAGGCCTTGAAATACATCCACAGGTACACCTCCAATTGACTCAAATGTTGTCAATTAGCCTATCAGAAGCTTCTAAAGCCATGACATCATTTTCGGGAATTTTCCAAGCTTTTTAAAGGCACAGTTAACTTAGTGTATGTAAACTTCTGACCCACTGGAATTGTGATACAGTGAATTATAAGTAAAATAATCTGTCTGTAAACAATTGTTGGAAAAATTACTTGTGTCATGCACAAAGTAGATGTCCTAACCGACTTGCCAAAACTATAGTTTGTTAACAAGAAATTTGTGGAGTGGTTGAAAAATGAGTTTTAATGACTCCAACCTAAGTGTATGTAAACTTCCGACTACAACTGTACAGATACACATACATACATATAAATACATATATATACACATACATACATATACAGTGGGGAGAACAAGTATTTGATACACTGCCGATTTTGCAGGTTTTCCTACTTACAAAGCATGTAGAGGTCTGTAATTTTTATCAAAGGTACACTTCAATTGTGAGAGACGGAATCTAAAACAAAAATACAGAAAATCACATTGTATGATTCTTAAGTAATTAATTTGCATTTTATTGCATGACATAAGTATTTGATACATCAGAAAAGCAGAACTTAATATTTGGTACAGAAACCTTGGTTTGCAATTACAGAGATCATACGTTTCCTGTAGGTCTTGACCAGGTTTGCACACACTGCAGCAGGGATTTTGGCCCACTCCTCCATACAGACCTTCTCCAGATCCTTCAGGTTTCGGCGCTGTCGCTGGGCAATACGGACTTTCAGCTCCCTCCAAATATTTTCTATTGGGTTCAGGTCTGGAGACTGGCTAGGCCACTCCAGGACCTTGAGATGCTTCTTACGGAGCCACTCCTTAGTTGCCCTGGCTGTGTGTTTCGGGTCGTTGTCATGCTGGAAGACCCAGCCTTACTGAGGGAAGGAGGTTGTTGGCCAAGATCTCGCGATACATGGCCCCATCCATCCTCCCCTCAATATGGTGCAGTCGTCCTGTCCCCTTTGCAGAAAAGCATCCCCAAAGAATGATGTTTCCACCTCCATGCTTCACGGTTGGGATGGTGTTCTTGGGGTTGTACTCATCCTTCTTTTTCCTCCAAACACGGCGAGTGGAGTTTAGACCAAAAAGCTCTATTTTTGTCTCATCAGACCACATGACCTTCTCCCATTCCTCCTCTGGATCATCCAGATGGTCATTGGCAAACTTCAGACGGGCCTGGACATGCGCTGGCTTGAGCAGGGGGGACCTTGCGTGCGCTGCAGGATTTTAATCCATGACGGCGTAGTGTGTTACTAATGGTTTTCTTTGAGACTGTGGTCCCAGCTCTCTTTAGGTCATTGACCAGGTCCTGCCGTGTAGTTCTGGGCTGATCCCTCACCTTCCTCATGATCATTGATGCCCCACGAGTTTAGATCTTGCATGGAGCCCCAGACCGAGGGTGATTGACCGTCATCTTGAACTTCCTCAATTTTCTAATAATTGTGCCAACAGTTATTGCAAACAAAGGTTTCTGTACCAAATATTAAGTTCTGCTTTTCTGATGTATCAAATACTTACAGGTAAAAGTCAGTAAATTAGAATATTTTGAAAAACTTGATTTATTTCAGTAATTGCATTCAAAAGGTGTAACTTGTACATTATATTTATTCATTGCACACAGACTGATGCATTCAAATGTTTATTTCATTTAATTTTGATGATTTGAAGTGGCAACAAATGAAAATCCAAAATTCCGTGTGTCACAAAATTAGAATATTGTGTAAGGGTTACATTTTGAAGACACCTGGTGCCACAAACTAATCAGCTGATTAACTCAAAACACCTGCAAAGGGCTTTAAATGGTCTCTCAGTCCAGTTCTGAAGCCTACACAAACATGGGGAAGACTTCAGATTTGACAGCTGTCCAAAAGGCGACCATCGACACATTGCACAAGGAGGGAAAGACACAAAAGGTTATTGCAGAAGAGGCTGGCTGTTCTTAGAGCTCTGTGTCCAAACACATTAATAGAGAGGCAAAGGGAAGGAAAAACTGTGGTCAGAAAAAGTGTACAAGCGCTAGGGATCACCGCGCCCTAGTTAAGATTGTGAAAAAAACCCATTCAAAAATGTGGGGGAGATTCACAAGGAGTGGACAGCTGCTGGAGTCAGGGCTTCAAGATCCACCACCAAGAGACGCTTGAAAGACATGGGTTTCAACTGCCGCATACCTCGTGTCAAGCCACTGTTGACCAAGAAACAGCGCGAGAAAGCGTCTCACCTGGGCTAAGGAAAAAAAAGAGCTGGACTGCTGCTGAGTGGTCTAAAGTCATGTTTTCTGACGAAAGCAAATTTTGCATTTCCTTTGGAAATCGAGGTCCCAGAGTCTGGAGGAAGACAGGAGAGGCACAGGATCCACGTTGCCTGAAGTCTAGTGTAAAGTTTCCACCATCAGTGATGGTTTGGGGTGCCATGTCATCTGCTGGTGTCGGTCCACTCTGTTTCCTGAGATCCAGGGTCAACGCAGCCGTCTACCAGCAAGTTTTAGAGCACTTCATGCTTCCTGCTGCTGACCTGCTCTATGGAGATGGAGATTTCAGGTTCCAACAGGACTTGGCGCCTGCACCGCGCAAAATCTACCCGTGCCTGGTTTACGGACCATGGTATTTCTGTTCTAAATTGGCCAGCCAACTCCCCTGACCTTAGCCCCATAGAAAATCTGTGGGGTATTGTGAAAAGGAAGATGCAGAATGCCAGACCCAACAACGCAGAAGAGTTGAAGGCCACTATCAGAGCAACCTGGGCTCTCATAACACCTGAGCAGTGCCAGAAACTCATCGACTCCATGCCACGCCGCATTAATGCAGTAATTGAGGCAAAAGGAGCTCCAACCAAGTATTGAGTATTGTACATGCTCATATTTTTCATTTTCATACTTTTCAGTTGGCCAACATTTCTAAAAATCCCTTTTTGTATTAGCCTTAAGTAATATTCTAATTTTGTAGACACACGGAATTTTGGATTTTCATTTGTTGCCACTTCAAATCATCAAAATTAAATGAAATAAACATTTGAATGCATCAGTCTGTGTGCAATGAATAAATATAATGTACAAGTTACACCTTTTGAATGCAATTACTGAAATAAATCAAGTTTTTCAAAATATTCTAATTTACTGACTTTTACCTGTATGTCATGCAATAAAATGCAAATTAATTACTTAAAAATCATACAATGTGATTTTCTGGATTTTTGTTTTAGATTCCGTCTCTCACAGTTGAAGTGTACCTATGATAAAAAATGACAGACCTCTACATGCTTTGTACGTAGGAAAACCTGCAAAATCGACAGTGTATCAAATACTTGTTCTTCCCACTGTATACATTTCCCTTTATTACTTTCCAACCCCACCACCCCTTCCCTAATTGGAGTAAACTAGTGGACAACAATGCTTAGGCCTCTACTTCAATCTTATAAATACTATATACATTTTATGGACACAGTCAATTTTACAATAATTGTATTTTGTTTGTTTTTACTCCTGAACTTCCTCTACCCTCAACCTCTCCGATCATTTTCATGACGTCCATCCGGTTTGCTTCTATATGCCATATCTTTCTAACTGTGCTCTTTCACAAAAGCTCTCAACCTATAACCTATATACTTATTATGGACACAGTATGCTTTACATTAGTTATCCTGTTGTTATTAGTTGTTGTTAGTTGTTATTAGTCCCATCCTTCAACTCCATTCAACACCTCCCATCTACCTCTTAACACCGCATCCATATTGGATTTCTATTTGCCATATATTTTCAACTGTCCTGTGATGTTTTACAAAAGTTCTGAACCCTTCTATTCTCATTGTTTCTACAGATTGTAAATTGAAAATAAACATTTTTGCTAAACGTATTATATTATTGATCGATTGACTATGACTTTTCAGATCACCCAGTAGTGCTATCTGCAGGGTTAGCTCCAGGTAAATATTGCAATCCTTTAGCCATTCCTGGACCTGTGTCCAAAACAAGCTACAAATGGACAGTACCAATACAAATGATCTAATGATTCTGTCTCTTCGCAGCAAAATCTGCAGAGCTGGGAAGACTGTATCCCCCATATAAATAACATTCTATTGCTAGCAAGAATTTGGTATATTAATTTAAATTGAAAAATTCTAAGTTTTGAATCTGGCGTCGTTTTGCGTATCAGTTCATAAACACTATGCCATGGAATCGGTATGTCAAAAATCTCTTCCCAACTATTTTGCAATCTATATGGGACGGCTGTCAATCCTTTGGTCCTTAAATGAAACTGGTATACTTTTTTATTTATCACAATTTTCTTTAACCAATTATGTTCTTTAATCAATTATGTTATTTAATGCAGGGCCGACAGACAAGTTTCTTACTTTTTCCCCATTCCACTTTCCTCTTCCATTTTTGCGGTAATGCTGCAATTATTTGGTTGTAATTTTGGGTAAAGCAGACATTTCCTTATGTTTTTGTTAGCTGCATGTGCGACATAACTCCACCAATCCTACCTATGATATAATTTACGAAGATTATACTTTTTTTTTTTATAAAGAAATCATGTTTCTTTTTTATCAATTACTATATTTGAGTTGAACCACAATATTTGTTGGATTATTTGTTCTGTCGATTCTGGAGGATGAAATTGAAATTGCAAACAACTTTCTATGGCTTGTTTTAGAAATGGTGATATTTGGGAGATGATTTCCTTTTCAAATAACTGAAAGTGAGAGGTTGTAATCTGAATAAAGGGGAAAAGGTCATTCTTGAACATTGGGTGAGACAATCTTACTAATTTGCTAGAGAACCAGTTCGGATTTAAGTATAACTTTTGTATGACTGAAGCTTTTAGTGATAGGTCTAATGCTTTAATATTTAATAATTTCTGTCCTCCGAATTCATATTCATTATATAAATAGGCCCGTTTAATTTTGTCTGGCTTGCCGTTCCAAATAAAATGGAATATTTTTTTCTCATATAATTTTTAAAAAACTGTTCGCTAGGCTTAGGCAAGACCATAAGCAAATAGGTAAACTTGGATAATACTAAAGAGTTAATCAGGGTGATTTTTCCACAAATTGACAGGTATTTACCTTTCCATGGTAGCAAGATCTTATCTATTTTTGCTAACTTTCTATTAAAATGTATTGGAGTGAGAAATTTTATTTAATTTGGGATATGTATTCCGAGTATATTCACATCACCATCAGACCATTTTATTGGTAAACTACATGGTAATGTAAAATTTTTATTTTTTAGTGATCCAATACGTAATATAGTACATGTATCATAATTTGGTTGTAATCCAGAGAGGTTAGAAAATGTATCTAGAGGCTGTGGAGGGATTCAAGTTGTGGATTTAAAAGAAAACATGAATCAGCGTACAATGACACCTTTGTTTTTAAGCCCTGGATTTCTAATCCCTTGATATTATTTTTGGATCTGATTTTAATAGCTAACATTTCGATGGCAATAATAAATAGATATGCCGATAGTGCACAACCTTGTTTCACTCCTCTTGACAGTTTAAAACTTTCGGAGAAATAGCCATTATTTACTATTTTACACCTAGGGTTACTATACATGATTTTAACCGATTTTATAAGAGATTCTCCAAAATTGAAATGCTCCAGGCATTTATATATAAACCCCAGTCGTACTTTTTCAAATGCCTTTTCAAAGTCTGCTATGAATAGCAGGCCTGGTTTCCCAGATTTTTCATAGTGTTTTATTGTTTCCAGTACTTGCCTTATATTATCTCCAATGTATCATCCATGTAAAAAACCTGTCTGATTATAATGAATAATGTCCGACAATGCCTTTTTAATTCTATGCGCTATACATTTTGCTAGAATTTTTGCATCACAACACAGAAGTGTAAGGGGCCTCCAACTTTATATTTTCCACTTGTATCCTGTTTCAGTAATAATGAAATCAGACCTTCTTCTTGAGTGTCTGATAATCTACCAATTACATAGGAGTTTTTAAAACATGCTAATAACGGTCCTCTGAGTATATCAGAAAAGGTTTGGTTTACCTCGACTGGTATGCCATCCAACCCTGGAGTTTTCCCAGACTTAAAGTCTTTAATTGCATCCAGAAGTTCCTCCTCTGTAATTTCACCTTCACATGAGTCTTTGTGTATGGCTGTTAATTTTACATTATCAATAGAACAAAACATCTCTACAATTAGCTTCAGTTAGAGGAGATGGAGGCGACTGAAACGTAAACATATGCTTAAAGTACTTTGCTTCCTCCTTCAAAATATCATTTGGTGAATCATGGGTGACTCCATCATTTGTAACCAGTTTCAGTAAATTATTTTTGGTAGCATTTCTATGTTGAAGATTAAAAAATAATTTGGTGAATTTTCCCCCATATTCCATCCAGTTTGCCTTATTTGTATAATATATTACACTTGATCTTTCTTGAATAAGTTTCTCCATTTCTTTTTGTTTTTCCTCTAATTTATTCTGAGCCTCTATGTTACATTTTTTATTGCTATCTATCTGTTCTGTTAGACCTTCTATTTCCTTTGTTAGTATGGACTCTTTTGACCTAAATTGCTTTTGTTTTCGAGATGAGTACTGAATTGCATGGCCTCTAAAGGCACATTTAAAAGTGTACCATACAATAAGGGGATTTGCTGTACCTATGTTATGTCGGTCAAAAATCAGTTATAAATTCCTCTGTCCTAGCTAAAAACACGTTATCATCCAATAGGCTTTGATTACATTTACAATATCCTCGCCCATGTGGAAATTCAGTAAGAGTAATGTTTATGCCAATTATATGATGGTCCGACCGCATTCTGTCCCCTATCAACACTTTTTAAACTTTTGGTGCCAACGAGAATGACATAAGAAAGAAGTCAAGACGACTAGTTTGATTGAGTCTCCGCCATTTATATCTCACTAGATCAGGATATTTAAGCCTCCATATACAGTGGGGGAAAAAAGTATTTAGTCAGCCACCAATTGTGCAAGTTCTCCCACTTAAAAAGATGAGAGAGGTCTGTAATTTTCATCACAGGTACACGTCAACTATGACAGACAAAATGAGAAGAAAAAAATCCAGAAAATCACATTGTAGGATTTTTAATGAATTTATTTGCAAATTATGGTGGAAAATAAGTATTTGGTTAATAACAAAAGTTTCTCAATACTTTGTTATATACCGTTTGTTGGCAATGACACAGGTCAAACGTTTTCTGTAAGTCTTCACAAGGTTTTCACACACTGTTGCTGGTATTGCCACTCCAGGACCTTGAAATGCTTCTTACGAAGCCACTCCTTTGTTGCCCGGGTGGTGTATTTGGGATCATTGTCATGCTGAAAGACCCAGCCACGTTTCATCTTCAATGCCCTTGCTGATGGAAGGAGGTTTTCACTCAAAATCTCACGATACATGGCCCCATTCATTCTTTCCTTTACACGGATCAGTCGTCCTGGTCCCTTTGCAGAAAAAACAGCCCCAAAGCATGATGTTTCCACCCCCATGCTTCAGCAGTAGGTATGGTGTTCTGTGGATGCAACTCAGCATTCTTTGTCCTCCAAACACGACGAGTTGAGTTTTTACCAAAAAAGTTCTATTTTGGTTTCATCTGACCATATGACATTCTCCCAATCCTCTTCTGGATCATCCAAATGCACTCTAGCAAACTTCAGACGGGCCTGGACATGTACTGGCTTAAGCAGGGGGACACGTCTGGCACTGCAGGATTTGAGTCCCTGGCGGCGTAGTGTGTTACTGATGGTAGGCTTTGTTACTTTGGTCCCAGCTCTCTGCAGGTCATTCACTAGGTCCCCCCATGTGGTTCTGGGATTTTTGCTCACCGTTCTTGTGATAATTTTGACCCCACGGGGTGAGATCTTGCGTGGAGCCCCAGATCTAGGGAGATTATCAGTGGTCGTGTATGTCTTCCATTTCCTAATAATTGCTCCCACAGTTGATTTCTTCAAACCAAGCTGCTTACCTATTGCAGATTCAGTCTTCCCAGCCTGGTGCAGGTCTACAATTTTGTTTCTGGTGTCCTTTGATAGCTCTTTGGTCTTGGCCATAGTGGAGTTTGGAATGTGACTGTTTGAGGTTGTGGACAGGTGTCTTTTATACTGATAACAAGTTCAAACAGGTGCCATTAATACAGGTAACGAGAGGAGGACAGAGGAGCCTCTTAAAGAAGAAGTTACAGGTCTGTGAGAGCCAGAAATCTTGCTTGTTTGTAGGTGACCAAATACTTATTTTCCACCATAATTTGCAAATAAATTCATTAAAAATCCTACAATGTGATTTTCTGGATTTTCTTTTTCTCAATTTGTCTGTCATAGTTGACGTGTACCTATGATGAAAATTACAGGCCTCTCTCATCTTTTTAAGTGGGAGAACTTGCACAATTGGTGGCTGACTAAATACTTTTTTTCCCCACTGTATCTACTAGTTCTAATGTATCCATGACATTCACGATTTCCTTAAGAGCATGAGGGCGATAGTTTGTAGTGTGATTTCCATTACGGTCCATTGAGCTATTAAAACAGTATTATAATCCCCCCCATTCCTTTTTCCACACAACTTCATCTAGAATTGTTGAATGAGTTTCCTGTAAACAATAGATATTATATTCCTTCTCTTTGAGCCATGTAAATATTGTTCTTCTTTTGTTATTATCTGCTAAGCCATTACAATTATAACTGGCTATACTTATTTCACCACATACCATGATGAGATACAAGTTTCAAATATATTACTTGATATTACTTGTTAGATATACTGCACTGTCGGAGCTAGAAACACAAGCATTTCGCTAAACCCGCAATAACATCTGCTAAACACGTGTATGTGACCAAAATATGTTGATTTGATTTGGGTGGTCATTAAATGTTGTTACCAGGTCATGGTGTGCATTTTCATGGTGACTGTATATCACCTTCTGCTCTCTGCTCAGCTTCACTGAGGGACTTGTCTGCTGACAGGATGGCCTGACCAATGCTGGCCTTCCTTTCCAAGTACTCCTTCAGTACCTCTTCAGCCTGGAACCACCACACATAATGTTTAACTTTCAACATCACATCAGTACATGCATAACTCCTTTGAACAGCATCCACAAAACATGATAATTGCATACTATCCTAAAATAGCTGAAGCACCACCTCAACAACGTACCTTTACACCCCCGCCTTTCTCAGATCTGTATTCGCTGGTGGCCAGTTTCAGGTCGTTGCAGTACTCTTTGTATCCTCCAGAGGTCATGTAGGATCCATCCCTTATTTGCTCCTCCAGAGGGGCAAAGATGCATTCGATTTTGGACTCGCATGCCTTCTGGGACTCCTTGTAGTTCCTCTCACAGATCTTCTGGTACTCCTCCTGAAGCACTTTCTACAGAAAGGATAAGGCTGGTTCAGAATGTACCAGAACAAACCAGAATGTCTTGGTTCAGTTGAGGTAATAAATGGTGAGAAATCTGTCGATGTTCCCCTGGAGCAAGGCACTTAACCCTAATCGCTCTGGATAAGTGAGTCTGCTGAATGACTAAAATGTACATGTAAGTGTAGCATGAAGGGATAGCTCACCCAAATGACAAATTATCCTCCTCTTGTTAAATACATGCATCACTGAATTGAATATTGACTCATTGAATATGGAATCTACACTCCCATACCATGAGCTCCAACTGATACTTCTGGTCCTCGTCTTTAAAGGAGCTGTTGATGAATATGGCCACAGCCTCCTTCTCCATGACAGCATGTACTTCAGACAGCTCCTCTTGGGTCTCTGTGGGGTAGGCCACCCAGTCAGCCATGCCTTTCTGGTAGTGGGCCCTGGCCCTCTCGATGGCACTGGAGTTCTCAATCTGGGCCAGCGCCAACACAGCGTTGTCCAGGCAGGGGATCTGCCCGCTCCGGATGGCAGACACATAGGTCTCTGCCAGGTTTCCCAGCACTGCAGGAGAGGGCAGGGAATCAGCATATCTGGTAGTTGTGGTAATGATGGTGGTAGTACTGTAGCGGTGCTTGTATAGATGTAATGTAAGTAGTAGAATTAATAGTAATTTAAGTACTAATGGTGTTGTTAGTTGTTCTGGTCAAGGTGGTTGTAGTCGTAGTAGTAGTAGTAAAAATAGAGGAAGTAGTTATAGTAGCAGCAGTAGTGTAGTTCTATTATTAAAAATCATTACCTACTTTCATAAGTGCTTTCCATCCTCAATATCAGTGTTTGAATACTCACGTCTGCCGGTAACTTTCAGGCCCTGTTTCAGGGTCTTGGTCTTGGCCTCCTTGAAGACATGGTCACAGAACTCCTTGGCTTGCTCCACAAAGGAGGGCTCCAGGTCAGCATCGGTCAGCTCCTCCATACGTCTCATTTTGTTTCCGTTGGCTGGCCTCTCAAACACAAAGCACCAGCGAGGAGTGAAATAGTTCCGCAGGCAGCTACGAGGCAGGTTGTATGCCTGATCTTTCTTACTATGACCTTTGTAAATGAAAGGGAAAGTAAATCAATCATTAATTAACAAATAAAATATGATTAACCGTAAATTCAATCTAACCATGGTTTTGATTAAGAGATTAAGTTAGCTGCGCTAGCTGTGTTCCCTTCACCTGTTTTCAGTTTAAGAGCGTTCTCCAGGTACTCATTGGCTGTGATGGGTATTCCATCAACCTCCAGGGTCAGGGTGAAATCTCTGACTGTCCACACAAAGGAAGGAAAGTAACACAGGTACTCTGAAGATTCCTCCCCGTCTCGCTGGTTGGACTTCACCTTGATGTGCTCTGTCATTGCTGTCACATAGCTGTGGGGGGGTGTTGAGGACTAAATGAACCCAGACATACAACACTACGCAGTAAACTGGTGTCTGGTTCAAAGACTAAGACAGGATTGATTCTTACTCTGATTGTGTTTTATAGATTTCCTCGAACCAAATTAGACTACATCAATCTATATTTCTTTATAGGCCTGCTGAAGGATACTGTAGTTTCTCCAGGGCGTTGTTGTCGATGGTTCCCATGCTGTTGTACACCAGAGTACTGCTGAGCAGGACAGCCAGGGAAAAGATCCAGTTGTCATTCTTCTCATCACCCTGCAGACACAACAGAAGGAACACCTTGGTACTCTGTTCATACTAGAGTGGATTGGAATAAAGTCAGTAACGAAATGTCTACTCCATATGCCGTTTTATGGGCTCCCTACATAAATAAAGGTTGAAGCTAGAATCCTTAATTGAAACATTAACAAAGCTTACACCCTGCCTCAGTTTTGGTTAAAATCATTATTTAAAAAGCAGAGGGATGGGCCTGGAGAAATGTAATGACTCAAATTCATAGACTGAGCTATGGATGCAATGACTTACCATCCGTGATATCATAATTGTAGTGTTAACCATGATGTTATACAGTGTTTATATACATTTACAAACATTGGAGTAAAACAAGCTTATATTTTGGGTTCTGATGGGGTACGACAGTTGAACTAAGCTCATGAGGCATTATTTATAAGTTATATTCTTTAGAATCAATGGGTATATATCATTAATTTATAAGTCAGACATGATATACAGTTGATGACATCAGCCATCAGTACTAGACACAGTCCACTGAGATAACATGGGACTTTACCCATAGCAATGCTATCTGTCATCTAAACAATCTGAGCCATAAAAGGTTTTTGACAGAGAGTGAACTTTGACCTCCCACCTTCTCCACATCCCCCAGCCCCTCTGTATCCAGCAGCACCAGGGTGTGGTCTCTTTTTTCAGGATGAGGCACACACCACATCCAGATGCCCTTAGTTTTGGACTGGATGGTGGCTCCAAGGGCAAAACCTTGAGGACAGAGGATAAAAACTGTTCTTAGGACATTAAAATAAGGAATCTGTAAAGAGGCAGCTGGATGTAAAGTGTTTACTCAAGGCAGCTGGTTTTCAGATTAACCTTTTTGTCTAGTTATACTGTATATCATACTAACAGACTGAAAGTGAAACTAGCAGCCAGTGCAATAACACAATGTGTCACAGGTCATATAGGTTGTGTTTACGGCACCATTTATCTACAGAACCCACCTAGAACAAATGTGGTCGGAACAAAATGTTTTTATGTTTGCTCTGCTGTCTGGTTGTACTTTATGGTGTAAAACTGAAAGAAAAACTAACTGTAGTTTCCAGAATGCAATAACAGGATTGAGAGAAATAACCGTCAAAGCATAATGTGGTCAGAACAAGATAAATCTGTACTTTGGTGCAGCATATCTGTCTCTCTAACCCAGAATGTCAAATGCAGTACATATAGACATGCTGTACATAAGTTAACACTTTCTGTTTCAAATTGCGATTACCCTATCTTTATGATAAATCATTATCTTATACATAATCATTCCTTAACCATATAACAGTTTTGCGGACATGCGTATTGTTATGTACACTGAACAAAAATACATGCAACAATTTCAAAGACTTGACTGAGTTCCAGTTCAAATAAGGAATTCAGTCAATTGAAATAAATTCATTATGCCCTAATCTATGGATTTCATATGCATCTGTTGGTCACAGATACCTTCAACAACAAAAAAGTAGGGGCGTGGATCAGAAAACCAGTCAGTATCTGGTGTGACCACCATTTGCCTCATGCAGCGTGACACATCTCCTTCGCATAGAGTTGATCAGACTGTTGATTGTGGCCTGTGGAATGTTGTCCCACTCCTCTTCAATGGCAGTGCGAAGTTGCTGGATATTGGCGGGAACTGTAAAACGCTGTCGTACACGTCAATCCAGAGCATCCCAAAAATGCTCAATGAGTGACATGTCTGAAGAGTATGAAGGCCATGGAAGAACTGGGACATTCTCAGCTTCCAGGAATTGTGTACAGATCCTTGCGACATGGGGCTGTGCACTATCATGCTGAAACATGAGGTGATGGCAGCAGATGAATGGCACAGCAGTGGACCTCAGGATCTCATCACCGTATCTCTGTGCATTAAAATTGCCATAGATAAAATGAAATAGTGTTCGCTGTCAGTAGTTTATGCCTGCCCATACAATAACCCCATCGAAGGTGAGCATTTGCCCACTGAAGTCGGTTAAGACGCCGAACTGCAGTCAGGTCAAGACCATGGTGAGGACGACGAGCACACAGATGAGCTTCCTTGAGAGGGTTTCTCACAGTTTGTGCAGAAATTCTTCGGTTGGGCAAACCCACAGATTCATCTGCTGTCCGGATGGCTGGTCTCAGATGATCCTGCAAGTGAAGAAGCCGGATATGGAGGTCCTGGCCTGGTATGGTTATGCGTGGTCTGCGGTTGTGATATCGGTTGGACGTACTGCCAAAACGACGTTGGAGGCAGCTTATGGTAGAGAAGTGAACATTCAATTCTCTGGCAACAGCTCTGGTGGACATTCCTGTAGTCAGCATGCCAATTGCACACTCCATCAAAACTTGAGACATCTGTGGCATTGTGTTGTGTGACAAAACTGCACATTTTAGAGTGGCCTTTTATTGTCCCCTGCACAAGGTGCACCGGTGTAATGATCATATGGTTGAATCAGCTTCTTGATATGCCACACCTGTCAGGTGGATGGATTATCTTGGCAAAGGAGGAATGCTCACTAACAGGGATGTAAGGAAATTTGTGCACAAAATGTCAGAGAAATACGCTTTTTGTTCGTATGGAAATTTCTGGGATCTTTTATTTAGGCTCATGAAACATGGGACCAACACTTTACATGTTGTGTTTATATCTTTGTTTGGACTTTGGTCGAACCATACATAAAAAAATGCTTTAGTGGATGTGCTCACCTTTCCTCTCCCCAGCCAGCTTGTTCATGAGGTAGGACTTGCCGGTGCGGTACAGCCCGACCACCGCCACCACTACCACATGCTGGTCAATCTGGTCCAGGATGTCCAGTGCACTGCGGACCACACGCAGCTTCCCATCACTGTCGTTCTCAATCAGACATACTGGTTCCTTCATGGATACTGTCTGGCCTGCCATGATGCTGTCCTATAGAAACCCTGGCAATGACATGCATAAGAACTTTTGGTTGAGTAGGGCACTGTGTGTGTGTGTGTGTGTGTGTCATAAAAGTCCCTCAACTTTTTTATTGCAATTAAATGTAAAGCGATAAAGGCGCCACAGGGGCTGGTGATATGGAGTGAATCAAGGCTTATCATAACAGATTGGGTTGACAATGACACAAAATAATTAATTCATCTTAAAAATAAACATATTTTAAATTGTTACTTGGTTTCTTTCCACACATGAGACTAGCCTATATCACATTTTCTAGTTTACAAGAAACGGACACAATATTGCTCTACGAATTGTCTAAACATCAGATTGTTACCATGGTTACTCCATGGATTATCAGTGTGACCGAAGTCACCCTAAAAAAGACGCAATATTCTCCTACAAGCCAGAATTTGAATACAATTATATTTACACGTACTTTACCGGTTGTACATGCTGTTGGTCCTTTTAGCGGTAGAAGGTGGTGGTTTACCCGACTTTTGAGTCGCCGGTAGGTTCCGTGACTTGTATTTTCAATGTCTTCACGCATTGCACATGTGATAGTGATGCAGGGGTTGACTCATAACCAGCAGTCCCGCGGTTATACGGGTTTAGGGCCACTACATATTGTGTGGCTGAAGGGCGGGTTGAATAAAGAAACAATACCTTAAAAAATCCATAAATTTATAATTCTTGTGCAATTTATATAGGCTACATCGAGGTATTTTAGGCTATCTGGTAGGCTATTAGTGCATAAACCTAAACTTTAGGTCTTAACTGTACGCGCGCAAAATAGCCTACACAGCCAATCGCCAAATAATGCTTTTTGGAACGGGCAGAAAAAGTTAACATCAATCCACGGAGGCAAAAAGGATAGTTGAAAATAAAGAGAAGGGAGGGCCAGAAAAGTAATATTTGGGAAAGATTAGGTAAAGTGGTAAGAGAGGATGATAGCAGTGCCGGCTATGTTTGGCTGTGTGTGATGATTGTGTGGCGCTATACAAATTCGACAGTCACAAGATGGGACTTCAAATAGGCCTATCGCATGTCAAGGGAACTGTAGCCTACTGTTTAGATGGGTTAGCGGGAAACTTAAATCTGGACATTGACTAACCAGAATAACCTAAAGTTTTTTGGCAAACTCCAAAGACCTCTGATAATAGTAGTCCCGTGCGAATCGACATCCCTGTGTTTTGAGAGAAATGTCTGAGTTTGACAGGTATTGCTCGCGGTTTGAGCAAGAAAACAATAACTGATTCGATCATTTGAACGAAGTGCTGCGCATAGCATATGAAGGGCCTACATGTATGAACTTTCACAGTGAATGCTTTTGTTTATAGGTTTTGTGTGAATGAATTGAACATCGGCAATTGTATCATAAAAAATGATTACGCCTAATTAATGCAACCCTTGTTGTTAATAGATCGCAAAGCAGCATACAAAAGTGCTAGCTAATCTTCCCCCAACATTGGACACCCCCTAACTTCGGACACTCTAGGACTAAATCACCTCGAGCTCAACATTTAAATGGACTGGAAAATAACGGTACGTTTTGCGACTAAAGACACCATTCTAAATCAAATCAAATCAAATCAAATTTTATTGGTCACATGCGCCGAATACAACAAGTGCAGACATTACAGTGAAATGCTTACTTACAGCCCTTAACCAACAGTGCGTTTATTTTAAACAAAAAAGTAAGAATAAAACAACAACAAAAAAAAGTGTTGAGAAAAACAAAGAGCAGAAGTAAAATAAAGTGACAGTAGGGAGGCTATATATACAGGGGGGTACCGGTGCAGAGTCAATGTGCGGGGGCACCGGCTAGTTGAGGTAGTTGAGGTAATATGTACATGTGGGTAGAGTTAAAGTGACTATGCATAAATACTTAACAGAGTAGCAGCAGCGTAAAAAGGATGGGGTGGGGGGGGCAGTGCAAATAGTCCGGGTAGCCATGATTAGCTGTTCAGGAGTCTTATGGCTTGTGGGTAGAAGCTGTTGAGAAGCCTTTTGGACCTAGACTTGGCACTCCGGTACCGCTTGCCGTGCGGTAGCAGAGAGAACAGTCTATGACTAGGGTGGCTGGAGTCTTTGACAATTTTGAGGGCCTTCCTCTGACACCGCCTGGTATAGAGGTCTTGGATGGCAGGGAGCTTTGCCCCAGTGATGTACTGGGCCGTACGCACTACCCTCTGTAGTGCCTTGCGGTCAGAGGCCAAGCAGTTGCCATACCAGGCGGTGATGCAACCAGTCAGGATGCTCTCGATGGTGCAGCTGTAGAATTTTTGAGGATCTGAGGACCCATGCCAAATCTTTTTAGTCTCCTGAGGGGGAATAGGCTTTGTCGTGCCCTCTTCACGACTGTCTTGGTGTGCTTGGACCATGATAGTTCGTTGGTGATGTGGACACCAAGGAACTTGAAGCTCTCAACCTGTTCCACTACAGCCCCGTCGATGAGAATGGGGGCGTGCTCAGTCCTCTTTTTTTTCCTGTAGTCCACAATCATCTCCTTTGTCTTGGTCACGTTGAGGGAGAGGTTGTTGTCCTGGCACCACACGGCCAGATCTCTGACCTCCTCCCTATAGGCTGTCTCATCGTTGTCGGTGATCAGGCCTACCACTGTTGTGTCGTCGGCAAACTTAATGATGGTGTTGGAGTCGTGCCTGGCCATGCAGTCATGGGTGAACAGAGAGTACAGGAGGGGGACTGAGCACGCACCCTGAGGGGCCCCCGTGTTGAGGATCAGTGTGGCAGATGTGTTGTTACCTACCCTTACCACCTGGGGGCGGCCCGTCAGGAAGTCCAGGATCCAGTTGCAGAGGGAGGTGTTTAGTCCCAGGATCCTTAGCTTAGTGATGAGCTTAGAGGGCACTATGGTGTTGAATGCTGAGCTGTAGTCAATGAATAGCATTCTCACGTAGGTGTTCCTCTTGTCCAGGTGGGAAAGGGCAGTGTGGAGTGCGATAGAGATTGCATCATCTGTGGATCTGTTGGGGCGGTATGCAAATTGGAGTGGGTCTAGGGTTTCTGGGATTATGCTGTTGATGTGAGCCATGACCAGTCTTTCAAAGCACTTCATGGCTACAGACGTCAGTGCTACGGGTCGGTAGTCATTTAGGCAGGTTATCTTAGAGTTCTTGGGCACGGGGACTATGGTGGTCTGCTTGAAACATGTTGGTATTACAGACTCGGTCAGGGACATGTTGAAAATGTCAGTGAAGACACTTGCCAGTTGGTCAGCACATGCTCGGAGTACACGCCCTGGTAATCCGTCTGGCCCAGCGGCCTTGTGAATGTTGACTTGCTTAAAAGTCTTACTCACATCGGCTACGGAGAGCGTGATCACATAGTCGTCCGGAACAGCTGGTGCTCTCATGCATGCTTCAGTGTTGCTTGCCTCGAAGCGAGCATAGAAGTGGTTTAGCTTCGTCTGGTAGGCTTGTGTCACTGGGCAGCTCGCGGCTGTGCTTCCCTTTGTAGTCTGTAATAGTTTTCAAGCCCTGCCACATCCGACGAGCGTCAGAGCCAGTGTAGTATGATTCAATCTTAGACCTGTATTGACTCTTTGCCTGTTTGATGGTTCGTCGGAGGTCATAGCGGGATTTCTTATAAGCTTCCGGGTTAGAGTCCCGTTCCTTGAAAGCGGCAGCTCTACCCTTTAGCTCAGTGCGGATGTTGCCTGTAATCCATGGCTTCTGGTTGGGGTATGTACGTACGGTCACTGTGGGGGACGACATCATCGATGCACTTATTGATGAAGCCAGTGACTGATGTGGTGTACTCCTCAATGCTGTCTGAAGAATCCCGGAACATGTTCCAGTCTGTGCTAGCAAAACAGTCCTGTAGCTTGGCATCTGCGTCATCTGACCACTTTTTATTAACCGAATCACTGGTGCTTCCTGCTTCAGTTTTTGCTTATAAGCAGGAATCAGGAGGATAGAGTTATGGTCAGATTTGCCAAATGGAGGGCGAGGGAGAGCTTTGTATGCGTCTCTGTGTGTGGAGTAAAGGTGGTCTAGAGTTTTTTTCCTCTGGTTGCACATTTGACATGCTGGTAGAAATTAGGTAGAACGGATTTAAGTTTCCCTGCATTAAAGTCCCCGGCCACTAGGAGCGCTGCATCTGGATGAGCGTTTTCCTGTTGATTAATGGCCTTGTACAACTCATTCAGTGCAATCTTAATGCCAGCATTGGTTTGTGGTGGTAAATAGACAGCTATGAAAAATATAGCTGAAAACTCTCTTGGTAAATAGTGTGGTCTACAGCTTATCATAAGATACTCTACCTCAGGCGAGCAAAACCTCGAGACTTCCTTAGTATTTGATTTTGTACACCAGCTGTTGTTTACAAATATACAGAGACCGCCACCCTTTGTCTTACCGGAGCCAGCCGTTCTGTCCTGCCGATGTAGCGTGTAGCCTGCTAGCTGAATGGTATCATTGTTGTCGTTCAGCCACGACTCCGTGAAACATAAGATATTACAGTTTTTAATGTCCCGTTGGTAGGATAACCGTAATCTTAAATCGTCAATTTTATTCTCAAAAGATTGAACGTTGGCTAATAGTATTGATGGGAGAGGCAGTTTACTCGCTCGCCGTCGGATCCTCACAAGGCACCCCCGACCTACGTCCACGATATCTCCGTCTCTTCCTCAGGCGAATGACGGGGATCTGGGCCTTGCCGGGTGTCTGTAGAATATCCTTCGCGTCCGACTCGTTGAAGAAAAAGTCTTCGTCCAATGCGAGGTGAGTAATCGCTGTCCTGATATCCAGAAGCTCTTTTTGGTTATAAGAGACGATGGCATAAACATTATGTACAAAATAAATTACAAATAACGCGGAAAAACACACATAATAGTACAATTGGTTAGAGGGCTGTAAAACGGCAGCCATCTTCTCCGGCGCTGTTGTCAATCTAGCTAGCTGACCACCGATTTTCAGTGCAATTTAAGTAAGTTAAGTTACGTTTTGAGAGTTTTCAAAAAAGTTATATGTATACACATGTTGTGGGACACGCTATATATTGTAAAATTCGACTGCGCAACAGACCACACATAATTTAATATACCTCTGAAATATAGCTAACAGATTTTCTAATGTTGCTAGCTTATTTTCTAAATGTTGATAGAACTGCTAAGTAAGCAAAAAGGAAATAAATTGTAAGCGTTGGATAATACATATCACGAAAACAGCTGAATGTTGTCAAGCTTTACCATATCAAAATTGGAGTCTGACGGGGACGTTTTGCACAATCTGCTAAAATTAATTTTGAACCATGAACTTTTTCACACCTATACTGTTGGCTATGATTCATCTTACAACAGCTACATAGAGGCAGTATTTAGTAAAATTTTACAATGTATGCATCAATATTAAACTAATTGGGACACTAATTTTCATTACAGATAACATCAACCAAAAAACGTGGGTACACTTTCAGTTATTGTGAAAACCTTCATCATCACCTTTCAATACCTTAGCTTTGAAATGTAAATGTTTATACATATTCAGATTTAGTTATCTTTCTAAAATGTGTATAGTATGCCAAGTTATTTAGCTACATGTATTTACCATGACAGCATGGAGAAAGTCAAGAGGAAGCAGTGGAGTGAGGTGGACATGTTCCATGCCATGGAGGACTGCGGGCAGGGATGGCTATCCGCCAGGCTGCCAAGGTTAGGCATCTTTTATTTTTAGGAGATTACCACGTGTATGTGAATTTTATCTGCTAGTAACCATTTTCTTTTCTTATCTACCAAGGTGCATGGTGTACCTTGGCAGACCCTGGCGGACAGGCTGAGCGGCCGGGTGACCCATGGTTGTCGCAGTGGACCACCCACATCTGGTGCAGTACTGTATCTACTGCGCCATGGGTTCCCCTTCACTAGACAGAGGCTGATGAAATACACAGACAAAATACACAGGTATTTGGTGTTCTATGTGTTTATGTATGTAGAATGCTGGTCTGACTGTTCTCAATGTGCGTGATGTAAATGTGGATGTGTATGGTGATGCCAAATGTTTGTATGGTGATGCCAAAACAAACATTTTCATCCTGGATGGACAATTATATATTCTATTCTATTGTAGGTTTCGGCACCCAGGTGAAACAATCCCACCACTGGGGAAGAGGTGGTGGGAAATGTTCAGGAGGAGGCACAAGAACCTGAGCATGAGGAGGCCGGACACCCTGGACAGGGGGAGAGCTGAGTGTGCCACACGTCCGACGATGGACACCTTCTTCACTTCTAATGAGAAGCACTTGGAGGAGAGTGGGTTGAGGGAGAAACCCAGACAAATCTATAACTGCGATGATTCTGGGTTTCGTAGCAACCAGAGCAGGCACAAAGTGCTGGCTCCCCGGGGCGCAAAACACATGTACCAGCAGGCTCCGGGGACCAAGGTGCACGTCACAGTGCTGGCCTGCTTCAACGCAACTGGGGAGGCCACTACTTCAACGCAGTCCCCCCGTTTATCATCTACCCCAAGTGTTTCCCCGGTGGCCATTACACACTGGGAGGCCCACCCCAAGCCTTGTATGGACGGTCAAACAGTGGCTACATTGACGGGGACCTGTTCAGGAAGTGGTTTTAGCATGCAGTGAAGGAGCGCCCTCTCCTTCTCCTTTCGATGGGCACAAGAGCCACGTGGACCCGGAGGTGCTCGCGGCAGCACTAAGGGAAGGGGTTGTCTTTGTCTTCCACCACACTGCACCCACGTCCTGCAGCCGCTGGACGTGGCATACTTTGGCACTTTAAAGGCTGAGTTCTCCAAGGTAGCTGGAGACCTTAGCCATTTTGACCACTCCTACATGGTAAACAAATCACAATTTGCCAAAGTATTCCGCTACCCGTATCAGCGCAAGGACATGCGCTATGGGGTGGAAGGGTTTAAGAAGTGTGGCCTCTTCCCTTTTGACCCTTGAGCAATTGAAGGGTCCCGTTTAATGCAGTCTCTGTCCCTACCGGGTCCCACCACTGCCTCTCCTGGAACCAGCAGCACTGTGCCGTCCAGCAGCACCTCCTCCCCAGCGACCACAGGAGGACCCTCAGCCCATGCTCCATTCCCAGCCCCTGCTCCAGTCCCAGCCCTAGCAGAGCACCCCCTAATAGAGGGGGGGCTGCTAGCAAAGGACCTGGGGCACATCCTTACTGTCCTGAAGTATCGGCTAGACCGATACAGAAGACTACCTGTGGTCCCCACATGCATCACCGGGGAGGAATACACGCGCCAGTGGCAGGAGAGGGGTGAGAAGGAGAGGGCCGAGGCAGAGGAGAAAGAGCGTCGGGCAGCCCTCAGAACACAGAGGGCACCGGAGAGGGCTGCCATGGATGAGACCATTGACGCCATCGCCTCTGCTGGACCCCCTGCTGGGACCACTCCTGACAGCTGCCACACCATCGTCGGCCCCTCAACCCCACCATTACAAACACCAGCTCCTCCAAGCCATCGTCTGCGGTTTCGTCCACCACCACCACGATCCACACCACCCCCCCTGTCTGTCACCACCAACACGGCCTCCTCTGTACCAACTGCCTCCTCCGTCTCCCCTGGTCACACCACCATAGCAGCCTCGTCTGGTGACCCTGCCCCCTGCAATTTGAATACAGCCACCTCCACAGGTAAACACGTTAAATTATGAAGAAATGACTGTTTGTTATCTGTTTTATAAAACTGCAATGTTTAAACTTTATTTTTCTCTCTTTACATATCTACAGTCCATAGCACCAGCCCTCAAGTCATGTCCACCTCCTCCAAAACTTCTGCAGCTTCCTCCAGAGGTATTGATGTAAAGAAGTTGAAAAGGGTTTTCATGAAACATGCTCTGTCTAACACTACTTTTTCTCAAACTGCATCACAGAAAAGGAAGAGAAAAGCTCACCCGGCCACCTCTGTCACGCCACCCATTGCACCACTCTCAGGTACTTCATAATCTGTTTTTCTCTCTCTCAGTTGTATCAATTACTATTGTTGTTGAAGAACTTCTACATTTTGCAAAACCATGTTAATCAATTTGATTAAAATTATTTTTTAAATAAAAGAAGACACCACCTGCTGTGCTCGCTGCGGGGAGCGTGATCCGCCTGCAAGCTCCCCTCAGGAGTGTAGGTCCGAGGTGCCATGGGTGTGCTGTGACTTCTGCCAGCATTGGTTCCGTTGCAGGTGTGTGCAGTGGGATCCAGAGGTGGCGGTGGAGCTGGACTTTTATTGTGATTTTTGTGTCAATATAGGGAAGGAGGTTGAGATTTAATTGTTTATTTTGTTTGTTTTCATATTAAATTATTTATTTGTAAAAAATAAAAATAAAAATAAAGAAATCTCAACTATAATATATATATTTATTCAACCCATCTTGTGTATTTCTTCCTTTACTCTGCAACAAACTCCAACAGTGTTTTCATTATTTATGTCAATGCATATTACTGAAATTAATGTTTTATTTGATGTAAATTATTCATACTCATTTATATTTTAGTATTAAAATGTTATCCACTTTCTCAAAGCATAAGATTGATCTGTAAAACAAATTATGAGACAGTATTTGGTTACAAAACTGAATATGTTGGTGAATAACCATTTTTTAAGAGTCTACACAGGAGAGTCATTTTTTTTTTCCGCATGGCTACCCAACTAGTCAACTATCTTGTAACCACTTCAGTTATGAGGTTTGTGTCTCTTTTTCCAACAAAATTAAATGGATATATCTTGTAATTGAACAAGATAGTAAGGTGGCCAATAACTGGGGGCCGTATGCCGATAATACGGGACGTATTTCTTTTGCTAAACCTCTTATCAAAAAGCTGATAATAGTAGTATTTCCACTGAAATGTCAAACATGTTAATTGCTAACCCGTTAGCTAACATTTTTACGACACCAATAATCACAAAAAATGGATTGCTTGATCACAAGATAACACTGTTGAAGTTAATATATTTCTTAAACGCTGTTGAATATACCGATAATACAGGGTCCACGCTAAATGTTTGGAACAAGTTCACTTTCTCATCCGTAGCCTAAAAACGCATATCAAGTGCAAGTTAGCTGTTTAGCTCACATCTGAAGGCTGCGGGGCATTTAGGACGTCTTCTACTGCGAATCGCTAAAATATCCTAATGGTTTTGATCACACTTCCTCAATATAAATATTATTTCGACACTATACCAAAGATGGTTTGGTATGGTTTAGAAACTGTAGTGATGTCTGATAGATATCTCCGTAATTGATTATGCATGTCATCATCATAACCGAATATGACTAACCAAGCAATGAGGACTAGCAGATAGTAGCTCTGTGGACTGCATGTTAATTGCCTTATTTAAGAGTTATTAAACATAACTAAACCGGATTACTCACTGCCTGTTCTCCATCATGACAGGAACCAAACTCGAGTTATCAGTGTAGCCTGTAATCGCCTGGACTATCTTCATGCCAGGCTTCCATCATAACTGTAAATTATAGAAAAAAACCTGAAAGAACGTTCTCTAGTAATACTAGTCCCGTGCGAATAGGGCTATAGCCTTAAAATTAACTCCTGCAGAATTAAGCATTTCTTGCAATAAAATGATACACCAAATGTAGGCAAAATTACTTGGAAACAGGAGCGTGGAAATATGATGTATTTATTTCTGCATCTTGAGAGAATGCAATGCTCAGTTAGCACCGTCTGTAGAGGTGCTGTCTTTATCATAAAAGCATCATAAAAGCTGATAGTATTTCAACATCAAATATGCATCAAAGCTGAACTGAAATCTTAACAGAAACACCTTGGGTCGTTTTCACAGCTTTCTTTTTCCTTACAACCGGTCAAACTGATATCATTCGGCTCGGCGAAAAAATGAACACAGAGGATTTGAAGGCCGAGATTCTTGCTGCCCTCAGAGCGGACATTTCGTCTATAGTCAAGTCGGAACTCAAGGAGGCGCTCAGTGAGGACTTCAATTTTATTAAGTCGGAGTTACAAGCAGTCAAGAATGAACTCGCAAAGCATACAGCAATTGTTCGCACAGAACTGGATATAGTTAAAAAAAATGTATCCGACATGGAACAAGGCTTGTGAACATGCTCGGATGACATGACTACGCTACAAACCACGGTTAAGAAGCTCGAAACTGATGTGTCTCGCCTTAATTAACAATGCATACATTTACAAGGTCATATGCGAAGATCCAATATCAGGATCATGGGGGTGGCTGACCCAGGCTCAAGTTCAACTTCATCGGTCTCAAAGTTATTGAAGAAGGCCCTCAAAATGGATAAAGACAACATTGTAGACTGCTCACGTCGGGGCTCTCAAACAAGAAAGCCTGGCGGAAAACCTTGCGTCATTGTGGCTAAACTACACTACTATCAGGATTGTACTGATGTTCTTCGGCATGCCAGAGAATTTGTCCCACTTCAATGCAACGGAGCACCCATCTCTATCTTCCCAGACTATGCCCCCAGCGTTGCTCGTGACCGTGCCGCTTTCAACAATGTCAAGAGTCTGCTCCATGGACGGACCGACATTCGTTATGGTGTGGCTTTTCCTGCCCGGTATAATATACAACAGCACTGAGAAGGAGTTCCAAGACCCCCATAAGGTGATGGCCTTCATAAGAGAACATTCTACCGAGGTCGGACGAAGCAAATGGCTGAATGTTCACCTATTTGGCGATTAGGGTAATGGACAAATGTGTCTAGCACTGCAGACTCAGTCTCTCTTTAATTTTTTACTGTATAGCGTTGCCAGTGGCATCAGTTGATGTTGTTATTATTAGGTAACGTTAGTGAACGTTGCCGGTACCATCGGTTATTATTAGGTAACGTTGGTGTCTTGGTTCTGCTGAGTCAATTCTCCTTTTGTTTTATGTTTTATTTTATTACCATGAAGCTGCTCATTTCATTTCTTGATGGTCCCCGCATCCAGGTTAGATAAAGCACAGTTCTATTATTAGGCTATGTCATTTATTTAAAGACGTTGCTGCTAGTGGTATTGCTGTAAGCTGTGATTTATAAAATGTTTTATACTTTCTTTTAAAACAGCCTAGTTTTGGGTTGTAAATAAGTATTTCTTATTTATTTGTTAACCGCAATTAGTTTTAAATACTTCACTATTTCAGCAGGGCTCTCTACTCGTTAGGTTTAGTGTTCCCCACTACAAGCACATTATGTGTGGATATCTTTGCGTGGGAATTAGCGGTTACCTTGTTCTATTAGGTGACCAGGGTGAGTTTTGTTTTTCATACCAGACTTCAGAGTATTGTTTGTTTATGTTTTTTTTTATGTTTCTTCAACTTTTGGGATTTTAATTTGCTCTTTTTGGAAAAATGTTTAATGGGTCAGTTCTTATTGTAATCTGTCATCTATCCTTTTCCCACCTGACTTTACATGGCTAAGCCTAATATCATGAGAGGGACAGCTGGTTGCTCGGTCACTTTTGCTAGCTGGAATGTTAAATCTTTAAATCACCCAGTGAAACGTAAAAGGGTTATTTCTCATTTAAATCATCTTAAAGTAGATATCGCCTTTCTTCAGGAGACATCTCCGCACTTTTGACCACTCCCGTTTAAAGGGAGGGTGGATCGGTCAATCATATCATTCCAATTTTCATTCTAAAACTAGAGGAGCAGCCATTTTAATGAGTAAGAACATACCGTTCGCAATGTCAAGTGTAGAGGCAGATTCAGCAGGCCGTTTCATTATTGTAGTAGGAAGACAGTATAATACACCTGCTATCTTGGCTAACATTTATGCACCAAATTGGGATAACAGTTCAATCTTCACAAATTTATTTTCACGATTACCAAATATGGATACACACCACCTAATACTAGGTGGTGATATGAATTGTGTACTGTCGCCAAATCTGGATCGTAGCTCTCCTTGGGTATCATCTTCATCAGCTATTTCTTAAGACATATGCCATATATCTGATGCGTGGCGTTTCCGCAATCCCACAGCTAGGGAATATTCTTTTTTCTCGCCAGTTCATAAGACCTTCTCACGTATTGACTACTTTTTCCTAGACAATAGATTTCTGCCACTTACCACGGAGTGTGATTACCAAGCTATAGTCATTTTGCATCATTCTCCCCTTACTATGAAACTACTTATACCAAATACACAGCTTAATTATCGTCCTTGGCGGCTTAACTCACTACTGCTATCAGAAGAAACCTTTGTTGCTTTTATATCATCTGAAATTTGAGATATTTCCCGAGTTTAATCAAACCCCTGGAATGTCTCCTACAACAGTATGGGAATCAATGAAGGCTTATCTACGGGGCCAAATTATTTCGTACAGCGCAAGATTAAGGAAGTGCAATATTCAATGCCTAGGGGAATTTATAAATAAAATCTTGGATTTGGATATGGCATACTCACAATCTTCATCCGCAGATTTACTGAAACAACGTTTGACACTTCAGACAGAGTTCAATCTTCTTTCAACTCGACAAGCTGAAAATCTAATTAGTAAATCTCAATAACAAAATTATGAACATCAAATCAGGGAAAATGCTAGCACACCAGCTGCGTCAGAGAACTGCAAATCAAACCATACCTGAGATAACTGACGAGCTGGGTAACAAATGTATTGATCATTTTGAGATCAATTCATGCTTTCATAACTTTTACTCACAATTATACACTTCGGAATCCGCTGGTAATGCTACCTTACTAGACACTTTCTTTGAGAACTTAGATATTCCTACAGCTGAACCTGAGATAGCTGCTGAATTGGAAGAACAGTTCTCTGTAGAAGAGATTGTGTTGGCAATTAAAACTATGCAGTGTGGTAAATCCCCTGGACCTGACGAATTTCAGAGTGAATTCGTAAAAAAATTCTCTGATCAACTCTCTCCTCTCTTGCTTTTCGTATTTGAGGAATCATTCTCCTCAAACTCTTTACCCTCAACAACGGGACAGGCATGTATTTCACTTATACTGAAAAAGGGAAAAAAACCTCTTGAGTGTGGTTCATTTAGGCCAATTTCTTTACTGAATTGCGATGTAAAGATACTTTCTAAGATGATTGCCTGCCGTTTTAAGTCAGTCCTTCCCTCCATTATCTCTACAGATCAAACTGGTTTCATTCAAAATTGTCATTCTTTTTTCAACATCAGACGTCTTTATAATATACTTTATAATCCCTCTTCATCTGACACTCCAGAGATATTGTTATCACTTGATGCTGAGAAGGCGTTTGATCGGGTGGAGTGGGATTATCTTTTTTATACTCTCAAACAATTTGGATTCTGTCCTAATTTTATGTCCTGGATCAAAGTCCTTTACTCCTCCCCTATGGCTGCAGTGCGCACAAATAATAACCTTTCATCCTATCTCCAACTTCAACGTGGGACAAGACAGGGTTGGATATCAGAGCGGCGGTAACTCACCAGAACTACCAGCATTACGACCAGGAATATGACTTCCTCGAAGCAGATCCTTTGTTCACACTCCCCAGAGCAATTTAACTGATTCCAAAGGCCGACCCAAAACATCGCCAGTGGAGGAGAGGCACTCGTGGCGGCCTGCTGGTTCGACTTAGGAGGCGCGCACACCACCCACCGCTTTTGAGTATATTACTCGCTAATGTTCAGTCTTTGGATAACAAAGTTGATGAGATCAGAACAAGGATTTCTTTCCAGAGAGACATCAGGGCCAGTAACATACTTTGTTTCACGGAAACATGGCTCTCTCGGGATACTCTGTCGGAATCGGTCCAGCCAGAGGGATTCTCAGTTAATCGCGCAGATAGGAATAAATATCTTTCTGGGAAGCAGAAGGGCAGAGGTGTGTGTTTCATGATTAACGACTTACGGTGTAATTGTAGTAACATACAGGAACTCAAGTCCTTTTGTTCACCCGACCTAGAATACCTCACAATCAAATGCCAACCGTATTATCTCCGAAGACAATGTTCCTCCGTTATAGCCATGGCCGTTTATATCCCCCCTCAAGCCGATACCACGACGGCCCTCAAAGAACTTCACTGGACTTTATCCAAACTGGAAACCACATATCCTGAGGCTGCATTTATTGGAGCTGGGGATTTTAACAAAGCAAATTTGAGGACTAGGCTGCCGAAGTTCTATCAACATATCGACTGTAGTACTCGCGCTGCTAAAACACTGGACCACTGTTATTCAAACTTCCACGATGCTTACAAGGCCCTCTCCCGCCCTCCTTTCGGCAAATCTGACCACGACTCCATTGTGCTTCTCCCTTCCTATAGGCAGAAACTCAAACAGGAAGTACCCGTGCTAAGGACTATTCAATGCTGGTTTGACCAATCGGAATCCACGCTTCAGGATTGTTTTGATCACGCGTACTGGGATATGTTCCGGGTAACTTGCGAAAATAATTTAGACGAATACACCGATACAGTAACTGAGTATGTCAGGAAGTGTATAGGAGATGTTGTACACACTGTGACTATTAAAACCTATCCTAACCAGAAACCGTGGATAGATGGCAGCATTTGCGCGAAACTGAAAGCGCGAACCACCTCATTTCACCATGGCAAGGTGACTAGGAATACAAGAATACAAAATACAAACAATGTAGTTATTCACTCCGCAAGGCAATCAAACAAGCAAAACATCAGTATAGAGACAAAGTGGAGTCGCAATTCAACGGCTCCGACACGAGACGTACAGTGAGGGAAAAAAGTATTTGATCCCCTGCTGATTTTGTACGTTTGCCCACTGACAAAGACATGATCAGTCTATAATTGTAATGGTAGGTTTATTTGAACAGTGAGAGAGAATAACAACAAAAAAATCCAGAAAAACGCATGTCAAAAATGTTATAAATAGATTTGCATTTTAATGAGGGAAATAAGTATTTGACCCCCTCTCAATCAGAAAGATTTCTGGCTCCCAGGACAGGTGTCTTTTATACATGTAACGAGCTGAGATTAGGAGCACACTCTTAAAGGGAGTGCTCCTAATCTCAGTTTGTTACCTGTATAAAAGACACCTGTCCACAGAAGCAATCAATCAATCAGATTCCAAACTCTCCACCATGGCCAAGACCAAAGAGCTCTCCAAGGATGTCAGGGACAAGATTGTAGACCTACACAAGGCTGGAATGGGCTACAAGACCATCGCCAAGCAGCTTGGTGAGTAGGTGACAACAGTTGGTGCGATTATTCGCAAATAGAAGAAACACAAAATAACTGTCAATCTCCCTCGGCCTGGGGCTCCATGCAAGATCTCACCTCGTGGAGTTGCAATGATCATGAGAATGGTGAGGAATCATCCCAGAACTACACGGGAGGATCTTGTCAATGATCTCAAGGCAGCTGGGACCATAGTCACCAAGAAAACAATTGGTAACACACTACGCCGTGAAGGACTGAAATCCTGCAGCGCCCGCAATGTCCCCCTGCTCAAGAAAGCACATATACATGCCCGTCTGAAGTTTGCCAATGAACATCTGAATGATTCAGAGGAGAACTGGGTGAAAGTGTTGTGGTCAGATGAGACCAAAATCGAGCTCTTTGGCATCAACTCAAGTCGTCGTGTTTGGAGGAGGAGGAATGCTGCCTATGACCCCAAGAACACCATCCCCACCGTCAAACATGGAGGTGGAAACATTGTGCTTTGGGGGTGTTTTTCTGCTAAGGGGACAGGACAACTTCACCGCATCAAAGGGACGATGGACGGGGCCATGTACCGTCAAATCTTGGGTGAGAACCTCCTTCCCTCAGCCAGGGCATTGAAAATGGGTTGTGGATGGGTATTCCAGCATGACAATGACCCAAAACACACGGCCAAGGCAACAAAGGAGTGGCTCAAGAAGAAGCACATTAAGGTCCTGGAGTGGCCTAGCCAGTCTCCAGCCCTTAATCCCATAGAAAATCTGTGGAGGGAGCTGAAGGTTCGAGTTGCCAAATGTCAGCCTCGAAACCTTAATGACTTGGAGAAGATCTGAAAAGAGGAGTGGGACAAAATCCTTCCTGAGATGTGTGCAAACCTGGTGGCCAACTACAAGAAACGTCTGACCTCTGTGATTGCCAACAAGGGTTTTGCCACCAAGTACTAAGTCATGTTTTGCAGAGGGGTCAAATACTTATTTCCCTCATTAAAATGCAAATCAATGTATAACATTTTTGACATGCATTTTTCTGGATTTTTTTGTTGTTATTCTGTCTCTCACTGTTCAAATAATCCTACCATTAAAATTATAGACTGATCATGTCTTTGTCAGTGGGCAAACGTACAAAATCAGCAGGGGATCAAATACTTTTTTCCCTCACTGTATGTGGCAGGGTCTACAGACAATCACGGACTACAAAAGGAAAACCAGCCACATCGCCGAGACCGACGTCTTGCTTCCGGACAAGCTAAACACTGCTTTGAGGATAACACAGTGCCACCGACGCGGCCCGCTACCAAGGACTGTGGGCTCTCCTTCTCCGTGGCTGACGTGAGTAAAACATTTAAACGTGTTAACCCCCGCAAGGCTGCCGGCCCAGACAGCATTCCTAGCTGCGGCTTCAGAGCATGTGCAGACCAGCTGGCTGGTGTGTTTACGGACATTCAATCTCTCCCTATCCCAGTCTGCTGTCCCCACATGCTTCAAGATGGCCAGCATTGTTCCTGTACCCAAGAAAGCAAAGGTAACTGAACTAAATGACCATCGCCCTATAGCACTCACCTAGTCAAGGATCATATCACCTCTACCTTACCCGTCACCCTAGACCCACTTAAATTTGCTTACCGCCCCAATAGATCCACAGACGGTGCAATCGCCATCACACTTAAAACTGCCCTATCCCATCTGGACAAGAGGAATACCTATGTAAGAATTATGTTCATTGACTATAGCTCAGCATTCAACACCATAGTACCCTCCAAGCTCATCATCAAGCTTGAGGCCCTGGGTCTGAACCCCGCCCTGTGCAACTGGGTCCTGGACTTCCTGACGGGCCGCCCCCAGTTGGTGAAGGTAGGAAACAACATCTCCACTTCGCTGATCCTCAACACTGGGGCCCCACAAGGGTGCGTGGTCAGCCCCCTCCTGTACTCCCTGTTCACCCATGACTGTGTGTGGCCAAGCACGCCTCCAACTCAATCATCTAGTTTGCAGACGTCACAACAGTAGTAGGCTTGATTACCAACAATGACGAGACCGCCACAGGGAGGAGGTGAGGGCTCTGGGAGTGTGGTGCCAGGAAAATAACCTCTCACTCAACGTCAACAAAACAAAGGAGATGATCGTGGACTTCAGGAAACAGCAGAGGGTGCACCCCCCTATCCACATCGACGGGACCGCAGTGGAGAAGGTGGAAAGCTTCAAGTTCCTTGGCGTACACGTCACCGACAAACTGAAATGGTCCACCCACGCAGACATTGTGGTGAAGAAGGTGCAACAGAGCCTCTTCAACCTCAGGAGGCTGAAGAAATTCAGCTTTGCACCTAAAACCTTCACAAACTTTTTCAGATGCACAATTGAGAGCATCCTGTAGGGCTGTATCACCACCTGGTACGGCAACTGCACCGCCCGCAACCGCAGGGCTCTCCAGAGGGTGGTGCGGTCTGCCGAACGCATTATCGGAGGCAAACTACCCTCCCTCCAAGACACATACAGCACCCGATGTCACAGGAAGGCCAAAAAGATCATCAAGGACATCAACCACCCGAGCCACTGCCTGATCACCCCGCTATCATCAAGAAGGCGAGGTCAGTACAGGTGCATCAAAGCTGGGACCGAGAGAATGAAAAACAGCTTCTATCTCAAGGCCATCACCCTGTTAAATAGCCATCACTAGCACATTAGAGGCTGCTGCTGCCTATTGAAGTCACTGGCCACTTTAAGAAATTGAACACTAGTCACTTGAATAATGTTTACAGTCACTTTAATAATGTTTACATATGTTGCACTACTCATCTCATATGTATATACTGCATTCTATTCTATAATATTCTACTGTATCTTAGTCCATGCCGCTCTGTCATTGTCATTGCTTGTCCATATATGTATATTTTCTTAAATTCCATTCCTTACTAGTTTTGTGTGTATTAGGTATATGTTGTGAAATTGTTAGATATTACTTGTTAGATATTACTGCACTGTCGGAGCTAGAAGCACAAGCATTTCGCTACACCCGCTATAACATCTGCTAAACACGTGTATGTGACAAATAAATTTGATTTGATTTGTCTCAGATGACCTCCTACATAAGGACAAAACCAGCAGACAACAGGTAAAGTACGTTCAAATTAAGTTAATTCAACAGCCTGACTTGTGATGGGACTGTTCACAAAAAGTGAGCCTACATGAGAGCGGAGTCTTCCACTCTCGGATTCGTAGAGGCTAATCCATGAATAGCTCCGAATGTACTTGCATGCACACGCGTGGTTATCCAATCAATTAATTAACCGCAAATGTAAAAAATATTATTTTACCAGCCTATATTGCAACCAGTCAACTTGCAAATCAATACCTATATCATATAGTAAAACATCCCACATTTAGAAGTGCAAGAGTTTAGGCTTACCTCCGCGACGCTGTGCAGTGCGGCTGTTCAGTCTGGTCCGCGTTTGGAAGGCAAAAGAGATCGGTTATGATATTGAAACTGAAAGTGTTTCTCTTATGTTTAAAATAAATGTTCCAGGAAAGCACGACGTTTATATAAAAAACGAGTCCCTAGTCTGCTGCAGTGATGCATGACCTGACCTATGTCACGTTAATTACAACCAGTGTAGCAAGTCGAACATTTCCGAGTTTCCTATTTCCAACTAGCACATGAATGCAGCACTATTCCTACCTTGAACAATAGCCCGATAATTGCCTCATTAACGCCGTACACACAATTTAACATTTCGTTGATTCATTAAAAAGTCGGATGCGTCAGTTCCATCTCTTATTTGACTGGTGAAAATAAGTGAAGAAAAATATAGTCTAGGCAATTTTCACTTTCTGTATCTGCAGCCAAATGAGTGCCACTAGTTACCACAGCCACAAAGTCATAATCCTCGTCTATTTTTATAATTTCCATTCTTAAGATGTGATTTTAAACCTAACCTTAACCACACTGATAACATTATGCCTAACCCTAACCTTTAAATTAAGACAAATCACATTTTTATTTTCATGAATGTTTATTATTATAAACAATTTTGACTTTGTGGTTGCTGTAACTAGTGGAAACCCCCCTGAAAAGGTACTCTACAGCGAGTCGTCCCTCTTTCATTTTACAGTTGGTTTGGAGCGGGTCGTTAATGTGAACTATGCTACAATCAACGAATCCTTTTCCATAGCAGGAAAACGGTTAAATGTTTGAAGACGAATTTCATAATGAAATTGAAGCTGACATTGGACAATATTTTGAGTTCACTTTTAATTTTGTATGCATATGGCTCAGCTTAATATTTTTTACATAACCTATGCAGTAGTCCTAGGCTATATAATATGCACATAATTCACCTGAACTATATTTAATTAATCATTTTATTATAGATTGAATATTTCAGGGAGCTGTAGGCTAATCATCCTGTGAAGCCACTTGACCATGGATTCCCCAATGTGCCTGGCCGAAAACGCAGACGGCGAGCTTCATGTAGTTACTGGTGCCATCAAGTACCTGATGGGACTGAACCAGCAAGTCGTAGTGGTGGTGGTGTTCGGGCTGTAACGCACCGGCAAGTCCTACCTCATGAACAAGCTGGCTGGGAAGAGAAAAGGTGAGACCAAGAGACTGACTGATGCTGAGAGACATATCCGAGTTCACAAACTGGTTTGGTCATTATCAGTGCCACAATAGTCAATTCCCAGTTTATTGAAAATATTTTTGCATCAGTACATTTGTTTAAGAAGAAAAAATGTATTCCATTTTTTTCGTCTCAAAGCGGGCTTTGAAATAATGATTTAGGTTTTGCCCTGGGAGCCACCATCCAATCCAAGACTAAGGTAATCTGGATGTGGTGTGTGCTTCATCCTGAAAAAAGAGATCACACCCTGGTGCTGCTGGATACAGAGGGGCTGAGGGACTTGGAGAATGTGGGAGGTCAAAGTTCACTCTCTTTACAATCCACATTAATAATCCAGCACAGTGAACAAATATCTAAACACACATACACTACATGACCAAAGGTATGTGGACACCTGCTTGTCGAACATCTAATTCCAAAATCATGGGTATTAATATGAAGTTTGTCCCCCCTTTGCTGCTATAACAGCTTCCACTCTTCTGGGAAGGCTTTCCACTAGATGTTGGAACATTACTGCAGGGACTTGCTTATATTCAGCCACAAGAGCATTAGTGAGGTCGGGCACTGATGTTGGGTGATTAGGCCTGGCTCGCAGTCAGTGTTCCAATTCATCCCAAAGGTGTTCGATGGGGTTGAGGTCCGGGCTCTGTGCAGGCCAGTCAAGTTCTTCCACACATATCTCGACAAACCATTTCTGTATGGACCTCGCTTTGTGCACGGTGGTATTGTCATGCTGAAACAGGGAAGGGCCTTCCCAAACTGTTGCCACAATGTTGGAAGCACAGAATCTTCTAGAATATAATTGAATGCTGTAATATTTCCCTTCACTGGAATTAAGGGGCCTAGCCCAAACCATGAAAAACAGCCCCAGACCATTATTCCTCCTCCACCAAACTTTCCAGTTGGCACTATGCATTCGGGCAGGTAGCGTTCTCCTGGCATCCGCCAAACCCAGATCCGTCCTGTCGGACTGCCAGATGGTAAAGCCAGAGAACGCCTTTTCCACTGCTCCAGAGTCCAATGGCGGTGAGCTTTACACCACTCCAGCCGACGCTTGGCATTGCGCATGGTGATCTTAGGCTTGTGTGCGACTGCTCGGGCCATGGAAACCCATTTCATGAACCTGCCGATGAACAGTACTTGTGCTGATGTTTCCAGAGGCAGTTTGGAACTCGGTAGTGAGTGTTGCAACCGAGTACAGACGATTTTTATGCGCTACGCTCTTCAGCACTCGCCAGTCCCGTTCTTTGAGCTTGTGTGGCCTACCATTACGTGGCTGAGCCATTGCATTGTTGCTCCTAGACGTTTCCACTTCACAACAACAGCACTTACAGTTCACCGGAGCAGCTCTAGCAGGGCAGAAATTTGACGAACTGACTTGTTGGAAAGGTGGCATCCTATGATGGTGCCACGTTGAAAGTCACTGAGCTCTTCAGTAAGGCCGTTCTTCTGCCAATGTTTGTCTATGGAGATTGCATGGCTGTGTGCTCGATTTTATACACCTGTCAGCAACGGGTGTGACTGAAATAGCTCGAACCCACTAATTTGAAGGGGTGTCCACACACTTTTGTATATATAGTGTATTGTAAATGATTTCATTTCATTTAGCCAGATCACCAATACATGTTGCTGTTGTCATACTTGTTTCAGGGGGATTCTAAGAATGATGCCTGGATCTTCTCCCTGGCCATTCTGTTAAGCAGTACTCTGGTCTACAACAGTCGAGGGACCATCGACAATCAAGCCGTGGAGAACCTCCAGTATCCTTTAAACCTAAATCAATTTCCCCATGGCAATCCTCCCCTGTTTTCTCTCCTATTGACTTTAACAGGTGTACATGTCACATGTGTGGGGGATATTTCCCCCAACCGGGCCATTTCTTGGAAGTCCCTCTCATATTGAAAGTGAAAGTGCTGTATGTTTGTATATCTATTGGACGCTGAGCAATATGTCCTTATAGACCCAGAGCAATAAATTGTGTTACTGACAGCGTTAATTATTTGCAGAATGTTGGAACACACTGTACTTTGTTGGATCCATTCCCTTAGGGGTCAGTCCGTGCATGTGGACACAGTCCATTCAAAAATAAACTGAAACTTCTTTGCTATAACTGTTGTACAGCAAGTCCTTGTACAACTGTAGCAGGCACATGACAATGCGGACGCACATAGTTTTTTTTAGACCTTTTGTAGCTTTTATCAGTCAATCCTCAACCGGCTCTAAAGATATGTGGGTGAGCTGACAGAGCGGATCAAGGTGAATTCTTCCAGTGCAGCTTCATCCTCTCACAATGAGGAGGAAGGAGGGGACGCCCAGTTTGTGCAGTTCTTTCCTAATTTTGTGTGGGCCATCAAAGATTTCACTCTACTACTCGAGATCGATGGCAGAAACGTCACCGAAGATGGGTATCTGGAGCATTCCCTGGAACTCAGAAAAGGTGACAGCGCTAGCCACCACCCCAATGATCAACTGTGCACAATGTCTCTCCATAGAATAGTGCACCATGAACAGTTATACAGTTGGAATAATCATTATCTCACAAAGAACATGGGTGTTGAAAAACAAGAAGATTGATATTGGCTCTGACTGTGTCTAAATTACCTATTAAATCATTCCTATGAAAATGTATTGTCGGATTACACTCATAATCAAACAGACTCATAAAGTAAATTACATTATTTTATCCGGTTTGTTTATTGGTCACAAAGTATTCTACCTTATGTTAATTGAAGCATATCTCTTGATATGCTTGTCTGTTAATGATTGTGTGTTTGGATGGTGAACTTTAAGGGCCGGCCTCCCAGACACAGATTAGGCCTCCCAGACGAGATTCTCCATTGAACACACTTTTTTGTCCAGCCCAGGATAAGGCCTAATCTGTCTCTGCGAAACCAACCATAAAAATTGAGTAATGTCTACCATAATGATGAATGCTGACTATCATTCAGGTGGGAGTAAAAATAACCTGATGTACAACCTCCCACGAGAGTGCATCCGGAACTACTTCCCCTCGCGCAAGTGCTTTGTATTCCCCACCCCTACAACCCCTGCCAACATGCCCGCCTGGATTCCATGGATGAGGCTGACCTCTGTGGAAGCTTCGAAATCGGTTTCAGATACTTTTTGCCACTTCATTTTCCAGGAGAGCCGTACAAAAACTGTCAAAGGGGGCCACAAAGTAACCGGGAGAAGTAAGTCAAATATCTGAAGATTCTGCACAGATGTATTGAATGTAGCCTATGTTATTGTCCCACCAAATGTATACACCTATATTTTCTTCCCGCCTCTATCTGATTGCAGTGCTTGGCCACTTGGTTAACACCTATGTGGAGACCATAGCCAAAGGCTCTGTGCCATGTCTGGAGAATGCGGTGCTGGCCATGGCTCAAATTGAGAACCGGGCTGCTGTGGATGAGGGCCTGGCGGTGTACCAGAGGGGCATGGAGGAGGTAAAGGCCTTATTCCCAGTGGACATGGGTCAGATTTCAAGTCATCACCTCCGCCCAGACCACCAGGCCACATAATCGTTCATGAACCGATCCTTCAAAGACAAAAATGTGGATTTCTTGAAAGCGTTAGCGGTAAGGGTCATCATTTGAAATCTGTGCCTGGTACAAACATTGACTTAGTTCTTAACTCTGTCAAGGACCACGTTTTACAAGTCCTTCCCTAAAAAAGTATTGACTCTTGCAGGTGGCCATTGCAAAGCACTACGCTGACCTTCTCATCCCGAATGAGGATGCCTCAGAGAAGAAGTGTGCGGCCCTTCTGGAGAAGCTGTCTGTTCCGATGGCCCAGAAGATTAAGGAGGGGATCTACGCCACACCTGGAGGATATGACCTTTACTGCAATCACCATGACAACATGGTGGCACAGTACCGGGCCGAGCCCGCAAAAGGAGTTGGGGTAAGAGCTTCGAACTGAATCCTTGCTAGGGCTGAAACATTCATCAAAATTCCATATTGAACACTGGAGCTGTTCTCATCTTTCAGGCCGATCCACTCAGTTTCAGTGTTGTAGATGACTTGCTGTTCTTTCTATCAACCTCTAATATTACTGTTATGTTATGATTTACAGTAGCTTCCATAATCTATTTTTAGGCATTCTACAGCATCATACCAGAAACATCAAACAATGATTAAACATGTAGCCTTTGGGGGTGTTACCTGCAGGCTGAGGATATTCTTGAGCAATTCCTGAGGGAGAAGAGTCTAGAAAAGAATTCCATCCATCTAAGTCAACATAGATCTGGGATGTTTGAAAGAGTACGTATGCGGTGTGGTGTCTAAGGAATTTATGACTTTGCTAACGTTTGCAAATGGTATCTTTGAGGATGTTGATTCAGCTTAGGGAAGCATCTGGGGAGCAGTTTTATAGGGGCACCCCATAAAACAGAGGAAGTCTGTTGTGTGGAGTCATGGGATTGGTCTCTAGGGGAAACCACCCATATCATGGTAAAGATTATAAATACTTGGTGGGGACAAAGGAGGACAGAACAACATATTATTTTGGGTCATTGTTCTCCAGATGCCTGCAGATGTCTGTAAACTTACGCTGAAATCTTGTGATATAAATAAACCTTTATAATCAAAGTACAGTGTAAGCGGACTCCTTGTTCTCACAGCAAAATTTGCATTATTATTTAGATACCACAAAATGGCGACGAGGAACGTTTGGGGCCAAAGTCTGCACTGAGCTGCTGGGAGACGCAGACTCAGAGCAGACAGAGAAGAAAGGAGAAAGATTTAGACACTAATAGTGTATTCTGTTTGTTAAATCGGCTGTTGTTTAACGATGAAACTGTTTTCTTGAGACCTATCGAATTGATAAACTAGAGATATGTTGATGGATTAAAAATAAATAAAATAAAATGTTATTGAGCTATCTATAAATATTCCTGAGTTAAGTTGTTTGCTTATTTCTTAGCGTGAATGTGAATAGAGGAATATTGAATGGTTGAAATAACTCAGTGAGTGCATAAACTACTAAATTCTTGTCTGTTTCTTTGTTCTTCTGTGATATGAGAGACGATGAGGAGGAGACAGAGAGAGAGAGGAAGTGCTGACGAGTGCATCATGCGACAGGGTGTGCTGCAACGGATCAAGTCAAACTAAGGCCAGTACTGTTCTATTTACAAAACTTACCTTCCCATTCAGGATATTTTGTGTGCCTAGCATATTTGATGTTGTGACAATTTGACAGGGACTTGGCAACAGACTGATCAATTGATGTAATTGCATATTGGAGTTTTTGTGCATAAGTTGGTTTGATTAGAGTTGTGTTGGGAATCGAGTACTGACATTATTCTGTAAAATTAAGGTAATTGGGTGCTTATTAAGCAATTGATTTGTGAGTACTGTAGTGTTGCTGGATTATAGGTCTTTCTTTTTTGGATTGCTCTGAAGTTGACTACTTTCCTTTACTTTTCCTGATCGGATGTGGTAAGATTGCCACTAATTAATAAATTGGTTAAAAAATGTGTACACATATTGATTAATTAATTAATTAATTGTTTAATTAATTAATTAATTGTTTAATAAAAAATTGAAAATTAATAATAATTAAAAAGGGAGGGAACCATAAGCTATATAGTCTAAAATAATAAAATAATTCATAATAAAGGAATATAAAAGAGTTGTTACAATGGGGAAAAAGGACATCAAAACTATGAAAGTAATTACTCCTGTTGATGTAGTACAAAATAGTAATCCTCTAGTTAATGGTATTGCAAGATTATCTGGAAAATGGAATAAACGTTGGCCTGACATTGAACAACCATGGCCAGTGGAAGGGACTCTTAACCCTGACGTCATCAACATAATGAAAAAGTGCTTCTGTCAATTCATAAGGCAGATCAAAAGAAGGGAAAAAAAGGGATCAACGAAAAGAGACAAAGAGAGCTGGGTGTTCTTAAGCTGTTTGAAAATGAAGGACAAAAACTGATGAAAGATACCAACGATAAAAGAAACAAAGGTATAGAGAAAATGGTAAAAGAAGTGAAGGTGACAGAAAAACTAATGACAGAAGTCAGTACACCTTTCTCACATACGGATTCAGCAAAAAGACCCCCACCTTATGAGAAAGAAGTAGAGTTTAAGGACGTCTATCCTCAGCTTCCAGTGATCATTCAGGAGGGTGATTATTGCATCAGAGATGAAGATGAACGAATAATAGAGAGAGGACAAGCAGAAACGACCATAAAAATGAATCCAAACTCCAAAAGTAAGAAGAAAACGAGATGTCTGGAAACTAAGGGTGGTGAGGTTCAGGAGGATGGAACTTGAAGATGATGATGATGATGATGGTGATGATGATGATGATCAGAGTGATTCAGAAGAGATCATGGGTGGATATGACCCTGTAATCAGACGGAGGTTGGCCAGAGCGGAAAGAAGGGGTGATGGATGTTTGAAGAAGAAGAATACAAGATTTTCTAGTTCTGATGAAAGCGAAGATGAAGACAGCGATAAAGATTTGGAGATTAAAGGTGCTTCATATTCAAGAGGATTTTATCCTACAATGACTAGCACAGAAGAAATAGAAAGAGATATAGACCGATGCGTATCATACCTGGATAAAGCGAATAATTTAGAAGAAGTAAGAGAACTGGAACAACAACTCAAGAAGCTGAAGATACAGAAGAAAAAACTGCTGAGAAAAGGATCCCAAGAATTGGAGAAAAAGTATACATTGAGGCCAAGGAAAGAGGGCACCAGTAAGAAGATGATGCCAGTGATCATTCGAGGACAAAACCTAGAATATAAGCCTTTGCAAAATACCGATATGTCAGATATACTTGAGAAGCTGCCTACTCTTCATGATGGAGCGTATCCTTGGATTTCAAAATTGGAAGAAATTACGGTGGGAACACAGTCAGCCATAGGAGACATTAAGAGACTTTTGGCTAATCTCCTTGGGATTCCAGATATGAAAGAAATATTTCAGAGAGCTGGACTCAATAGATATGTGGGGACTGCAGTGAACGACCCTGAATTGTTGGCTGCAAGTAGAAATCGGCTGTGGAGAGCACTGAAAGATACGTTTCCAACAAATGTGCATCCTGACAACATTCTGATTGACCCACTAGGACAACAAGAAAATCCGAGAGCCTATGTGTCAAGAGTTCATCAACTGTGGAGAAATATTACTGGAAATGATCCAGATGTGAGTCAAATTGAGCAGTCAATTTTGAGAGCTAAACTGCAGATGGGATTGCCCTCACCAGTAAGGAGCAAACTGGCAGAGGTGGTTGGACTTGGAAGCATGACAAAAGGCGTCTATACAGATCATATAGCCCATCAAGTGGATCTGTACAGGAAAAAGGAACACAACCAGAAAGAACAGGACCAAGAAACTCTCAGAAAACTCAATCAAATACAACTGGGGTGAGAATAAGAAGGACAAGAAACAAGCTTTGGTTATGCAGAATCAGTGTGCACCAAATCAACAATCACTGCCACAGCTTCAACCGGACCAGTTCCAACCGCAATTGTACCAGCCACCAATAGCGGTACCAGTTGTTTCATATCCATAGCCAGTTTCTGGACAGACACAGAATTGGAGAGGAAGAGGAGGAAGATTTAAGCCATACTTCCAGCAATCTCCAGAAGTGTGTTATAGTTGTGGACAGGTTGGTCACTTGCCCGTGAGTGCAATGGGCCAGGAGGAAACATCAGAGGGAATTTCAGAGGAAGATACAGGGGTCAGTCAAGATCATCTGGAGGACAGGTGAACCCCTATAGGGGCACGGAGCAAGGATTCTAGGGGTGCCCAGAAGATCCGAAAGGGGGGTGTCAGCTGGTAGCATCAGGACCGGAAAAAGATCCAACAATTGAGGTGAAAATAAACAACCGACCATTGGAAGTGATGGCGGATAGCGGAGCTGCTTTTACCTGCGTTCGGCCTGAAGATGCTACACATCTCCCTATGTCCAATCAACTAATTAGGACAATCGGATTCGAGGGAGTAAAACAGCTGATTCCTCTTACGGAACCAATTGAGCTCTGCTATAAAAGTAAAAAAATTACAATACCCATACTGGTATCAGAACATACACCTATTTCATTGTTGGGAAGATATGCATTGTGTAAATTGAATTGTACAATAAGATGTACACCAGACGGCTGTCTGGTAGAAGTGCCAAAGGAAAAGGTTTACCAATTGTTGATGATGACAGAGATGGATTCGTCTTTAGTATTCTGGATTGGAAATCTCAGTGAAGATTCTTTAAAGAAGGCTAAGGTTAGGAGAAAGATCACAAAAGAGTATGGTTTTTGGGAACCATATTTGCTTGAACAGATTGACTATATCATAGGAAGGTGCACAATCTGTCTGAAAAATAATGTTTGCAGGGGGTGACTGTTATTCTTGGTTACATTCCTACACCAAGAGGTGAATAAGATGTCAAACTAAGCTAAAAGATGCTCAGTCGTTTGCCAAGTTTTTGTGTAAAGAAGTCATAAGCAGGTGGGGACTACCCGATCACATATCCTCAAATTAGTGGGAAAGGAATTTGTGGATAAATCAGTGAAATGGTTTTTGAAAAGTTAGGAGAAAAGTCAGATTAAAAAGTGAAGAAAACTAGGGTTGAAGGAACTCTAGGACAGTCAGCTCAGCTTCAATGTTAGTTAGTAGGAATGGAGAGAGAGAACAGTGGTGAAGGGAAATTTAGAGTTCAGTGGGAAGATAGATATGGCAGGAGTTTAGATTTGTTAGGAGCAGTTGCATTGAGAAAGTATGCGTTGCTGAATGATAAGAGAAGAATGAAGATTGAGGGTGATTGCAGTATCTATATTTACAATTCCCAGCAGGAAGATCAAGGTGATTATAAATGTATTTTTTATAATCAACAGTTTGAAAGTGAGGGATTAGAGTTGGGACTGAGAGTTAATGTAGTGACACTAGTGGTGATAGATGGAAATACAAGTAAAGAGTTCAAAGCTTTAGGGAGAATGGATGAATCAACAACAATGACATGAACACTTCAGCCTATTATAACAACAGTGAGAAGCAATTCAACTCTTTCAACATTGACAGTTATTAAAGCTATAAATGTATCACATTTGATTACAAGGGAGCCAATCGCTCCAGCACCAATTTTAGAGGAAAAGACTGTCATTAGGGTTAGGATGGGTGGTACAGCTCATCTTCCTTGTAGATGTGAGAGAAGGAATGTGTAGAGGTGACGTTCCTCCCACATGGAGAGATAATTATGGAGAAGAAGTGTTGTTATCAGGACCAGAAGTAGAAGCTGTGCCCCCTAGTCAAAGGAAGTATACTTTGTACAACGATATGAAGTGGAAGAGGGTTATGAGTGATTGCTCACTTATTTTGCGTAATGTTACATGGAAAGATCAGGGAGAATATATGTGTACTTATTTAGTGCAAGCATTAAAATTTGTTCCGGTTAAGAATTATTGGTTAAAAGGCTATGTAACTCGTAAGGTGACGCTTATGATGGAAGATTTGAAGTCCGTTGAAGCTTCCACAGTCACCAAAGGAGTTCAGGAGAAGTATATTACAGTAGCCACTCCAACAGTAAATAATACACAGAGGATATCTGTAACTTTCCCACTGGAAATAGTTAAGAGTGTTAATACATCAACTAAAGCAACTATTTTAATAGTAACTTTGAAAGAGATTAATGGTACGACGGCAATAACAAATGTAGGAAATATGACACAGTGTCACGCTCGTCGTAGGGAATAGAGGAGGACCAAGGCGCAGCGTTGCAGGCAAACATACTCATTTATTGAGCGAAACGCGAACAAAACAACAAAAGACGGTAACGTGACAGTACACGGTAAAACACAACCAACTTCAAACAAGAACCCACAAAACACAAAGGAAAAACCGACAGTTTAAATATGGCTCCCAATCAGAGACAACCAGCAAACAGCTGACACTCGTTGCCTCTGATTGGGAGTCACTCAGGCCAACATAGAAATAAAGAACATAGAACCCCCAACATAGAAATAGAACACATAGAATGAACACACCCTGGCTCAACAAATAGAGTCCCAGAGCCAGGGTGTGACAGTACCCCCCCCTAAAGGCGCGGACTGCGACCGCGCCTCAATAAGAGCTAAACAGGGGAGGGCTGGGTGGGCATACCTCCTCGGCGCGGTTCTGGCTCCGGCCTTGCCCACCACCCTCCAATCAACCCCCATAGCGCCCCTGGTCCGGTCTAGCCCCGCTGGCCGGAGCCGGACTGACGACACGCACCCTGGCTTGGTGCGTGGAGCAGGAACGGACCGGACCGGGCTGACGATGCGCACCCCTGGCTTGGTGCGTGGAGTAGCACCTGGCCGAACCGGGCTGACGATACACACCCCTGGCTTGGTGCGTGGAGCAGGAATGGACCGGACCGGGCTGACGATGCGCACCCCCTGGCTTGGTGCGTGGAGTAGCAACTGGCCGGACCGGGCTGGACGACTCGCACCCCTGGCTTTGTGCGTGGAGCCGAACGGGCCTCACCGGACTGACGACTCGCACCCCTGGCTTGGTGCGTGGAGCCGAACGGGCCTCACCGACTGACGACTCGCACTCCCTGGCTTGGTGCGTGGAGCCGAACGCCTCACCGACTGACGACTCGCACCCCTGGCCTGGTGCGTGAGCCGAACGGGCCTCACCGACTGGACGACTCGCTCCCCTGGCTTGGTGCGAGTAGCAGGAACGGGCTGGACCAGGCTGACGACTCGCACCCCCTGGCTTGGTGCGAGTAGCAGGAACGTTTTGGACCAGGCTGACGACTCGCACCCCTGGCTTGGTGCGAGTGGCAGGAACAGGCCGGGCCGGGCTGGCGACTCGCACCCCCTGGCTTGGTGCAGTGGCAGGAACAGGCCGGGCCGGGCTGGCGACTCGCACCCTGGCTGGGTGCGAGTGGCAGGAACAGGCCGGGCCGGGCTGGCAACGCGCACCGTAGGTTTGGTGCGAGTGGCAGGAACAGGCCGGGCGGCGACGCACACCGTAGGCTTGGTGCGAGTGGCAGGAACAGGCCGGGCCGGGCTGGCGACGCGCACCGTAGGTTTGGTGCGAGTGGCAGGAACAGGCCGGGCCGGGCTGGCGACGCACACCGTAGGTTTGGTGCGAGTGGCAGGAACAGGCCGGGCCGGGCTGGCGACGCGCACCGTAGGTTTGAGTGCGAGTGGCAGGAACAGGCCGGGCCGGGCTGGCGACGCACACCGTAGGTTTGGTGCGTGGAGCAGGGACAGGCCGGGGCTGGGCTGGCGACGCACCCCGTAGGCTTGGTGCGTGGAGCAGGGACAGGCCGGGCTGGGCTGGCGACGCACCCCGTAGGCTTGGTGCGTGGAGCAGGGACAGGCCGGGCTGGGCTGGCGACGCACACCGTAGGCTTGGTGCGTGGAGCAGGAACAGGCCGGGCTGGCTGGCGACGCACCCCGTAGGCTTGGTGCGTGGAGCAGGAACAGGCCGGGCTGGGCTGGCGACGCACACCGTAGGCTTGGTGCGTGGAGCAGGAACAGGCCGGGCTGGGCTGGCGACGCGCACCGTACACTTAGTGCGGGAAGCAGGAACGAGCCGGACCGGACTGGTGACGCACACCACTTGCTTGGTGTGAGGAGCGGGACTGGGTTTCATCATAACCCTCCGCTCCCTCAGCTGCCTACCGAGTTCCTCTCGCCGTGCCTCATTTCTCACCCTTTCCCTAATCGCCTCTAATAGCTCCATCCTCTGCAACACTAACTCCTGCTCCCTCTTCGCCAGTAGCCCCCTTAACCTGGTGGCCTCCTCACCTAATCGCCCTGTGGCAGCCTCCTGCTGCCCAGTCGCCCCTGCCGTGTGCCCCCCCCTAAAAATTTTTTGGGGTTGCCTCTCGACCCTCCGACGCTGCTCCCACGTCCAGGCTGCCTGTTCCTGGACACGCTGCTTGGTCCTGGTTTGGTGGGTTCTTCTGTCACGATCGTCAGGGTAAGGAGTAGACCAAGGCGCAGCGTTGCAGGCAAACATACTCATTTATTGAGCGAAACGCGAACAAAACAACAAAAGACGGTAACGTGACAGTACACGGTCAAACACAACCAACTTGAAACAAGAATCCACAAAACACAAAGGAAAAACCGACAGTTTAAATATGGCTCCCAATCAGAGACAACCAGCAAACAGCTGACACTCGTTGCCTCTGATTGGGAGTCACTCAGGCCAACATAGAAATAAAGAACATAGAACCCCCAACATAGAAATAGAACACATAGAATGAACACACCCTGGCTCAACAAATAGAGTCCCAGAGCCAGGGTGTGACACACAGACACCAACAACAACTTTTCTGAAACTAAAGGATGTAGCAAGAGTGACTCAGGAGTTTATGATACGGATGGAGAGTGCTGTCAATGGTAGTAAGGATAGTGTTGAAATAGGAGAGCAGATGGTAGTAGAGAATGATGTAGATTCATCTGAAATAGTGCAGAATACTATCATGGAGGTACAGGATGAGTTCTTTGATTTTAATGGAAGACAAGAAGATATATCTGATCAATACCGCTCGTTAGGGAAGAGAGAAACTAAATGGAAGGCATATGGATTTGATTATTCTGTTTTGCAAATTAAAGATGGATGGGCAGGTAGGAATCTTTGGTTCCAGCAGTTAACTCATTCTGTAAGATCAGTGAGGAATCTTGAGGGTCCATGCCTGTTGAGAATTCCAGCACCAGGCACATGGGGTTCTATCTTAGAGACGGTGGCTAAACCTCTATCAAGTATGTGTCAATCTTATGCTTTATCATGGCTGTTGTATCAGCAACAATCATTAACAGATACAATAATGTCATTGTCGAAACATTTGTTTAGGCCTAGGTTTAAGTGTTCTTGGTTAAATGAATTACCCTATGTGAATTTGTTAGATGGGAAGGAAAATCAGTTAACAGCGATTCCTGAAGCATTGGAGGTGAAACCAGTGAGGGCTAAAAGCTGTTTTTGTTCTAATAAAACATATGATGGAAAGGGTATGTTTATGGGAATATCAGATTGTGATGATTATATGATGACTTTGGGTAAGCATGAACATAAGGTTAGTAATGAGAAATATAATGTAACTTTTTATGTTCCAGTTAGTAAGAAGAGCAAGACTTTGATGGTGAAAGATCAGCTTTTGCCTGGTAATGTGACTATTGGGAATTTTAGAGATATTTGGTGGGTTTGTGGTGATAAAGCGTATATATTCTTACCCTATGGATGGACAGGATGTTGTTACATGTCGATGTTGAAGTTTCCATATGAGGTTTTAAAATTAAAAGAGGGGAAGCAAGGGACATAGATAAATCTGATTCTGAAAGAGAGAAGTTTAATAGTCTGGGAAGCCTACCATTGGAGGATAAGTCTAGGAGAGAAGTGGGGAATTTTTCCATGGTATGGTGTAACATTTTTGGCAGATCACATTGATAATATTACATATACTTTGCAGGGTTTTGCAAATGAAACGATAAGAGGGTTTAACCTTCTGTCGAATACTCAAAGAAGTCACAGACTGACGCTGTTGAAACATGACATGGCTCTTGACTATATTTTAGCAAAACAAGGTGGCTTATGTTTGGCTATGAATTTGACGGGGGATGATTGTTATACTTTGATCCCAGATAGTTCCGATAATATCACTAGTGTTATAGATGCATTGAAGAATATAAGGGATGCGTTTGGTAGATATTAAGGAGCTGGATGATCAGCGAAGGCTTGGTTGCAAGATCAGTTAGGCCCAGTGGGAGCAGTGATAGTTCAGATTTTAGTAGCAGCTCTGATAGCGCTGTGTGTGATGTTTTGCTTTTGTACTTTGTTATTGACTTTTGCGAAGGCTATGATATTGAGATGGGTTGGAGTTGTGATGCCTGGAGAAAACACTCAGATGCAGTTGTTAACTGTTACTGATCTAGATGAAGATGAACAAGTGGGACTGGATGGAGTATTGATGGATAGATTTCCATTTTGAATATCCGATCATTTTTCAAATGGTTTTAAATGTTAGTGTGATTTTAGTATTTTGTGATGAATCAAAGGGGGGAAATGGTATGTGATTCATTTTATATATCATTTTATATATCATTTTTTGTTGATATTGATGTTTTAATTTGAATGTGTTGTTTTGCAAAAGATACTGTTTGGTCTTTTCTTTTCTTCCAGAAGCATATGGGGGAATGTGTAGAGGGGATTCAAATACTCAAACATGGACAATATGAATGGACAATATGAATGGACTGGAGGAAGTGGAACAAGGAAGGTGTGGAAATGTTCAGATTCCATCATCGACGTTTCATTGGAAGTCGACACTGCTGAGGAGATGAAGTGTAGTGGACTACATTCCAGTGTCTGCAATGATATATAGACATATTTGCATGTGTAATACATAATTTGTGTCAGATTCTTTCTGTATTAATTTTTGTAGAATGATATTTGCTGTTATTGGGTACATGTGGGGATCTCAGATGTTTTTGTTTATTTTGTGGATGCTTAGGGATATTGGGTCTAGGCAGGGATAGAGAGAATCCACAGGAGGGTCCGATGGGTCGACCAGCCTGAATGTGGACATTTTTGATTGTATTTTGTTTGCTGAGGCTCTCATGTGTATTCAAATTGCATCATAGTTTAAAATGCATTGATAAAGATTTATGAATTGATCTGGAGTACTTAGGTGGTTGCCTGGGGCAGAGGGGCCGTGAGAGAATTTTACTGTCTTGATTGATTGATGGATATTTGGAAAGAAAGCTGCCAGACAGGTTTTTCGCTCTCACACTCCATAAATATTTGTTCATATTTCATAGAAATTTATTTACACTCCATAGAAAAATGTGTTTTAGGTTTATTGTTAAAGATACTCAATAAGATAAATTGTTATTTGTCATAATCCTATTATTTTTGTTTTCGAGACTTAATTAGTGTCGAAGGGGGGAAATATGTGGTGTCTAAGGAATTTATGACTTTGCTAACGTTTGCAAATGGTATCTTGGAGGATGTTGATTCAGCTTAGGGAAGCATCTGGGGAGCAGTTTTATAGGGGCACCCCATAAAACAGAGGAAGTCTGTTGTGTGGAGTCATGGAATTGGTCTCTAGGGGAAACCACCCATATCATGGTAAAGATTATAAATACTTGGTGGGGACAAAGGAGGACAGAACAACATATTATTTTGGGTCGTTGTTCTCCAGATGCCTGCAGATGTCTGTAAACTTACGCTGAAATCTTGTGATATAAATAAACCTTTATAATCAAAGTACAGTGTAAGTGGACTCCTTGTTCTCACAGCAAAATTAGCATTATTATTTAGATACCACAGTGGGCTAAAGATTAACCTAAAACGTATGGCCTACTCCAGAACTTGGAAAAGATCAGGGGCTGTCTGTTGCGTAAATATGAGAGAGAACATGATTGGTCTAGAACAGTGATGTCAAACGTCCGGCCCGCGGGCCGGATCAGGCCCGCAAACGGGTTTAATCCGGCCCGCGAGATGATTTTGAAAAAAAATAAAAAAATAAAAAAATTAATTATAATTTGGTAAAGTATAAAAATGCGCTGCAATTTTTCAATAAAATAAACTGCTGTTCCAATTGCGTCCACTGGATGGCGCAATATCAATTGTGTTAAGCAAGCAATCTGTTTATACCGGGGCAGAGCAAGTAGGTCAAGCACGTGCAGCCAATGAGCTACTTTGTTTTGCCCGCGATATTTATTACGGCTTCTACTTTTAACATTATGTGCTTTGGCACCCTCATTGCCCTAATATGTCTCTGTCAAAAAAGAGAAAAGTGGACGCAGAGTGCAGAGTGTTCCAAGAAAAATGGTCATCCTATTTATGCTGAAAGAATATAACCTTCGTCGCCACTATGTGAGTCTTCATGCCGACAAATATGACAACTTTCAAGGACAGCGGAGATGAGAGAAGGTGAATGAACTGTTGGCGGGTCTGAAGAAACAGCAGTCTGTGTTTACTCACAGCCGAGACATCAGTGACGCTGCAGTGAAAGCTAGCTACCTCATTGCTAATGAAATCGCAGTGGCTTCAAAACCATTTAGTGAGGGTGAATTTGTAAAAACATGCATGATGAAGGCAGCGGAGATTGTGTGCCCTGAAAAGCGCCAGGCTTTTGCAAATATCAGCCTGACAAGAAACACAGTTGCAGACAGGATTTCCGATCTTTCAGTGGATTTGGACAGCCAGTTGAAGCAAAAAGTAAAGTCATTTATTGCGTTTTCGGTTGCAATTGATGAAAGCACGGACATTACAGATGTTGCACAACTGGCCATTTTCATCCGCGGAGTTGATGACACATTGACCGTCACCGAGGAGTTCGTGGAGTTGGTGCCGATGACAGATACAACGACCGCAGCTGATATTTTTACCACACTCGTCGGCGCGCTGGACAGGGTCGGAGTGGACTGGTCCCGCGCTGTCATCCTGGCTATGATGGTGCACCCTCAATGATCGGGAAAAAAGCAGGCGTTGTGACAAAGTTCAGAGAGAAAGTGCAATCTGCAAATTGAGGACGTGATTTTTTGACTTTTCAATGTATTTTGCACCAGAAGGCTTTGTGTTGCAAGTCATTAAAGATGGATAACGTCATGAAGGTGGTCATCCAAACTGTTAATTTCATCCGATCCAGAAGCCTGAATCACCGTCAGTTTGACAGCCTTCTCAGAGAGAAAGACCACATCTATGGCCTGCCATACCACACTGAGGTAAGATGGTTAAGCCGAGGTGCTGTGCTGAGGCGTTTCTTTGATTTACGAGAAGAAATTGAACAGTTCATGGAAGAAAAGGGCAAACCAGTGTTAGAATTTCATTCCGCAGAATGGATGCAGGACCTTGCATTTATGGTGGATGTTACAGAGCACCTGAATAACTTGAACAAACAGCTGCAAGGGCGCAACAAAGTTGTCACGCAGTATTATGACAGCATACGTTCTTTCCAGTTGAAGCTGTCATTGTGGGAGACGCAACTTGCCGGTGGTGATGCAGCTCACTTCCCCTGTCTGAAAAATGTGTGCGCGACCCAACATGTGGCAGACATGAAGCGCTTCAAAGATAAAATAACGGGACCGTTACGGGAGTTTGAGCAGCGCTTTCAGATTTATGTTTATATGTTTTTATGTTGATGTGCTATTGTTTTTAATTGATTTTATTTTATTTGTATATTTAACCTATTCTTGACTCTGTGGTTCTTGCACTTGTTTGGGGAACAGGATTTCATTCTTTTTATCTACATTTCTGCCTGAGAAATGACACCCTGATATAGTTCTGTGATCTGTGATATACTTATGTGAATCACTGAGGCATTGTGTGTTTGTGTGTTCTTTGTCCTCAGAACTTTCAAATAACTTGAGGTGTTTTATGATTAATAGTGATGTTGTGCTTTTGGACACTGTCCTCAGGCTCCAGCTTTATGTTTATATGTTTTTATGTTGATGTGCTATTGTTTTTAATTGATTTTATTTTATTTGTATATTTAACCTATTCTTGACTCTGTGGTTCTTGCACTTGTTTGGGGAACAGGATTTCATTATTTTGTATCTACATTTCTGCCTGAGAAATGACACCCTGATATAGTTCTGTGATCTGTGAAACAGTTCTGTTAATCACTGAGGCATTGTGTGTTTGTGTGTTCTTTTTCTTTAGAATTTTCAAATAAACTTGACGTGTTTTATGATTAATAGTGATGTTGTGCTTGTACTATTTTGGACACACTGTCCTCAGGCTCCAGCTTTATGTTGTATGTTGATCGTATTAAAACAAAGAAAACAATCTGAAGTTGTTGTTTTTAAGTTATATATACCATGATTTTTCCGGTCCGGCCCACTTGGGAATAGATTTTCCTCCATGTGGCCCCTGAGCTAAAATGAGTTTGACACCCCTGGTCTAGAAGCTAGAGTATTTTCCTACCTCAACTCTTCCTTTGGACCTTGCAGAGGAGAAGGAGAGATCAGCTGTGCTGGAGCAGGAGAAGAAGGCTGCTGAAGAGAAACGGGCGGAGATGGAGCACACCATGGAAGACAATCGCAGAAGCAAAGACGAGATGTTGAAGCAGATGGAAGAGAAGATGAAGGAGGAGATGAAGCAACAGGAACGGGACTTCCACAGGGCCTTGGAGTGCAAGATGCAGGAGCAGAAGGATCTGCTGGAGAAGGGCCAAAAGGAGAAGGCTGACTTGATGAGACAGGAGATAGAGGAGTTCAAGAAGAGCAACAAACCTGAGAAGGAAGGAGGTGGTTTCCTTGAGTCTACAATCTCTTCGATTTGGAATGGACGTTGCCAACACTTTCTTTCAATAAAAGCTCATGAAGAGAGCTTTTATGAGCATATACACATTTGCTAGCTTTATCTAGCAATGTAAAGCGAAAAGTCAAGTTGATAGCTATGCTTAGAATCAGTCAAAGCTTTGTATGCAAGAGTGATGTATTATTTTTCTTATACAGTATATATATATAAACAGATTTTGGTGAAATTATCACTGTACTAGTATAGCGCTTTAATAAAAACATTTCAAGACTATAACGAATAATTTTCTTTAATCATAATATACACTGAACAAAAATATAAACTCAACATGCAACAATTTCAAAGATTTTATTGAGTTACAGTTCATATAAGGAAATCAATCAACTGAAATAAATTCATTAGTTCCTAATCTATGGATTTAACATGACTGGAAATACAGATATGCATCTGTTGGTCACAGATACCTTAAAGAAAAGGTAGGGGCGTGGATCAGAAAACCAGTCAGTATCTGGTGTGACCACCGTTTGCCTCATGCAGCATGACACATCTCCTTCGCATAGAGTTGATCAGGCCGTTGATTGTGGCCTGTGGAATGTTGTCCCACTCCTCTTCATTGGCTGTGCGAAGTTGCTGGATATTGGCGGGAACTGGAACACGCTGTCGTACACGTCGATCCAGAGCATCCCTAACATGCTCAATGGGTGACATGTCTGGTGAGTATGCAGGCCATGGAAGAACTGGGACATTTTCAGCTTCCAAGAAATGTGTACAGATCCTTGCGACATAGGGCCGTGTATTATCATGCTGAAACATGAGGTGATGGCGGGGGATGAATTGCACGACAATGGGCCTCCGGATCTTGTCACAGTATCTCTATGCATTCAAATTTTCATCGATAAAATGCAATTTTATTTGTTGTCAGTAGCTTATGCCAGCCCATACCATAACCCCACTTCCACCATGGGGCACTCTGTTCACAACGTTGACATCAGCAAAACGCTCGCCGACACGACGCCATACAGTTGAAACTGGGATTCATCTGTGAAGAGCACACTTCTCCAGCGTGTCAGTGGCCATCAAAGGTAAGTATTTGCCCACTGAAGTAGGTTACGACGCCAAACTGCAGTCAGGTCAAGACCCTGTTGAAGACGACAAGCACGCAGAAGAGCTTCCCTGAGACAGTGTGCAGAAAGTCTTCGGTTGTGCAAACCCACAGTTTCATCAGCTGTCCGGGTGGCTGGTCTTAGACGATGTGGAGGTCCTGGGCTGGTGTGGTTAAACGTGGTCTGCAGTATTGAGGCCGGTTAGACGTACTGCCAAATTCTCTAAAACGGCATTGGAGGCGGCTTATGGTAGAGAAATTAACATATAATTATCTGGCAACCGCTCTGGTGGACATTCCTGCAGTCAGCAGGCCATTTGCACGCTGCCTCAACTTGAGACATCTGTGGCATTGTGTTGTTTGACAAAACTGCACATTTTAGAGTGGCCTTTTATTGTCCCCAGCACAAGGTGCATCTCTGTAATGATCATGCTGTTTAATCGGCTTCTTGATTTGCCACTCCTGTTAGGTGGATTGATTATCTTGGCAAAGGAGAAATGCTCACTAACAGGGATGTAAACAAATTTGTGCACACAATTTGAGAGAAATACGCTTTTTGTGCTCATGGAAAATGTCTGGGATCTTTTAATTCAGCTTATGAAATATGGGACCAACACTTTACATGGCGTTACATTGCGTTCATATTTTTGTTCAGTATACTTTTTGTCTTATATTCTTTGAGAACGTTGTCTATTGAATCAAAATATAATTCATTTGGATATTATATCATTTGAAAACATAACCAATCTATGTAGTTGTATATAAAATGCATATATAAATAAATACATTGTTTTGAATCCACTTTGAATCTGTTAGTGTTTATGTAAGTAGTAGTAGTCTGTTACTGACTCGCATCTGGAAAACCCCATTTATGCCTTCGTTGCCTGACGCTTATCTTTTTGTTATATTTTTTTTATTGAATATTAAAATATACAATCTATCTGCAGTGAAGCCGCTCAACATTACATTACATTCAGTCATCTAACAGACTCCCATCCACAGCGACCCACAAAATCAACCAGGGTCAACGCCCTGCCCAAGGGCACGTCGACAGATCTCCCACCAAGTCAAAATGGGGACCCGAACCAGCGACCTATCGGCCACTGTCCCAATCTCCCAACCGCCAGGCCAACAACCCTCCAAGATCCCCCGACAGCTGCCCCTCAACCACCCAAGACGTCCCCCCCGCTTCTTATGTTGTCACTCTGTGATTCTAGGCTAAGATGGTCCAGGAGGCAAAGGAGAAGCAACAGGAGTTGGAGAGAGCGCTAGATAGCAAGCTCCATGAGCAGGAAAAGCTGATGGCTATGAAGGAGGAGATATAGAGCCTGAGAGAGAAGGAGGAGGCCAAGCGCGAGAAGAAAGAAGAGCAGTCTCGTAACTTCAGAGCCATAGCACAGGGTGTCATAGAGAGTGTCAGCAATGGCTTAGGTCACTACTTTAACTATAGGAAAGCCTGTGAGGAACGCAAAGAGATTGTGTTCAAGGAGCGGGTCAGATCCACTTCCAAACTCAAATCAGGTGTGGTTGGCAATATCCCTGATTTGGAGCACAGAACACTCAAGCAAGACAAGACGACCACGCCCAAACTCAAGACAGGAGCCGTTGGCAACTCTAAAGATAATTAAACTCTGCCCAAAGCCAACACAGGTACAACTGGCAAAAGCCCTGGCTCAGAGTTCTAAAGGATGCGCCAGAGATTGGTCAATGGCCAGATCAGCAGCCACACCTTTCTCCAGTCTCATCATTAACCAGAAGAGCCCAGTAAAACTACTAGGAAATAGTGCAACAGAAACACTGCTGTGCAACAACGGTACAATGAGGCCAAACTAGCTGTCACTTCACAGAAGTCAGTTCCTCAGTTTATAACCATTAATTTCTCATTCTGATAACCTTTAAATATTATTACATGTTAATATAGATCATTCTTAGAATTGGAGAGTTAAGATTTGTGCTTTCTTTTGTTCTTGGATGTAGGGTAAAATAAATGAGCTTGCTGAACTTGTCTAGAGGTCAAATTTGTTCTATATTACACGTAAGGCTAGAATGGAACTGCTAATATTCAACGCGCTTTTCACTTAAGGGTTGACCATTATCATCTTTTGAGATTGTTGTTTGAATAAACCTTGCTTCATCTCTATTCGATAACTTTTCACATTTTCTCTGATAGGGTTAAGGATAAAGCTAAACTTGTTTTAATAGAGATATTGATCAATGGGGAGAACTGATGAGCTGAACACCCCCAGCTGAATCTCTACATGGCATTCAAATAAAGCACAGGCATTCAAATGAAAAAGAGACACATCCTGTCTTTCAGTCACCTCATATCAATTTAATCAAATACAAACATGAGTACATCAGCAGCAGGACAACAAGAGGAACTGTAATTATGGAACGATATGAACACATATCTCTACTCGGATGACCTGTACCCAGATCAGCTTTAGGGCCAAGACGAGCCATGCAGGAATGATTTTCATTAGTCTGCTGCATGAACACACCACGCACATCAAGACCTGAGGGGAATGTCACAAACAGATACAGATATACTGTACTTTAACCTGCTGAAAAAAACAGCATAGACCAGCATAGGCTAGTGACCAGCCTTCATTGTGTTTTCTCTGGTGGTCAGCCTTTGTTGTGGTTTTGCTGGTGATCAACCTTTATGGTGTTTTGGACACTGGTCACCCACACAACCTGCATCATTTTACATTATGTTGGCTTGCAAAGTGATGTTTACTTCCTATTACAATCCAGCCTGAGTGGGGCTAGCTAACAATTGGGACATTTATTCACCAACAATCTACATTCAGATTGACTGTCAGGATCAGAAGGATGACTAAATGAGACTACCTAAACCAGCTAAATGGGAACAACCATTTCAGTAACGGTGCAATAAATCCAACTAACAGATTGGATTAGTTTAGAAAAAACTATGTTATTTATCTTTGTGTAGCATAAAATGAATGAATTTATTAATTAATCAGTCAATGTACATGCAAAAGCATAGATATTGAAACAAACCATTTTTAAGAAATCAAACTGCAATAGAGCATGCTGGGAAATATGATAATGATGGGTGTGGTTTTGTCGACCAGCTAGATCAACCAAACTCAACTTTCGGACCGCTGTCCGGGTCCGGACCCAGAGAAGGGTCAATACGGACCAAACAACATTGCATTTAGTTATTTCAAAGTGAATAAATTATTTTTAAGACAGCTTTCAAAAATCAACCGGGCGCGGTGGTTTCTCTAACTCAGCAACCTCTCTTTCTCTTTCTCTCTCTCTCTCTCTCTCGAAGCAACCCCCCACCTCTACTAGTTCCCTGTCTAATCCAATCGCGTGGTTATATGCAAATACAAGAGGCCGCGTCTTACCCAATCACATAAATGCAAATATCCTCTGCGGAACCTCTGGACAAGCAGGAAGAAATAAACAAAGATTTGACCGCGGTTCAAGTGTTAATATCACAGATAAAAGAAAGAGCTTAGTTATCAGTATCTTTATTAATATGGCTTGTTCAAAAAAAGACAAGTTAACGCTGAAAACCGTATATTCAAAGACGAGTGGACAGAAAAGTATGCGTTCAAAACCAATGTGCCTGATATGCAGCAAGTCCGTAGTCCTCGTGAAAAGTGGCAATATTAAACGCCATTATGACACCAAATGGCGCCGGAGAAGATGGCTGCCGTTTTACAGCCCTCTAACCAATTGTACTATTATGTGTGTTTTTCCGCGTTATTTGTAAAAGCGCTCCTTCATCCAGAGGCAGGGACTTTAATGCAGGGAAACTTAAATCCGTTCTACCTAATTTCTACCAGCATGTTAAATGTGCAACCAGAGGAAAACAAACTCTAGACCACCTTTACTCCACACACAGAGCCGCATACAAAAGCTCTCCCTCGCCCTCCATTTGGCAAATCTGACCATAACTCTATCCTCCTGATTCCTGCTTCTAAGCAAAAACTAAAGCAGGAAGCACCAGTGACTCGGTTAATAAAAAAGTGGTCAGATGACGCAGATGCTAAGCTACAGGACTGTTTTGCTAGCACAGACTGGAACATGTTCCGGGATTCTTCAGATAGCATTGAGGAGTACACCACATCAGTCACTGCTTCATCAATAAGTGCATTGATGACGTCGTCCCCACAGTGACAGTACGTACATACCCCAACCAGAAGCCATGAATTACAGGCAACATCCGCACTGAGCTAAAGGGTAGAGCTGCCGCTTTCAAGGAGCGGGACTCTAACCCGGACGCTTATAAGAAATCCCGCTATGCCCTCCGACGAACCATCAAACAGGCAAAGAGTCAATACAGGACTAAGATTGAATCGTACTACACCGGCTCTGATGCTCGTCGGATGTGGCAGGGTTTGAAAACTATTACAGACTACAAAGGGAAGAGCTGCTCAGTGACACAAGACTTCCAGACGAGCTAAACCACTTCTATGCTCGCTTCAAGGCAAGCAACACTGAAGCATACATGAGAGCACCAGCTGTTCTGGATGACTATGTGATCACGCTCTCCGTAGCCAATGTGAGTAAGACTTAAGCAGGTCAACATTCACAAGGTCGCAGGGCCAGACGGATTACCAGGACGTGTACTCCAACTGGCAAGTGTCTTCACTGACATTTTCAACATATCCCTGACTGAGTCTGTAATACCAACATGTTTCAAGCAGACCACCATAGTCCCCGTGCCCAAGGACACTAAGATAACCTGCCTAAATGACTACCGACCCGTAGCACTGACGTCTGTAGCCATGAAGTGCTTTGAAAGGCTGGTCATGGCTCACATCAACACCATTATCCCAGAAACCCTAGACCCACTCCAATTTGCATACCGCCCTCAACAGATCCACAGATGATGCAATCTCTATTGCACCCACACTGCCCTTTCCCACCTAGACAAGAGGAACACCTACGTGAGAATGCTATTCATTGACTACAGCTCAGCATTCAACACCATAGTGCCCTCAAAGCTCATCACTAAGCTAAGGATCCTGGAACTAAACACCTCCCTCTGCAACTGGATCCTGGACTTCCTGACGGGCCGCCCCCAGGTGGTAAGGGTAGGTAACAACACATCTGCCACACTGATCCTCAACACGGGGGCCCCACAGGGGTGCGTGCTCAGTCCCCTCCTGTACTCCCTGTTCACCCATGACTGCATGGCCAGGCACGACTCCAACAACTGGTAGAGCACGGCACTTGTAACGCCAAGGTAGTGGGTTCGATCCCCGGGACCACCCATACACAAAAAAAATAATAAAGAATGTATGCACGCATGACTGTAAGTCGCTTTGGATAAAAGCGTCTGCTAAATGACATATTATTATTATATTATATCATTAAGTTTGCAGACGACACAACAGTGGTAGGCCTGATCACCGACAACGATGAGACAGCCTATAGGGAGGAGCTCAGAGACCTGGCCGTGTGGTGCCAGGATAACAACATCTCCCTCAACGTGACCAAGACAAAGGAGAAGATTGTGGACTACAGGGAAAAAAAGAGGACTGAGCACGCCCCCATTCTCATCGACGGGGCTGTAGTGGAACAGGTTGAGAGCTTCAAGTTCCTTGGTGTCCACATCACCAACAAACTATCATGGTCCAAACACACCAAGACAGTCGTGAAAAGGGCACGACAAAGCCTATTCCCCCTCAGGAGACTGAAAATATTTGGCATGGGTCCTCAGATCCTCAAAAAATTATACAGCTGCACCATCGAGAGCATCCTGACTGGTTGCATCACCTCCTGGTATGGCAACTGCTCGGCCTCCGACCGCAAGGCAATACAGATGGTAGTTCGTACGGCCCAGTACATCACTGGGGACAAGCTTCCTGCCATCCAGGACCTCTATACCAGGCGGTGTCAGAGGAAGGCCCTCAAAATTGTCAAAGACTCCAGCCACCCTAGTCATAGACTGTTCTCTCTGCTACCGCACGACAAGCGGTACCGGAGTGCCAAGTCTAGGTCCAAAAGACTTCTCAACAGCTTCTACCCACAAGCCATAAGACTCCTGAACAGCTAATCATGGCTACCCGGACTATTTGCACTGCCCCCCCCACCCCCACCCCCGACCCCATCTTTTTACGCTGCTGCTACTCTGTTAATTATTTATGCTTAGTCACTTTAACTCTACCCACATGTACATATTACTTCAACTACCTCAACTAGCCGGTGCCACCGCACATTGACTCTGCACCGGTACCCCCCTGTATATATAGCCTCCCTACTGTTATTTTATTTTACTTCTGCTCTTTTTTTCTCAACACTTTTTTGTTGTTGTTTTATTTTACTTTCTTATTAAAAAATAAATGCACTGTTGGTTAAGGGATATAAGTAAACATTTCACTGTAATGTCTACACCTGTTGTATTCGGCGCATGTGGCCAATAACATTTGATTTGATTTGATTTGAATCGTAGTCATTTGGATCAGACGTGTCCACTGGAGGCGAGAACAAACAAGCTTAACCAAGTCAAATCCCAGATCCACCAAAGTTCTTGTCAATTCCCTGACAGCCAAACAACGTGCAATGGAGTGTTCACTGCAGATAGCTTGGGTTTTGGGAAAACGCTCAACTTTTTCTGACACTGAGATGGTAAATTATTGCATGTGTGGAGTTCCTGACACCTTGCTTGAAGGGAAAATATAAAACTGATCCCACTGTTAGATTCCACAGCAATGAGAACTGATAAGTTAGCTGAAGTTTTGACTTAACAACTTGATGAGGCCACTCAAAATGCACCATGCATTTCATTAGCTGTGGATGATTCAAAAGAAAACACTGATAATGCCCAGCTTGATGACTTCACTGTTGGAAGAGAACTGCTGCTGCTCATCCAGAACCTTCTTGGTCATAAATGTGACAAAGTTGTCAGAGGAAGAAAAACAGATCTTCAGATGGGTAGATGTTGCATCACTGCAAATGGAGTTGATTGAGCTGCAAGAAAATGTTGCTTTGAAGGAGCAGGCTGATGACTGTGACCCTGTCACTTTCTGGGGAAAGATGGTGCTTGCAGCCGATGGCTCACAAGTGTCTCAGAGTTGCTTGCACACCATTTGAGCCAAATTTCAAAGTATTGGCAGGAGATACTCAGCCCCCAGCTGTGCCCTGGACACCATATGTGAATTGATTGCCCCCCATTTATCCTCAGAGTTTGTACTGCTTGGTGACCTAAATTGGGATATGCTTAATACCCCAGCCATCCTACAATCCAAGCTAGATGCCCTCAACCTCACGCAAATGATCAACGAACCTACCATGTACAACCCTAAATCCGTAAACATGGGTACCCTCATAGATATCATCCTGACTAACATACCCTCTAAATACACCTCAGCTGTCTTCAACCAGGATCTCAGCGATCACTGCCTTATTGCCTGCGTCCGTAACGGGTCCGCGGTCAAACGACCACCCCTCATCACTGTCAAACGCTCCCTAAAACACTTTAGCGAGGAGGCCTTCCTAATTGACCTGGCCCAGGTATCCTGGATGGATATAGATCTCATTCCGTCAGTAGAGGATGCCTGGTTGTTCCTTAAAAGTAATTTCCTCTCAATCTTAAATAAACATGCCCCATTCAACAAATACAGAACTAAGAACCGATATAGCCTCTGGTTCTCCTCAGACTTGACTGCCCTTGACCAGCACAAAAACATCCTGTGGCGTACAGCATTAGCATCAAATAGCCCCCGCGATATGCAACTTTTCAGGGAAGTTAGGAACCAATATACACAAGCAGTCAGGAAAGCAAAGGCTAACTTTTTCAAACAGAAATTTGCATCCTGTAGCACTAACTCCAAAAAGTTTTGGGACACTGTAAAGTCCATGGAGAATAAGAGCACTTCCTCCCAGCTGCCCACTGCACTGAGGCTAGGAAACACTATCACCACCGATAAATCTACAATAATCGAGAATTTCAACAAGCATTTTGCTACAGCTGGCCATGCTTTCCATCTGGCTACCACTAACCCGGACACCAACTCTGCACCCTCTGCTGCAACTTGCCCATGCCCCCCCCGCTTCTCCTTCACACAAATTCAGACAGCTGATGTTTTGAAAGCGCTGCAAAATCTGGACCCCTTCAAATCAGCTGGGCTAGACAATCTGGACCCTTTCTTTCTAAAACTAGCCACCGAAATTGTCGCTACCCCTATTACTAGTCTGTTCAACCTCTCTTTCATAACGTCTGAGATCCCCAGAGATTGGAAAGCTGCCGCGGTCATCCCCCTCTTCAAAGGGGGTGACACTCTAGATCCAAATTGCTACAGACCTATATCCATCCTGCCCTGCCTTTCGAAAGTATTCGAAAGCCAAGTTAACAAACAGATCATCGACCATTTCGAATACCACCGTACCTTCTCCGCTATGCAATCCGGTTTCCGAGCTGGTCACGGGTGCACTTCAGCCACGCTCAAGGTCCTAAACGATATTATAACCGCGATTGATAATAGACAGTACTGTGCAGCCGTCTTCATCGACCTGGCCAAGGCTTTCGACTCTGTCAACCACCGCATTCTTATTGGCAGACTAAATAGCCTTGGTTTCTCAAATGACTGCCTCGCCTGGTTCACCAACTACTTCTCAGATAGAGTTCAGTGTGTCAAATCGGAGGACCTGTTGTCTGGACCTATGGCAGTCTCTATGGGGGTGCCACAGGGTTCAATTCTTGGGCCGACACTTTTCTCCGTGTATATCAATGATGTCGCTCATGCTGCTGGTGACTCTCAGATCCACCTCTACGCAGACGACACCATTTTGTATACATCTGGCCCTTCATTGGACACTGTGTTAACAAACCTCCAAACGAGCTTCAATGCCATACAACAATCCTTCAGTAGCCTCCAACTGCTCTTAAACACTAGTAAAACTAAATGCATGCTTTTCAATCGAACGCTGCTGGCACCCGCCCACACGACTAGAATCACAACTCTCGACGGGTCTGACCTAGAGTATGTGGACAACTACAAATACCTAGGTGTCTGGTTAGACTGTAAACTCAACTTCCAGACTCACATAAAGAATCTCCAATCCAAAGTTAAATCTAGAATCGGCTTCCTATTTCGCAACAAAGCCTCCTTCACTCATGCTGCCAAACATGCCCTCGTAAAACTGACTATCCTACCGATCCTTGACTTCGGCGATGTCATTTACAAAATAGCCTCCAACACTCTACTCAGCAAATTGGATGTAGTCTATCACAGTGCCATCCGTTTTGTCTCCAAAGCCCCATACACTACCCACCACTGTGACCTGTACGCTCTTGTTGGCTGGTCCTCACTACATGTTCGTCGTCAAACCCACTGGCTCCAGGCCATCTATAAATCACTGCTAGGCAAATCCCCGCCTTATCTTAGCTCATTGGTCACCATAGCAGCACCCACCCGTAGTCTGCGCTCCAGCAGGTATATCTCACTGGTCATTCCCAAAGCCAACACCTCCTTTGGCCGCCATTCCTTCCAGTTCTCTGCTGCCAATGACTGGAACGAATTGCAAAAATCTCTGAAGCTGGAGACTCTTATCTCCCTCAATAACTTTAAGCATCAGTTGTCAGAGCACCTTACCGATCACTGCACCTGTACACAGCCCATCTGAAATTAGCCCACCCAACTACATCATCTCTATATTGTTATTTATTTTGCTCTTTTGCACCCCAGTATCTCTATTTGCACATAATCTCTTGCACATCTAGCATTCCAGTGTTAATACTATTGTAATTATTCTGCACTATAGCCTATTTATTGCCTTACCTCCATAACTTGCTTCATTTGCACACACTGTATATATATTTTCTGTTGTATTTCTGACTTTATGTTTTTTACCCCATATGTAACTCTGTGTTGTTTTTTATTGCACTACTTTGCTTTATCTTGGCCAGGTCGCAGTTGTAAATGAGAACCTGTTCTCAACTGGCTTACCTGGTTAAATAAAGGTGAAATAAAAAAATAAAAAACAAAAAGTGTAATTTCTCTCATTGATGCAAGGGCAAGGCCCAGAGTAAATTATACATGAATATTGCATGGCCCACAGTGACTTTCTGTGCCTTCCAATATTTTTTTAAAACTCTCCTTTGTTCTTGAGAAGAAAAAAAAAATATATATTTAATAATTCAAAGCCCATGTACAATGGTCTCATTTTATGTATTTACCAGTATTCTTAAAAAATGTATTTACCAGCATACACTCTTAAAAAAAAGGTTGTTGGGTGGTTCTTTGTCAGGGTTGAGGGTGATATGTGTAACCATTAATTTTTGTTGCATATCAGGAAGGGTTCTGTACTGCTGTGAATGTTATGAAGAAACATCCTGTTCTTTCCCTCTCCACCATGATTTCCTTTAATGCCATGAAATGCTACACTGTTAAAAATATAATGTACTGTATGGGACACTACAGGCTACTGGTTGCAGTAAAAGAAAGGTAAACAACAACAAGTTACTGACTTTTACATCTGAATGAAGGTGTTATTGCTATAAAAGGACAGTATGCTGCTGATTACTTGAGACAATACCTCACTTGGGATTTGAACTCACAAACTTTTGGTTACTAATGACCTGAATTTCCTGCTATGCCACCTGTGGGTATGTGTCTGTGGGTATGATTGAGACTGGCCATAGATTTAATGGCAAGAATACACACAGTGCCTTCGGGAAGTATTTAGACCCCTTGACTTTTTCCACATTTTGATACGTTACAGCCTTATTCTAAAATTGATTAAATATTTGTTGTTCCTCAGCAATCTACACACAATACCCCATAATGACGAAGTGAAAACTGGTTTTTAGAAATGTTTGCAAATGTATTAAAAAGAAAAAACAGAAAAACATTAATTACATAAGTATTCAGACCCTTTGCTACGAGACTCAAAATTGAGCTCTGGTGAATCCTGTTTCCATTGATCATCGTTGAGATGTTTCTACAACTTGACTGGATTCCACCTGTGGTAAATTCAATCGATTGGACATGATTTGGAAAGGCACGCACCTGTCTATATAAGGTCCCACAGTTGACAGTGCATGTCAGAGCAAAAACCAAGCCATGAGGTCGAAGGAGTTGTCCGTAGAGCTCCGAGACAGGATCGAGGCACAGATCTGGGGAAGGGTACCAAAAAATGTCTGCAGCATTGAAGGTCCCCAAGAACACAGTGGCCTCCATCATTCTTAAATAGAAGAAGTTTGGAACCACCAAGACTCTTGCTAGAGCTGGCCGCCCGGCCAAACTGAGCAATCGGGGGAGAAGGGCCTTGGTCAGGGGGATGACCAAGAACCTGATGGTCACTCTGACAGACCTCTAGAGTTCCTCTCTGGAGATGGGAGAACCTTCCAGAAGAACAACCATCTCTGCAGCACACCACCAATCAGGCCTTTATGGTAGAGTGGCCAGACAGAAACCACTCCTCAGTAAATGGCACATGACAGCCCACTTGGAGTTTGCCAAAAAGCACCTAAAGACTCTCAGACCATGAGAAACAAGATTCTCTGGTCTGATGAAACCAAGATTGAACTCTTTGGCCTAAATGCCAAGCATCACATCTGGAGGAAACCTGGCACCATTCCTACGGTGAAGCATGGTGGTGTCAGCATCATGCTGTGGGGATGTTTTTCAGCGGCAGGGACTGGGAGACTAGTCAGGATCGAGGCAAAGATGAACGGAGCAAAGTGCAGAGATATCCTTGATGAAAACCTGCTCCAGATTAGTCAGGCCCTCAGACTGGGGCATAGGTTCACCTTCCAACAGGACAACGACCCAGCCAAGACAACGCAGGAGTGGCTTCATGACAAGTCTCTGAATGTCCTTGAGTGGCCCAGCCAGAGCCCGGACTTGAACCCGATCAAACACCTCTGGAGAGACCTGAAAATAGCTGTGCAGCGACGCTCCCCATCCAAGCTGACAAAGCTTGAGAGGATCTGCAGAGAAGAATGGGAGAAACTCCTCAAATATAGGTGTGCCCAGCTTGTAGCGTCATACCCAAGAAGACTCAATGCTGTAATCACTGCCAAAGGTGCTTCAACAAAGTACTGAGTAAAGGGTCTAAATACTTATGTAAATGTAATATTTCAGTTTTTTGTATTTTTAATAAATTAGCTTTTGCTTTGTCATTATGGGGTATTGTGTGTAGATTGATGAGGAAACATTGTTTTAATCAATGTTAGAATAAGGCTGTTACGTAACAAAATGTGGAAAAAGTCAAGGAGTCTGAATACTTTCCGAGGCCACACTCAAAATTAGGGTAAGGTTAGCGTAGATGGTTGTTCCCTGGGGTACAAAAAGGTCAAAGGTACACATAAGGAACCTTCAGAGGTACACATAGGAACTCACATGATACTGGTCGGTTCCTTTTAGTGTACGTGTATATTATCTATAAATAAAACAAATTATTTGAACAACAGAGCAGAAAGTTTGGTTTCACATTAAACAATTTTTTTAATAGTGTGTTTTCAATAGGATTTGACCTCATACCCCTGAACGTTCCATAGTTCCCTACTCTACCTGTTTAGCTACTAGTCAGAAGAAAAGTTTTGTACAAAAAACTAAATATATTTGTACGGACGGTGTCCGGTAGAGGTCATTGTTTGAAAGCAGCTTTGAATTGAAGAAAGCACCGGAACCACAGAAAACACTGCTACTGCTACTGCTCTTTCTTCGTCTAACCATGTGTTCTCGCATAACCCGAGAACATCTGGTCAGCGTGGCGGTGGCACAGGAATCCTCATCTCTCCAAAATGGACATTCCCTCTTTTTCTCCTGACCCATCTGTCTATCTCCTCATTTGAATTCCATACTGTCACAGTCACTAGCCCATTCAAGCTTAACATCCTAGTCATTTATCGCCCTCCAGGTTCCCTTGGAGAGTTAATCAATGTGCTTGACGCCTTGATAAGGTCCTTTCCTGAGGATGGCTCACCCCTCACAGTTCTGGGTGACTTTAACCTCCCTACATCTGCCTTTGACTCATTTCTCTCTGCCTCCTTCTTTCCACTCCTTTCCTCTTTTGACCTCACCCTCTCACCCTCCCCCCCTACTCACAAGGCAGGCAATACGCTTGACCTCATCTTTACTAGATGCTGTTCTTCTACTAATCTCACTGCAACTCCACTCCAAGTCTCCGACCACTACTTTGTATCCTTTTCTCTCTCACTCCTCCAACACTACTCACTCTACCCCTACTCAGATAGTAATGTGCCGTCGCAACCTTCGCTCTCTCTCTCCCGCTACTCTCTCCTCTTCCATCCTATCATCTCTTCCCTCTGCTAAATCCTTCTCCCTCCGATCTCCTGATTCTGCCTCCTCAACCCTCCTCTCCTCCCTTTCTGCATCTTTTGACTCTCTATGTCCCCTATCCTCCCGGCCGGCTCGGTCCTCCCCTCCTGCTCCGTGGCTTGACGACTCATTGCGAGCTCACAGAAGAGGGCTCCGGGCAGCCGAGCGGAAATGGAGGAAAACTAGACTCCCTGCGGACCTGTCATCTTTTCACTCCCTCCTCTCTACATTCTCTTCCTCTGTTTCCGCTGCTAAAGCCACTTTCTACCATTCTAAATTTCAAGCCTCTGCCTCTAACCCTAGGAAGCTCTTTGCCACCTTCTCCTCCCTGCTGAATCATCCTCCGCCTCCCCCTCCCTCCTCCCTCTCTGTGGATGACTTCGTCAACCATTTTGAAAAGAAGGTTGACGACATCCGATCCTCATTTATTAAGTCAAATGACACCGCTGGTCCTGCTCACACTGCCCTACCCTATGTTTTGACTTATTTCTCCCCTCTCTCTCCAGATGAAATCTTGCGACTTGTGATGGCCGGCCGCCCAACAACCTGCCCGCTTGTCCCTATCCCCTCCTCTCTTCTCCAGACCATTTCCGGAGACCTTCTCCCTTACCTCACCTCGCTCATCAACTCATCCATGACCACTGGCCATGTCCCTTCCGTCTTCAAGAGAGCGAGAGTTGCACCCCTCCTCAAAAAACCTACACTCGATCCCTCCGATGTCAACAACTACAGACCAGTATCCCTTCTTTCTTTTCTCTCCAAAACTCTTGAGCGTGCCGTCTCTAGCCAACTCTCCTGCTATCTCTCTCAGAATGACCTTCTTGATCCAAACCAGGCAGGTTTCAAGACTGGTCATTCAACTGAGACTGCTCTTCTCTGTGTCACGGAGGCTCTCCGCACTGCTAAAGCTAACTCTCTCTCCTCTGTTCTTATCCTTCTAGACCTATCCGCTGCCTTTGATACTGTGAACCATCAGATCCTCCTCTCCACCCTCTCCGAGTTGGGCATCTCTGGTGCTGCTCACTCTTGGATTGTGTCCTACCTGACAGGTCGCTCCTACCAGGTGGCGTGGCGAGAATCTGTCTCCGCACCACGTGCTCTCACCACTGGTGTCCCCCAGGGCTCAGTTCTAGGCCCTCTCCTATTCTCGCTATACACCAAGTCACTTGGCCCTGTCATATCCTCACATGGTCTCTACTATCATTGCTACACAGACTACACACAATTAATTTTCTCCTTTCCCCCTTCTGATAACCAGATGGTGAATCGCATCTCTGCATGTCTGGCAGACATATCAGTGTGGATGTCGGATCACCACCTCAAGCTGAACCTCGGGAAGACGGAGCTGCTCTTCCTCCCTGGGAAGGACTGCCCGCTCCATGATCTCGCCATCACGGTTGACAACTCCATTGTGTCCTCCTCCCAGAGTGCAAAGAGCCTTGGCGTGACCCTGGACAACACCCTGTCGTTCTCTGCAAACATCAAAGCGGTGACCGATCCTGCAGGTTCATGCTCTATAACATTCGCAGAGTATGACCCTAACTTACACAGAAAGCGGCACAGGTCCTAATCCAGGCACTTGCCATCTCCCATCTGGATTACTGCAACTCGCTGTTGGCTGTGCCATTCAACCCCTACAACTTATCCAGAACACCGCAGCCCGTCTGGTGTTCGACCTTCCCAAGTTCTCTCATGTCACCCCGCTCCTCCGCACACTCCACTGGCTTCCAGTTGAGGCTCGCATCTACTACAAGACCATGGTGCTTGCCTACGGAGCTGTGAGGGGAACGGCACCTCCTTACCTTCAGGCTCTGATCAGACCCTACACCCACTTGCTATCATAAGTTGAATGCACCAATTTGTAAGTCGCTCTGGATAAGAGCGTCTGCTAAATGATGTAAATGTCAAATCAGTGGGATCTCGCATTTTGAAATAAACGGTTTGAAAAAGCATGTGATCAAACGAAGCTTTGGACATCATTGATGACATACTTCTGATAAAGTGATACACGCATACACACACTGCTTCGAAGTTAGCTGCTTAGTAATGTAGAATTCACAGCAACTTCCATGCAACTAACTTCCATTAAGTTACTGTGAAATACACAGTAAGCACTTAACAGTGCAGCTCTTTTACATCACACGCTCTTACAACAACTGTAACAATGATCATATTAAAAGATGTGTTCAACCTTTGATGACATAACCATCAACCACTTCAACTGGTACAACACTTCCACTAACGGTTGGCACATGGTCTAAAGCATTAAGCCATGCCTCCAAATATGCTAATGAGCCCCCGCCAGCATATTGCCTTCACCTACATTTCAAAGTGCAGTGAAAGTAAGGTAAATAACAAGTCATTTTACAACAATAACACCTACATTTTGCTGTAACTCAGTAGCCGATAACTTACTGTGAAATTACAGGTAATTCTTAACAGTGTGTGCCATAAGCACATCTAAATTATTTGATAAGTATAACTGTAGAACCTGTCATTGGTTCTGCCTGGAACCAGAGGGTTCTTCATGATAGGGTTCTAAATGGTTTCGGTACCTAGAGCGACAAATAAAGGGTTTTACATGGTACCCAAAAGGGTTCCCCCATAGGGACAAATGACAATGTCTATTGTTCTAATCTTTTAACAATCTTTATCACACCCTCAGATCCAGTTGCTGGCAAATGAGAGGTTGTGAGTTCAAATCCCAAGTGAGGTTTACTCCCAAGTAATCTCAATTTTGCTGGTCTGCAAAACCACTCCCATCATTATCATATTTCCCAGCTTGATCTACTGCAGTTTGATTTTTAGAATTGTTTGTTTCAATATCTGTGTTTTTGCATGTATATTGATTTTTAAAAATCTAAACTAATCCAATCTGTTAGTTGAACGTTTTGCACCCATTACTGAAATGGTTGTTCCAGTTTAGATAGTCTCATTTACTCATCTTTCTAACTCTGGCAGTCATTCTGAATGCAGATTGTAGGAATCCACTTTGTCTGGATTCCAACAGGAATTAAACATCACTTTGCAAGCAATTGTAATGTAACTTGGTACTGGTTTTGCTTTAGCGTATGCTGGTCACCAGTGTCCAAAACACAGCGAAGGCTGGTCACAAGCAAAAATACAATGAATGTTGGTCTGTAAGCGCAAACACAATGAAGGCTGGTCTTTCAGCAAAAACACAACGAAGGCAGGTTACCAGCAAAAACACAACAAAGGCTGGTCACCAGCAAAAACACAACAAAGGCTGATCACCAGCAAAAACACAACGAAGGCTGGTCACCAGCGAAAACACAACGAAGGCTGGTCACCAGCGAAAACAACAAAGGCTGGTCACCAGCAAAAACAGAACAAAGGCTGGTCAGACAAGCTTGACCATCTAGACCATGCTCGTCTGCCAGCACAACCTGCTAGAACATGCTGGTCGGCCAGCAGAACCAGCTAGACCATGCTGGTTAGACCAGCTTGACCTGCATCTGACCAGCATTGACCAGCATGGACAAGCATGGACCAGATTAAAATGTATGCTGGTCTATGCTGTTTTTTTCAGCAGGGTAGCTTCAGATCCTGCTTTGTGATACACCCCCCTGGGTTACATGCACGCAAACACACACAGTGTCCAGTATCAACCTGTGACAATCATACTGCACTACACAGAAACATTATTGTTTTACTATCCCTGGTAGTTTGAATAGACTTAGAATATGATGCTATATGAATTATTCAATATTTATTCAATATAAGTCAATTCAATATGCGTGATTGCATGATTCAACTTAAGTAATTGGATGTAATATGAGTTAATTGAACACAAGTTTACTCATTATGATTCTTTCTCCCCCAGATCAACAATGCAGGGTGTATGGTAAACCAGAGTGAGCTGACAGAAAAAGATGTGGAGAAGAACCCAAGGGCAGTAGTCACATCTCATTGGAAACAATGCACAACACTTCCTTGCATAGGTTGATGTGTTTACACACAATGTTCTTCCTCATCATTACTCTTCACTTGGTTAGGTACATTCATCCTAACCACAGCGTTGATACCAGCCCTGAAACAGGAACAAGACCCACGAGTGATGAGTAATGTCATGCCTTATACAAATGACATTGGCCCAATACTGAACATAGCCACATCAATGAAACGCCTTGGAAATTAAAAAGTTAGAAAAGTTGTTATTGTATGGCCTTTCCCCCATTAGTTCTGTGTTATTGTGCTTGTATTAACACCTTATTCACCAGCAGGGGAACTAGTGTGTCTGAACAAATGCATCCAAGGAATCTATTACATCTTACAAAACAACAAGAAAAGGACATGTCCCATCTGTCTATAACAGTCTAACAGCACAGATTGTCATAGTTCATCTCACTCTGGGGAAGTAGATAAAGGGTCTTATTGCCAAAATCCCGAAGTATCCCTTTAAGTTCAAGGTCAGAATATGCATAGAGAGAAAAATGCATGAAAAGGGAATTGTGTTCCATTTATGCGCTTAACTTGGGTCGGAATTCCCCCCAGGTGAACCATGCCTTTGCGACATCATATTGTGTTGTGTGTTCATATGAGAAGGGTGATGTCAGTGTTGCTGTAGGTGGGTGTGGTGGTGGAATCAGGCGCAGGACGCAGAAAGTAAGTCCAAAAGACTTTAGTGGTTTGCACAAAACACAAGCACGAAATAAATGCCCTGAGGCGAGAACTCCGCGCGCAGGCAAAAATAAAACGGGCGCACTACACATGTGCGACAAAATACTCCAATACAATGGAGAACAGCTCAACCGAGCAAAATGTATATACACTAGCAAAACGCACAACAGTGAAAACAATCACACATAACACTAGACAACCCCAACGAGAACTTATAACACAATAACACTAAACGATAACAGGTGTACAAAACCAGACCAGACCAAACGAACATGAAACATACAACGGTGGAAGCTAGTATTCCAGAGACGACGAACGCCGAAGCCTGCCCGAGCAAGGAAGAGAGGCAGCCTCGGCCGAAACCGTGACAGTACCCCCCCCTTGACGCGCGGCTCCAGACGTGCGCCGACTCCAGCCTCGGGGACGACCAGGAGGACGCGGAGCAGGGTGCGTCGGGTGACCACAATGGAATTCCGTCAGGAGAGACGGGTCCAAAATGTCTCTCCTCGGCACCCAGCACCGCTCCTCCGGGCCGTACCCCTCCCACTCCACTAGATATTGGAGACCCCCCATCCGACGTCTCGAATCCAAGATGGACCGCACGGAGTACGCCGGTGCCCCTCGATGTCCAATGGGGGCGGAGGAGTCTCCCCTGATCTCATTTTCTTGGAGTGGGCCAGCTACCACCGGCCTGAGAAGAGACACATGGAACGAGGGGTTAATACTTTTATACTCAACAGGTAGTTGTAATCTGTAACACACCTCGTTCAATCTTCTCAGGACTTTAAATGGCCCTACAAACCGCCAACCCAGTTTCCGACAGGGCAGGCGGAGGGGCAGGTTTCTGGTAGAGAGCCAGACTCGATCACCAGGTGCGTAAACCGGTCCCTCACTGCGGTGGAGATCGGCGCTCGCTTTTTGACGACGGAGGGCCCGCTGCAGGTGGACGTGTGCAGCGTTCCATGTCTCCTCCGAGCGCCGCACCCACTCATCCACCGCAGGAGCCTCGATCTGGCTCTGCTGCCAAGGTGCCAGAACCGGCTGGTAACCTAACACACATTGGAAAGGGGTTAGGTTAGTGGAGGAATGGCGTAGGGGAATTCTGGGCCATTTCGGCCCAGGGAACGTACCTTGCCCACTCCTCCGGCCGGTCCTGGCAGTATGTTCTAAGAAACCTACCCACATCCTGGTTCACACGTTCCACCTGCCCATTACTCTCCGGGTGGTAACCCGAGGTGAGGCTCACCGAGACCCCCACCCCTCCATAAAAGCTCTCCAGACTCTGGAGGTAAATTGGGGACCTCGATCAGACACAATATCCTCGGGTACCCGTAGTGCCGGAACACATGGGTGAATAGCGCTCGGCGGTCTGCAGGGCAGTAGGAAGGCCCGGCATAGGGAGCAAACGACAGGCCTTAGAGAACCGGTCCACAACGACCAGTATAGTGGTATTCCCCTGTGAAGGAGGAAGAACAGTGATGAAATCCACAGAGAGGTGAGACCATGGTCGTTGTGGAACGGGCAGGGGTAGTAACTTACCCCTAGGCAGATGTCTAGGCGCCTTGCACTGGGCGCACACCGAGCAGGAGGACACATAAACCCTCACATCCCTCGCCAACGTGGGCCACCAGTACTTAGCACTAAGACAGTGCACTGTCCGGCCGATACCAGGGTGTCCAGAGGAGGGTGACTTGTGAGCCCAATAGATCAATCGATCCCGAACCTCGAGCGGAACAAACTTCCGACCCTCCGGGCATTGAGGTGGATTAGGGTCGGTGCGTAACGCCCGCTCGAGTTCAGCATCGACCTCCCACACTACCGGTGCCACCAGACAAGACTCCGGCAGTATGGGAGTGGGCTCCACGGACCTCTCCTCCGTGTCATACCGCCGAGACAGTGCATCTGCCTTACCGTTCTGTGACCCAGGGATGTACGTGATCTTAAATACGAACCGGGTCAAAAACATATTCCACCGCGCCTGGCGAGGGTTCAGTCTCCTCGCTGCCCGGATGCACTCCAGGTTACGGTGGTCCGTCAAAATGAGGAAAGGGTGTTGAGCCCCCTCAAGCCAGTGCCTCCACACCTTTAGGGCCTGTACCACGGCTAACAGCTCCCTGTCCCCTACGTCATAATTTCGCTCCGCCGGACTGAGCTTCTTGGAATAAAAAGCACAGGGGCAGAGTTTAGGTGGCGCGCCGGACCGTTGCGAAGCACGGCTCCTATACCCGGCCTCTGACGCGTCCACCTCTACCTGAAATGGTAAAGAGGATCCGGATGCGCCAGCACCGGGGCCGAGGTAAACAGGTCCTTCAGCCTCCCAAACGCCCTGTCCGCCTCGGCTGACCACTGCAGACGCACCGGACCCCCCTTCAGAAGAGACGTTATGGGAGCTGCCACCTGTCCAAAACCCCGGATAAACCTCCGGTAGTAATTCGCAAACCCCAAAAACTGCTGCACATCCTTCACAGTGGTTGGCGTTTGCCAATTACGCACGGCTGACACCCGGTCTACCTCCATCTTCACCCCTGACGCAGACAACTGATAACCCAAAAAGGAGACCGATTCCTGGAAAAACAGACACTTCTCTGCCTTAACATACAGGTCGTGCTCCAACAGCCTCCGCAACACTCGGCGCACCAGGGCCACATGCTCGACTCGGGTAGACGAGTACACAAGAATGTCATCTATGTACCACGACCACCCCCTGCCCCTGCATGTCCCTGAAGATCTCATCCACGAATGATTGGAAAACTGAAGGAGCGTTCATCAACCCGTATGGCATGACAAGATACTCGTAATGGCCCGAGGTGGTACTAAAGGCTGTCTTCCATTCATCGCCCCCTAATGCGCACCAAGTTGTACGCGCTCCTGAGATCTAATTTAGTGAAGAAACGCGCCCGTGCAATGACTCCGTCATGGTCGCAATCAGCGGGAGTGGATAACTGTACTTCACCGTGATCTGATTGAGACCACGGTAATCTATGCACGGGCGTAACCCACCATCCTTTTTCTTCACAAAAAGAAACTTCGAGGACGCAGGGGAAGTGGAGGGCCGTATGTATCCTTGTCTCAGAGATTAATCTATGTAAGTCTCCATAGCTCTCTTCTCCTCCTGAGACAGAGAATACACATGGCTCCGTGGGAGCGCAGCTCCTGCCTGGAGGTCTATCGCACAATCTCCCTGCCTATGGGGGAGGCAACTGCGTCGCCCTCGACTTACTGAACACAATAGCCAAATCCCCATACTCCAGGGGGAACGTGCAGTGCGGGCACCTGGTTTGGACTCTCCACCGAGGTAGCCCCTACGGAAACGCCTAAACATCGACCCACACACTGGGCAGACCACTCCATCAGAGCCCTCTCCTGCCACGACGGGTTATGGGTACTCAACCAGGGCATGCCCAGCACCACCGGATACGCAGGCGAGTCGATCAGAAATAGCTGGATCATCTCCTGATGACCCCCCTGCGCACACATCCTAAGTGGCGCCGTGACCTCCCTGATCAAGCCCGCACCCAACGGACGGCTATCTAGGGCATGAACGGGGAAGGGATCGTCAACAGGGAGAAGGGGAATCCCTAAGGCTAAACAAAATCTCTTATCAACAAAATTCCCAGCCGCGCCTGAATCTACCAGCGCCTTATGCTGGGAATGAGGTGCGACCTGTGGAAAACGCACAGGTATACAAAAGTGCGCAACAGAGAGCTCTGGGTGAGTGGGGCGCCTACTCACCTGGAAGGGCTCCCCAGTGCGGGGCCTGTCGTCTTCTCCCCTAGGAGGCCATCCCCAGCACCTAGCCGCGGTGTGTCCTCCCCGACCACAGTTGGTGCAGGAGATGGACCCCCTCGTACTCCGACCCTTCCTCTCTCTAGCGCCAGCGCCCCCGAGCTCCATGGGGCACGGCTCGGAGGCGCTGGAGGGTGAAATGGACGGACCCCCCTCGGGACGTCCGCGGGTAGCTAGCAGGGTATCCAGCCTGATGGACATGTCGACTAACTGGTCGAACGAGAGGCTGGTGTCCCGACAGGCCAGCTCCCCTACGGACGTCCTCACGTAGACTACAGCGGTAGTGATCAATGAGGGCCCGTTCATTCCACCCTGCATCCGCCGCTAGAGTACGGAATTCCAAAGCGAACTCCTGGGCACTCCTTCTCCCCTGCCGGAGGCAGAACAGACGCTCCCCGCCGCTTTCCCTCCGGGGATGGTCAAACACCGCCCTGAAGCGGCGGGAGAACTCGTCGTACGTGATGGTGGTAGCGTCTATTCTCCTCCACTCGGTGTTGGCCCATTCTAACGCTTTGCCGGAAAGGCAGGAGATCAGGGCGGACACGCTCTTGTGCCCCGAGGGCGCCGGGTGCATGGTGGCCAGGTAAAGCTCCACCTGGAGAAGGAAGCCCTGACACCCGGCAGCGGTCCCATCGTAGGCCCTCGGGAGCGAGAGTCGAACTCCTCTGGGTTCCGGAGCGGGAATGGGCTGGCTTGCCGATGGTGAGGGCAGGGAAGATGGCGTTGGTGGTGTCCCTCGGGTCTCCCATCGTTGGAGGGTGGTGATCACCTCCTGCAGTGCTGCCCCCATCCGCAGGATCTGGTCATTCTGCTCCCGGACCCTGTCCTCCAACGTCTCCTGTGCTGCTGCGGCTCCTGCTGATTCCATTCGAGCAGGTGTGTGATTCTGTCAGTGTTGCTGTAGGTGGGTGTGGTGGTGGAATCAGGCGCAGGACGCAGAAAGTAAGTCCAAAAGACTTTAGTGGTTTGCACAAAACACAAGCACGAAATAAATGCCCTGAGGCGAGAACTCCGCACGCAGGCAAAAATAAAACGGGCGCACTACACATGTGCGACAAAATACTCCAATACAATGGAGAACAGCTCAACCGAGCAAAATGTATATACACTAGCAAAACGCACGACAGTGAAAACAATCACACACAACACTAGACACACCCAACGAGAACTTATAGGACACTAATGACACTAAACGATAACAGGTGTACAAAACCAGACCAGACCAAACGAACATGAAACATACAACGGTGGCAGCTAGTATTCCGGAGACGACGAACGCCGAAGCCTGCCCGAGCAAGGAAGAGAGGCAGCCTCGGCCGAAACCGTGACAGGTGACATATTGTTGTCTTGTTTCTCTGGATTAAGTCTCCAATGATGCTGTACCATTGTCATGACAGCACTCATTCTGCTTTATCATTGGCGCCCTAGATCGAATCGCTCTGGCAACACACCCAGATGACCCAATACTATTATAGGTGTTTAATGAGCCGAACACCACATCCTCACCTCACCTTATTTTAGAGGTGCACATGGTCAACGCATAGCCCTCTGTAATAGTTTTTGTGTAAATGGTTGACTCAGTCTTTACAGGTTCATCTCACATCTACATTTCAGATTTAATTTATTATTCTGTTTGACTGGCTCTAGTTATTGACACAAAGAGGGGAAATAGCCCACAAAAGTGTATGTTCAGAGGAGCTAGTGCCTCTCAAAACAGAAACTGCAGTCCGGCCCTCCGAAAAGACTCTTAACAACTGTTCTCAAGAGTTTTATTTCATTTTAGGGAGGCAGGTAGCATAGCGGTTAGAGAAGCGAGCCAGTAACCGGAAGGTTGCAAGTTCTAATTCTGTGTCTGAGATAATGAATCTGGTGAGAAGTGAGCTGGCAACCGGAGGGTTACTTGTATCAATGCCATTGCCTGCTGTTGTACCCTTGAGCAGAGCACTTAACCCCCAAAACAACTGCTACGGGTGCCCAGTGTGGCAACCCCCTGCTCCAATCTCTTCCAGAGGGGTTGGGATAAACGCTTGTCTTTCTCGGAATTCTGCGTTGTTCACATCCATCCACACACTTCTGGGAAGTGTAGATCTGATTGGAAGTGACCTTTTAGAGTATGCTATTGGCCAACAACTCAACAAACAGTTCCTGCTCTCCTTAAGTTCTTGTGGAAAATAATCACTATACTTTATTAAAAATCAAAATTCTTCCACAGTTTTTGTAGAATCAATAATGACTTTATTACAATTTCAACAAAGCCAGGCTAATCTGCAGATTAGGCCCCCCTTTCTCTTTTTCCTCCCCATCTATATAGTCCCATTCTCATCCCTTCTAGCTCAAAACCCCTCCTTCTTCAGTTTCCCGCTCTTTATTGCTCCAACCACTTCCTTTGTCTGTGATGGCGGCTAAATTCGACTTTAATTCAGTTCAGAATCAATATTAATACAATCAATCAATCCCTTATCTTACAAAAACACTCATGTTTAGTTTAAACTCTGTACAACCCCAGCTCTCAGAACCTTTGTTTGAGGAGAGATGCATTAGGCCACAGTCTGGTTTCAGTCTCTGATAAGGTAGGACAGCCATGGATTTAAGTAAGAGCGAGCAATTCGACCCTAGGTCAGATTCCCACTTCACCCACACACACACAGTGAAATGACCCAATTACGTTCTTTGCCTAGCAACAAAGAATTCTAACTCTATGTTCGTGATTAACCCAGTTTTATCTCATAGTCCACTAAAAATCTCCCTCAAAGTGAGGTACACTCTGTCACGTTCGTTGGAAGGACGGACCAAGGCGCAGCGTGATATGCATACATGTTTATTTTACTAAATAAACACACGACAAAACAATAAACCAACGATACGTGAAGTCCTAAGGTAACACACAACAAACCTTACACGGAACAAGATCCCACAACCCACTAGTGCCAATAGGCTGCCTAAGTATGGTCCCCAATCAGAGACAACGAACGACAGCTGCCTCTGATTGGGAACCACACCGCCAACATAGAACCATACATACTAGATCGTACAACATAGAACATACACAACAAAGAATATACACACCTGACTCAACATATAAGAGTCCCCTGAGTCAGGGCGTGACTCTCTCTCTCTCTGCTCCCTCTCTCCCCCATGGCTTAGGCCATGGATTCTCTCTCACATATTGTGTATTTCTGTATAAAAAATGGCACACCTGAAGTTCCCTTGGGGAAAATGCAGTGCATTCAATTGAATTGTTGCCCCACCAACATTTATCCTATTTACTGAGTCACATTATAATAGCAGTGGAACAATAGCAGTGGGATGAGTCATTCAAACAGGTTGCTGAAAGTGTTATGAAAGGGCAATTTCTACAGTAGCTATTCCTTCAGGTCCTAGAATAATTACTTTGGTATTTGATGTTCATTTGGATGTAAAACTGAACTTACAATATCTGGTCAATATGTAAGCAGCCACAGGAAGACACATCCACAATAACAAAAAAATCTCTCTCTCTCTTAACCCACATGGATAACTGTTGTGGCAAATTTGTCCTTATACTGATCAAAGACCCAAAGTATTTCCAGAGTTTTTGTTGAATTAATATAGACTTTATTACATAAGCAATAGAGCCGAGGTGGTTTGCGAAGCATCTCCCTTCCACCTCTCAGCTCTCAGTTTATATAGTCATTTTACATACATTTACCCCTCCCTCTTAGGTTCCACCACCACTGTCTCCAGTTTCCACCTCTTGACCGCTCCGCCCACTTCCTTAGTTTATGATAGTGGCTAAATCTGACTTCTCTTCCTATGTATTCAGTTTCGAAACAATGATGGTGTGACCAATCAAGCTTTGTCATGCAGAAATAACAGCCCTGTCAAGTAAAAATAATCATGTTCAGTTTGAACTTTGTTCAACCCTGGCTCATCCTGGCTTGACCTGGAGATTGTTTGTGGACATGTTAGGTCCACAATCAATCTCTCAAACATACCCAAGCCTAACCCCCTCTGTCCCACCCCCGTCACACTGTAATTTAATCAGGAAGACGCTCAAGGAGCGACAAAGGGTTCAGCCTGGTTTCAGTCACTTATAAGATAAGACAACCGAAGACAGGTCAGATGACCAGAGAACAAACACATAAACCCAGTGAGAAAAACCAATTACGTTCTTGCCTAGAAACAGAGATGTATCAATGTTTAACCCTGGCTCCGTGTTTGTTGATTAACCATGTCTATCCCATAGTCCACTGAAAAATCCTCATCATATGGTTAAAAACTAACAGAGCCCTTTCCTGGCTCTGTTTCACATTTCCCTGAGCTATTTCCTTGCTCTGTTTCAGGCCTCTAATTGTCATGTTGTGATTAACTATTTAACCATACATTGTTAGCTTGTCATGATGTAATTAACTATGCTTACTATGCTTAACTGGAAAATCCCCATCATTGGGACTTAATAGTCCTATATAAATAAATCCAAATACTTCAAATGTATTTAGTGATTAATATATGATTACTGTGACATAAAAATCAACATGTTCATGATATAAGGCACAATCCTTGCATTAACATTATATTTTTCAAACAGTAAGATAAAAAAAGTTTCTACTCGAAATAAACCATGTGTGTGTATCCTAACACATTAAAACTAACGTAGCGTTGTTTTAACCATAATATCTATTTAAGGCAGTTATCTTGCGATGGTATACGCAATACCAGGGCATGTTGAGAATAATGTCAACATCTTTAGCTCACATAACTTCTTTACCCATTACACAAGTAGTATATCAATCAAAATAATCAATATCAATATCTAATACATTAATTGCAGTGTCAACATCTTTAGTTATTAACATATTAATAACTTACTCAAATCAATCAGTCAGTTTACTTAGCACCCATTGACACTGGCAGAATGTACATTTATATTAACATACAGTATAATTATCCATAATTCTAGCATTAGCTTCCTCATAAGGAGAATAACTACAGATCAGTATCTCAATGCATTCTTAGTCTAAATTACTACAAATTTAGCAGTGTGTAGACCTCAGTCAACCTGATACCCCAAATAACAACCCCTTCCTTCCCCGGCACTCATTCTTCTGGCGTCTCTTCATTATGTTCTTCAGATAGCTTCATAGTTCAACTTGGATTGCCCATGACAATGTCCCAATTTCAATGTCTCACCTGCGCCGCCACCACCTCTTCCCCCATTATGTTTTGTCCATTTGCCAACCAGTATACCAGCATCATGAGAGATGTTGTATTTGAACAGATCTTTCTTCATGCCCACTCCATATGGACTCCTCTCACAAAGGCATGAGAGAAAAGGCAGCTGATAGCTTCGATTGGATGCTGGTTCTGATTCAGGTCTCTTGGTAGAAGTGGTGCTGGACAGGACCCTATTCAACGCCTTTGTTGCCTCTTCAGCTGGTTAGAGTTTTTTTTAAATTGAGGTTCACACCGTTCTTGACTGAATTATCCCTGCTATGCATCAAGACACCATTTGTAGAAACCCCGAGAGAGGACAGATCATAATAGTTTAGTTGAGTTCATTTCCAATCCAAGAAATCCATATAAACACTGACTACATTACCAATTATTATGTTTTACCAATTATTCTTAATACCAATTTCTAATATACTCCCCTTATCACCCTATCGACTTCACCGCAGAGTCACAGGATCAGCAAGTTAGATCTCAATTTCTGTTAGGGGAACTAGACAAAGACAGAGAAATCACTGGTGGGGAAGTCAGGTGCGTCTTGAATGTCTGGAAGATCTTGAAATTCTTGGAGGTCTTGTATGGTCTTGTATGATCTTGGATGTCTTGGATGTTCTTGAAGGTCTGTCCCTCCGCCGAGGGAATCAGCCAGAGCACGTAGCTCATCAGTAGCATTCCCATTGCCATCCTCCCCCATCTCCTGATTCTGGCCAGCTCCAGCATCCTCAGCTCCCTCATCTCTAGGTCGTCGGTTTCCTCGTGGTACACTGGTGCAGTGGTTTAGATGATACCAGGTCAAGCTCCCCTCTATCCATACAGCTGTCGGTGCAGCCTGGGTGACGATGTATGGTCTCTTTGGCTCGGGACCTTCTTCCGTCGCTAGGGTCTCAGGATCAGGCAGTCCCTCTCAATCCATCGACATTGGTCTGCGAAGAGTGTCCTTCTGGCAGCGTACCAATAGGGAAGCTCAGAGTCACTACTGCAAAGACACACAGACACCGACAGACACAAAAGAAAACAATGCTACCCAATGGTGGGGCCATCTTCCTCTTCTGGGGTTTGAACTCTCCTACAGTGGGACACATGGATCCAGGTATCTGTCTCTGCCACTTTTACCGTCATCGAGGTAGTCAGCAACACCTGGCATGGGCCCCTCCACCTAGGGTCTTTCCAGCTCTTTCTTCTGTAGTCTTTTACCGCCACAAAGTCTCCAGGGCGCATACAATGCTCAGATTCTCCTGCTAGGTTGGGCAGAGAAGCCTTCACCTGTGGGAAGAAAGTATTAAGAACATTGTTTGGTGAGACACAGTATGCTACTGTACCATGTCTTCTCATCTGTCAGGAGAAGCCCTGAGATTAGGAAGTGCACATTCTTGCAGCTTGTTGTATTCCACCAGTTTCAGAGACAGGCCCCCTTTGTACTTTGTCTCCTGCCACAAATACATTTGCACATAAAACATTCCATCTAACCCATAACACATTAATTACTACTGCTCATATTCTTAATACAATTTGCATATTTACCAAAAGGCCCCAGGGGACCAGTTATTCTCCCCTTTGGACACAGGACTCACATCGTGATTCATGTGTTTAAATTTTTTTAACAACAACATTGCCTGTTAAACCAAAATAATGAATGAAATTAGAATGACAACCTTTGATAATATCTTAAACTTAATTGTATCCCATAAGGTAATTCAGGGAAATAGTAAAATTGACAAATTTCCCTCATTCAAGGCTAGTGCTCTGTCTCTGTCCTTGTCATGGTCTGAATCACAAATATGGCTATGAACTATAAACTCCTTCATAATTAACAGTGTTTACATATTACTGTCACACCCTGGCTCTGGGACTCTATATGTTGAGCCAGGGTGTGTTCATTCTATGTGTTGAAGTTCTATGTTGGCCTGAGGGACTCCCAATCAGAGGCAACGAGTGTCAGCTGTCGTTGGTTGTCTCTGATTGGGAGCCATATTTAAACTGTCTGTTTTCCTTTTGTGTTTGTGGGATCTTGTTCTAGTTGGTTTGTGTTAGACCGTTGACTGTCACGTTATCGTTTTGTTGTTTTGATCGTGTATCACCTATAATAAATATGTTCGCATTCAACGCTGCGCCTTGGTCCTCCTCTCTTACCGACGATCGTGACAGAAGATCCCACCAAAACTGGGTCAAGCAGCGTGATGAGGAGAGAGGTTGGAATTGGGAGCGGTGGAGTGAGAGTTGGGCGAGAACCATGGAGGCCTGGTCCACGGGGGAGAGACAAGCCCAGAAAATGTTTAGGGGGGGGCTCACGCCGTGGCGACGGGGCAGCAGGAGTACGGGATAGAGTGGTTCAGAGGGTTGGCAGAGGAGGCCGCCAGGTTACGGGAGTTACTGGACACCAGGGGGAAGGAGAATGTAGAGGCACGGCGAGAGGTACTGGGGTGTGTTGCCAGTCCGGTCCGGCCCGTTCCTGATCCCCGCGTAGGGCCAGTGGCGTGTGTCCCCAGTACGGTCCGGCCTGTTCCTGCCTCTCGCACCGAGCCTGTGGTGCGCGTCGAAATGCCGCGCACCACATTTTATCAAAATGCCGAATGTAACTAACATCTCGCCCATAACAATTCACTACAACACAGAACCCTCAAATTCACACCCTTCAGCGTTTGTTTAAATGCAGCGTGATACAACGTTTGACTATTTGTAACCATCATTCGTGCTGTCACCCATGCATACTGCCAATTTTAATGTCACCTTTTAGAATCCACTGTCTTTGACTCTTGCAAGGATTCTCCAACCCCACTAAATGTAATACTTTTTCCTGTCATAAATATAGTCAATTTCTCAGCATAAGGAATCAGTGATATTTGATCCCAAGCATTTATTCAAAGGTTGTTTGAGGCGTGGTCTCCTACATCTCCCTTAACATATTGTAATACTGTAGGGAACTTCCATCAATCCTGGAAGAAATAATCCTACTCAAGACACATCAGATAATACTGTGTTTAATTAAGGGGAAAAAGACACCTTATAAAATAAACAAACCCATAACCCCTTTTCGGTAATCTAATCACCGCAACCTGTTGCATTGATTTTGTCAAAAATATAAACCTGTTGATTAACAAATCTTCAAAAAGTTGATGCTGCCCCATCAGCATAATAGTCCAAACTACCTGCCATTCACTGTTCCACGAATAGAAATAGATTATCGTTTTAGAATTAATTAACTGTTTGCATAAATTACTGGTGTTACGCAAACTATAGAATTTAGTATTAATAATTAGAATTTGTCAAATAACTTTTCAGATTCACCTATTCAGACCTCTGCTTCAAATATCCCACTGTTTACCTTACATCTCTATATGGCCCAGCGAGCACAACTCTCTTTCACCCGCGGACTAAATCATGGCATTAGTAAAGTCTATCCTTAAACAACCAATAACTAATAACCTATTTAGATTCACATTACTAGAAGGCATTATTTTAATCCCAGTCTACTCAAACAATTCAATTCGACATTTCTCATCTCCCAATTAACCTACTTTCTTTTTAACCCAGAACATTTTCAAAATGTCTCTCTCTTTCCCTCTCTTCTTCCTTCTCTTTTCCCCTTTCTCTCCTGCTCTATAGTTCTTTATTATGGTATCTATTTCCTCACACACTGCCACATCAAATGGCCCTTCCTTTGGCCATCTAGTTGCCATTTTTCTGGTTTTTATTCCCATTTATCAGAGATTTTTCCAATCTCTTCTTTACTACTGGGAACCTACCCTTCTATTTCTAATTACCCTACTCCTTGTATTCTTGGCCTTCCTGTTGCTAATCTTATGTTTGGTTCAGTGTTTATGTTAGGATGCAAGGTAAATTATTTCGTTAGCTTTCTCAGCTAAAAGTTTTTATATCCCTCAGTTAATGGTATCTCTCTCCTAAAATATCTTCATACTCTGCTTCTTTCCAACAATGCGTTTTTATCCCTTGTGCTTCTCCTTTTAATATTATTTTATTCTATTTGTCCCCGTGCTTCACTTCCCATTAAGATACACACTCGCCTCCTGTGCTTCGGTATTATATTCTTATTTTTCTTTGTTCCCTTATCTCAAACCTATAAGATACCCCCCTCACTCTCCTGTCCATAGGTATTTTCCCAGTGGTCTATTCACTCTTAGGTCGCTAGACCACCCCCTATTTTCCCCTAATAATATTAATGTTACTATTTTCTGAAATATTCCTACGTTTCCATTTTCGTACTCTAGGTATCCCTAATATATCTTCCTAGACCTTATTTTCCTGTCTTTCAGTATGTCTATATCATACGTTATTATTTTTATGTTTCCTGTCACTGTGTAATCCACTATTGTATATCCCCTTATCCTATACTTAAATGCAGCTGGTTCTCGTTCTAATCTTCGTCTAGGCATTTATCCCCTAACTTTTCCTTCTTCGTTTTTCTCTTTTACTTGTCTATATCTGGACACCTATTTGTTTCCTTATTACTCGTTTTGGAATAAGCCACTAAAATTCTCTCAATACTATAGACACTGCTTTAGATTGTGCCCCTTTCCGATAATGTTATCAATTAAGATCATGGCCACAGCTCTATCGCAATTGCCAGTCCGTTATTATTAGAAGTCAGTAGATTTAGGTAAATGTCCTTTCTGATTAGGCTACAGGTAACAAAACAAACACTTGCTGTAGTTGACAATCATATATTCAATTAATATCCATATTCAATTCACATTTTTTAATTACAACCCCATTCTCAGTAGGTTCCTAAAATCGTTCCGTTTATATCTTAAAATAAACACTGGCTGCTATATCAATCTAAGCAACCCATGGCCATAGTTGAATTATAATCAGAAACCCAGATTTTAGTCGGTACCGCAGAACCTATTGAAATGACAAGTAAATCCCGCAAATATCCCAATTACAATGGTTTGTAGTCTCATACCAATATACCACGGCTAATATACCACGGCTAAAGGCTGTATCCAGGCACTCCGTGTTGCGTCGTGCTTAGAACAGCCCTTAGCCATGGAATATATTGGCCTATACCACACCTCCTACGTGCGTTATTAGCTTAAATATACCACAGTCATAGCAAAGTAAAAAAGATTATGCTAGTGTTGGCAGTGCTAACTGTGCCACTAGAGATCCTGGTTCGAATCCAGGCTCTGTCGCAGCCGGCCGCGACCGGGAGACTCATGGCGGCGCACAATTGGCCCAGCGTCGTCCAGGGTAGGGAGGGAATGGCCGGCAGGGATGTAGCTCAGTTGATAGAGCATAGCGTTTGCAACGCCAGGGTTGTGGGTTTGATTCCCACGGTGGGCCAGTATAAAAAAAAAAAATGTATTCACTAACTGTAAGTCGCTCTGGATAAATGAGTAAGTCGTCTGCTAAATGACTAAAATGTAAATGTAATGTTACCAATAATGTTGTAGTTAAGTGGGCTATTTGCAAGTATATAATAGTATCAGAAAATACAAAATACATGTATTCTAATTAAATTGTTACAAAATAGGTAAGAATGAAAATAAGAAATAGAATAAGAAATACTGCCCGTCGTTGGCACTAGCTACCTGCACTGTAAATCTGCAACAGTTTACTAACCACTGTGCTTCCAGTAATGCACAGTACATTCTAGAAATACAGCATGTTACTGTAGAGTCAGGTGTTCCATTAATATGCTGTACATTTCTGTTACAGTAAAGGTCCTGTAAATCTACAGTAATATATTGGCTTCTGTGCTGACAGTAATCTACTGTAAATTTACAGTAACCTACTGGCTACTGTGCTGCCAGTAATTTACTGTAAAAATTACAGGCCATTTTTTACAGTGTGTAGACAGAAATCCAGGAGTACGATCATTATAATCGTTCATGCATTTCTTGAACGATTCTGTTAAGGAAAACGCTCTACATCAGGGGTGTCAAATATACAGCCCGTGGGTGGTTTGAGTTTTAAAAAATTATAACAAACTCAATATACTTTAAAATGACTAAAACCAAATCGGAACCGTGTAGAAATGATAATGGACCTATATTCATATCGTTTCTTGACTGTCCAGCTCGCTAATAATCACTAGACAGTTGGGGAGCATCGAAATTCCAAAAACAATGAATAGAGGACAATTGTTTTAGCAAATGTTGATGGCATAGAAATATAATACATTTTCAGTGTGGCCCTCCGGACCTCGTTGATGACAATTGCGGCCCCGGTGCTAAATGAGTTTGACACCGCTGCCCTACATCTTTGTTGACAGTGTGTGTGTTTGTGTGTTCCATGTAGCCATGCAGTTGTCCATGCCTGACTTCCATGCTAAGATGAAGGACAAGCTGCGTACTGAAGGCCATGGGGCCGACACGGTGGTGTGGCTGGCTATCTGTCTGTCTCAGCTGTGGCCTTCAAGCAGCCCAGTAGACTCTTCTTCCAGAGTGAGACACAGGGGCCTTTTCTCAATTAGATTTGCTTAACTCCTAAGTCCTCTCTACTCCGTCCTCTCTGACCTCCTTTTTGAAAAAGGTACAAGGTAATCGAGGAGAGGCGGCGAGGAGAGGGAAAGTAGACGAAAATGCACTTGTATGAAATGAGAATCTCCTTCTCCAATCGCAAGCCATCAGGCAAATTACGTTTACAGGGTGGAATCCCAAGATAAATGTATAAAGTGATCAAAACGAATTTAGCTAGTTGTGCAAGACATCTTATAGATAAGAGTAACATATTTTTTAATGTTTGCATGCTTTTCTCCTTTGAGAAAACAATAGCTGATTCAAAGGGTGTGTGGCAGATTTCAAAACTCTTCCACGAAGGGACAGGTAGAATAACTTGTGCTTCCTCACCAAAAGGAGGCTATCGAGGAGGAGAGGACCGTCTTCCATTTGCCTACTAATGAATTGACACACTCCTCGAACACTATCGGTTTCGGAGAGAGGACTGAGGGAGAGGACAGAGGACAGACTTTTGCCCAAACAAGAAAACTCCAGGGATGGAGAGGGTAGGGAGTGGAACAGGAAGGGGGAGGGTTTTTCTTTTTCTTGGAAATGCCTCCTTGATAGATACATCCATCTCTTACATCCGATCCCCTTTTTTCTTTCCCATAATGCACCAGACCGGAAGGCGGTGCCCACACACCTGCCTATGGCTTCATCCAGGTCTAAGTGTATTTAAACTTCCGACTTCAACTGTGTGTGTGTGTGTGTGTGTGAGTGTGTGTGTGTGTGTGTGTAAATATATATATATATATATATATATATATATATATATATATATATATATATATATATATATATATATATATATATATATATATATATATTTGTGATAGAGGAATTTGTGTGTGTGTAGAATAAATGACTAAACATGTTCCACCCCTGATACTGTTTAGCTGTGTGAACTGTGTTAGAGTTAGAAGGCAATAAAAACATTCTATACTGTGGGAATGTTACAGGCTGCCAAAAGGTGGGCGGAGCTAAGTCCTTTGTTTGGACGCCTATAAAGAGGGCTGTGTGTGGTTTTGGCAGGAGAGCGCTCTCATTGAATAAAAATGGCTGATCCTTGCAGACCGGACAATTTGTTTAATTCATTCTTAACTAGAGTCTTACGCCCTCTGGGGATTATTCAAAGTTTGAGTTTTAGAGATACAATTCTCGTGACAATTGGTCCTTGAGCGGATCTCAAAATACGTCTTTGTCGTTCGGGGACACCCAAAACCGTGCAGGTGGATGATAGCATCCGTATAGACTAAGTCCTGGCCTTTGATGTTAAGGTTCATAAACAGGCCGGTGATGAAACTGATGAACGACAAAAACGTTGACGAGATCTGAATTTTTTGGGAGTCCCAGCTGCAAAAAGAAGGTCAGTAATTTTTATTCATGGTTTTTGGGGGAGAATGATCTGAACTTATAATAACATAGAAATACTGTTGTAATTATTGTAAAGGGCAGAGAATGATTACCAAAATCCAGTAAGACTTGCCATCGCATTTTTAGACGTTTAACTAGAGAAAACCGAATGCGCCAGTATTCTAGATAGATATAAAATGCGAGAGGTATAGCACAGTAAACTTAAGTAAAGAGAGGTGGGTCCGAAATTGACTCCGGGTAGAGAGGCCATTACCAAAAATAAACTAACCTTGTGTGAGACAATCAGGAATTGTCAAAAGTATACAAGAAGAAGTAAACTTAAGCGTTTTTAGACATTCATTTAGAGAAAACCCAATGCGCCAGTATTCTAAATGAACATAAAACGGGGTGAACTTCAAGAAGGGAATTAAAATAGCAGGTGTGAGAAGTAGAATATTATACAGTCAAAAGTCATAAACAACTGTAGATTTGCCATTACTCTATCCTGTTTCATGAAACTGGAGCTTTACGACCTCCGGGTTACCGATAGTAATAAATGATGATCATGTAAGGTTGTATACGTGTGAGACTTAATATCTATTCAAAAGTCACAACTAAGAATAAATTCCAAAAGAAGGGACTAAAATAGGTCGCGTGAGAAAAAAATGGTTGCCCCATCCGTTTCATGAAACTGGGGTCTTAAAAAACTCTGGGTTACGGGTTGAATAATTTAAATGGTTAATTACAAAAGCTGATCATAACATTTGCTCAAAAGTCGCACATAATAGTAAGTCCAAAGGAAAATAATTATTGAGTGAATTATTACTAGATTATAAGGAAAACAGGGGGATTCTTCTTTTTCTACCATGAGAAGCAAATATTCAAAAGAGGTCCGGGAAATAAGGGGGGATGAAAGATACAGTGAGGGAAAAAAGTATTTGATCCCCTGCTGATTTTGTACGTTTGCCCACTGACAAAGACGTGATCAGTCTATAATTTTAATGGTAGGTTTATTTGAACAGTGAGAGACAGAATAACAAAAAAAACAACAAGCATTTTATAAATTGATTAGCATTTTAATGAGGGAAATAAGTATTTGACCCCCTCTCAATCAGAAAGATTTCTGGCTCCCAGGTGTCTTTTATACAGGTAACGAGCTGAGATTAGGAGCACACTCTTAAAGGGAGTGTTCCTAATCTCAGTTTGTTTCCTGTATAAAAGACACCTGTCCACAGAAGCAATCAATCAATCAGATTCCAAACTCTCCACCATGACCAAGACCAAAGAGCTCTCCAAGGATGTCAGGGACAAGATTGTAGACCTACACAAGGCTGGAATGGGCTACAAGACCATCGCCAAGCAGCTTGGTGAGAAGGTGACAACAGTTGGTGCGATTATTCTTAAATGGAAGAAACACAAAATAACTGTCAATCTCCCTCGGCCTGGGGCTCCAAGCAAGATCTCACCTCGTGGAGTTGCAATGATCATGAGAACGGTGTGGAATCAGCCCAGAACTACACGGGAGGATCTTGTCAATGATCTCAAGGCAGCTGGGACCATAGTCACCAAGAAAACAATTGGTAACACACTACGCCGTGAAGGACTGAAATCCTGCAGGCGCCCGCAAGGTCCCCCTGCTCAAGAAAGCACATATACAGGCCCGTCTGAAGTTTGACAATGAACATCTGAATGATTCAGAGGAGAACTGGGTGAAAGTGTTGTGGTCAGATGAGACCAAAATCGAGCTCTTTGCCATCAACTCAACTCGCCATGTTTGGAGGAGGAGGAATGCTGCCTATGACCCCAAGAACACCATCCCCACTGTCAAACATGGAGGTGGAAACATTATGCTTTGGGTGTGTTTTTCTGCTAAGGGGACAGGACAACTTCACTGCATTAAAGGGACGATGGAAGGGGCCATGTTGTAACGATCCCGGCAGTCTGAGTCGGGTCCTGTCTGTGGACTAGCTTTTCCGCTCGTGATCTCCAGTTTCCCGAGGGTTCTGGAACGCTCCGGGGAGCTCTCTTGATTTCCGCACCTGCATCCCATCAGCAATCTGCACACCTGGTCCTGATCATCACCCTTCTTAGGCTCTGGCCTAACATCCATTCCCTGCCGGATCGTTAGCCATGAACAGTATGTTTGTCAGTGTATCAGTCTTGGAGTTTCTAGCGTTAGTTTTGTTGTTTTGCACCTTGTTGGCTTGCCGTGTACTTACCTCCGTTTTGTTTCTATCTGCAGTCAATCTCCCCGGAACCTTCACCCAACCCCTGCCTGGTTGTCGGCGGCTGCCGAGCCATTCTTGGATCTACCACTGCACCTCCACCAACTCATCTCCGCCGTCCGCTCTGTCCCCTGGATTATTCTACATCGTTTTGGAATCTGTTAAATAAATACTCACCTTCGTTTCAACTCACCTTGTCCTGGTCTGCTTCTGGGTTCTGGCTTAGTAAACCGTGACAGAACGATCCGGCCAGTAATGAACCCAGCGGACCTGGACTCTGTTCGCCATGCCATTACCCATCAGGAGAAGATGTTGGGCCATCATAGCACGGAGCTACAGGAGATCGCGTTGGCAGTTCGGAACCTTTCTACCCGGTCTGACGGAGGTCCAGAACCAGCGCAAGTTTCCGGTGGAGGATCCACTACGGTTTCACCCATCTCGCCTGCCGCGTCTGAAGCGGTGTCCTTCCGTGAGCCCAAGGTTCCGACGCCGGATAAATATGAGGGGGAGCTGGGAAGATGCCGTTCTTTCCTTATGCAGTGTGGGTTAGTGTTCGATCTACAGCCCTACTCTTATGCCACAGACAAGGCTAGGATAGCCTTTGTGATTGAGTTGCTGCGTGGTCGAGCGCTGGAGTGGGCTTCAGCCGTTTGGGAACGACAAGACCCCTGCATGGCTTCATACCAGGGGTTCACGGCCGAGATGAGGAAGCTCTTCGACCATTCCCGTCCGAGGGAGGGACGCAGCTAGGCGCCTGTTTTCGCTCCACCAAGGAACTGCAAGCGTGGCCGACTTCGTGATCGAGTTCAAGACGTTGGCTGTGGAGAGTGGGTGGAATGAGGAGTCTCTGCAAGCGGCCTTTTACCAGGGTCTGTCGGAGCAGCTCAAGGATGAGCTGATCTCCTATCCGGAGCCTAGTGACCTGGACAGCTTGGTAGCCTTGTCTATTCGGGTGGATAATCGAGTCCGAGAGCGAAGGAGGGAGAAGCAATGGGGTCCGGTCCAGTCGATCAGCTTCTCAGTTCCCAGTCGGGTCGGGTGGTGGACCAGAACACGTCGATCATTCTCCACCACAAAGGATTAGTGGAGAGGTCCTCTCTCCCGATTCTGAACCCATGCAAGTGGGGCGGCACGGGTTAACCAAGGAGGAGCGTCAACATAGACGTAAGACCAACTGCTGCCTCTACTGTGGTAGCTCGGGACATTACATCTCCACTTGTTCCCGGCGGTCGTCAAACTGCCCGGCTCGCTAAAGTTGGGAGGACTTTTAGCGAGCCAGTTTCAACCTCTCAGTACCTCTGTCAGACCCCGATTTCCCGGCTACCCTTGTGAACAGGAATCAGAGCTTAGCGATTAACGCTTTATCGATTCAGGTGCCGATGGAAGCTTTCTTGATGCCGAGTTGGTGGAACAGCTGGGGCTTTCCAAGGAGCAATTGCCGGAAGCCATTGAAGCGACCACTCTGAACGGCAGTAGTCTGGCACGTATCACGATGAGGACTGAACCGGTTAAGATGCTGTTGTCGGGGGAATCATTCGGGAGATGATTTCATTCTTCATTCTGCCGTCTTCCCATGTTCCTCTGGTCCTTGGATACCCCTGGCTGAAGGAACACAATCCCACGTTCGATTGGGTGACGGGCAAGGTAACGAGTTGGAGCCTTGATTGTCATGCTAACTGTCTCAAGACTGCCTGTCCCCATTCGGTTCCCAGTCAGGTGATTGAGGCTAAACCCCCAGATTTGTCCCTGGTTCCCGAGACATATCACGATTTGGGGGAAGTGTTCAGAAGCAGAAGGCTCTGTCACTCCCTCCCCACCGACCATATGATTGTGCCATCAACCTGTTCCCTGGAGCTGTCTACCCCAAGGGAAGGTTATACAGTATCTCCCGCCCTGAACGTGAGGCTTTGGAGACCTACATCAAGGAGTCTCTAGCTGCTGGTCTCGTTCGTCCCTCGTCATCACCCCCTGGGGGGCAGGATTCTTCTTTGTGGGTAAGAAGGATGGCTCTCTTCGACCGTGTATTGATTATCGGGGGTTGAATGACATCACGGTCAAGAACAAGTATCCCCTGCCCTTGATGAGTTCTGCCTTCGACTCCTTACAGGGTGCTACGGTGTTCACCAAGCTAGACCTACGCAATGCGTATCCATGGTCCGGATCAGAGAGGGAGACCGAGTGGTTGACGGGTTTCAATACACCGATGGGTCACTTCGAGTATCAGGTGATGCCGTTTGGACTGACCAATGCTCCAGCGGTATTCCAGAGTATGGTGAACGACGTCCTGAGAGATATGATCGGTCTCTTTGTGTTTGTTTACCTGGATGACATTCTGATCTTCTCGAAGGAACCTTCCGACCACGTCCAGCATGTCCGGCAGGTTCTGCAGCGATTGTTGGAGAATCGCCTGTTCGTGAAGGCCGAGAAGTGCGAGTTTCACGCCCACACGACATCCTTTCTCGGGTACATCATCTCCAGGGGAGAGATTAGGATGGACCAGGAGAAGGTTAGAGCGGTTCTGGAATGGGCCCAGCCGGTACGAGATTGCAGCTCCAGAGATTTTTGGGGTTTGCGAATTTCTACCGCAGATTCATCCGGGATTACAGCCGTGTGGCCGCTCCGTTAACTGCCTTGACTTCCAGTATCAGGAACTTCAAGTGGAATCCGGAGGCGGATCGGCGTTTCTGGATTTGAAGAGGCGATTCACCAACGCACCGATTCTCTCTCAACCGGACACGGCCCGTCAGTTCGCGTTGAAGTGGACGCGTCTGATGTGGGAGTTGGCGCCACTGTCGCAGCGATGCTCCACGGACAGTAAACCCATCCCTGCGCCACTACTTGCGCCTTTCGCTGGGAGAGGAATTACGATGTGGGTAACCGGGAGCTTCTCGCGGTGAAACTTGCCTTGGAGGAGTGGCGCCACTGGTTGGAGGCGGAGCAACCGTTTATTGTCTGGACTGACCACAAGAATCTTGCTTACGTGCAATCGGCTAGACGTCTCAACTCCCGTCAGGCCAGGTGGTCGTTGTTTTTCGGACGATTCAATTTTTCCCTGACGTTCCGACCTGGATCTAAGAACGGCAAGGCGGACGCCTTGTCTCGGATGTTCTCCAAGACGGAGGAGGGTGGGTCCAAGACCGAGACAATTCTCCCCCGGAACTGCGTCGTGGGAGCTGTTAGGTGGAAGATTGAGGAGGAGGTGATGGCGGCTCTTCGGACGCAGCCCGGTCCCGTAACGGTCCACCTCGGTTGTTTGTGCCTGAGTCGGTTCGGCCGCGGTCTCGAATGGTCCCACGCCAGCAAGATGGCTTGTCACCCTGGCGTGGCTCGGACGATGGCGTTTCTTCGCAGACGTTTTTGGTGGCCTGCCATGGCCGAGGATACTCGGGGGTTATGTTGCTGCCTGTCCAGTGTGTGCGCAGAATAAGGGTACCAATCGGCCCAGCTCTGGACTACTTCACCCCCTTCCTATTCCCCGGCGGCCATGGTCGCATCTGGCCCTGGACTTTGTCACTGGGTTGCCCGCTTCTGAGGGGAACACGGTCGTTCTGACTATCGTGGACAGATTCAGCAAGTTCGCCCACTTTGTGCCAATTGCCAAGCTTTCCCTCTGCCTCGGAGACGTCCGAGATCCTGGTTAGGGAGGTTTTCAGGGTCCACGGGTTGCCCAGTGATCTCGTTTCCGACCGTGGCCCTCAGTTTACCTCTGCTGTCTGGAAGTCCTTCTGTTTGGCCATTGGAGCTACAGTCAGTCTCACATCTGGTTTTCACCCCCAATCTAATGGTCAAGGCGGAGAGAGCCAACCAGAAGATGGAATCCACGCTACGCTGCCTGGCCTCTTCCAACCCCACCTCCTGGGTCTCTCAGTTGCCTTGGGTTGAGTATGCCCACAATACTCTCCCCTACATCTGCCACTGGGATGTCTCCCTTCCAGTGCCTGTATGGCTACCAACCTCCCTTGTTCCCTTCTCAGAGAAGGAGCTCTCAGTGCCTTCTGTTCAGGCCCATATTCGCTCGTTGCCACCGGACCTGGCATCGGGCCAGAAAGGCACTCCTTAGAGTTTCGGACCGGTATCAGCTCCAGGCGATCGTCGCCGGATCCCCGCTCCCACCTACACCATCGGAGATAGGGTCTGGTTGGCCACACGGGATCTTCCTTTACGGACTGAGTCTAGGAAGTTGTTACCGAAGTTCATTGGTCCGTTTGTGGTGGAGAAGGTGATCAATCCGGTGGCAGTTCGACTCAAACTCCCGAGGACGCTCAGAGTCCATCCCACCTTTCATGTCTCCTGCCTCAAGCCTGTTTTCCTCAGTCCTCTGTTGCCTCCTCCGCCTCCTCCTCCTCCTCCTCGGATGATCGGAGGTGGTCCTGCTCTACACGGGTGCGACGATTATGGATTCCAGACGGCGGGGCCGGGGTTTCCAGTATCTCGTGGACTGGGAGGGGTATGGTCCTGAAGAGAGGAGTTGGATTCCGCGGCGACAGATCCTAGATGCTGACCTCATCCGTGACTTCACCGCTCCATCCTGGCGCTCCGGGAGTCCGCCCGGTGGCGTTCGTCGGAGGGGGTACTGTAACGATCCCGGCAGTCTGAGTCGGGTCCTGTCTGTGGACTAGCTTTTCCGCTCGTGATCTCCAGTTTCCCGAGGGTTCTGGAACGCTCCCGGGGAGCTCTCTTGATTTCCGCACCTGCATCCCATCAGCAATCTGCACACCTGGTCCTGATCATCACCCTTCTTAGGCTCTGGCCTAACATCCATTCCCTGCCGGATCGTTAGCCAGAACAGTATGTTTGTCAGTGTATCAGTCTTGGAGTTTCTAGCGTTAGTTTTGTTGTTTTGCACCTTGTTGGCTTGCCGTGTACTTACCTCCGTTTTGTTTCTATCTGCAGTCAATCTCCCGGAACCTTCACCCAACCCCTGCCTGGTTGTCGGCGGCTGCCGAGCCATTCTTGGATCTACCACTGCACCTCCACCAACTCATCTCCGCCGTCCGCTCTGTCCCCTGGATTATTCTACATCGTTTTGGAATCTGTTAAATAAATACTCACCTTCGTTTCAACTCACCTTGTCCTGGTCTGCTTCTGGGTTCTGGCTTAGTAAACCGTGACACATGTACCGTCAAATCTTGGGTGAGAACCTCCTTCCCTCAACCAGGGCATTGAAAATGGGTCGTGGATGGGTATTCCAGCATGACAATGACCCAAAACACACGGCCAAGGCAACAAAGGAGTGGCTCAAGAAGAAGAACATTAAGGTCCTGGAGTGGCCTAGCCAGTCTCCAGACCTTAATCCCATAGAAAATCTGTGGAGGGAGCTGAAGGTTCGAGTTGCCAAACGTCAGCCTCGAAACCTTAATGACTTGGAGAAGATCTGCAAAGAGGAGTGGGACAAAATCCCTCCTGAGATGTGTGCAAACCTTGTGGCCAACTACAAGAAACGTCTGACCTCTGTGATTGCCAACAAGGGTTTTGCCACCAAGTACTAAGTCATGTTTTGCAGAGGGGTCAAATACTTATTTCCTTTATTAAAATGCAAATCAATTTATAACATTTTTGACATGCGTTTTTCTGGATTTTTGTTGTTGTTATTCTGTCTTTCACTGTTCAAATAAACCTACCATTAAAGTTATAGACTGATCATGTCTTTGTCAGTGGGCAAACGTACAAAATCAGCAGGGGATCAAATACTTTTTTCCCTCACTGTATATGGTGGGAAAAGATCAAAGGAATATTTACTATGGATCCATTTGGGGGAAGAAGTATGGGTTTATTGGGCATCTCGATGTAGATAAATTAGAGGCTATGATTAAACAGATGCATGTAAACTGTGGAACGGATTTAAAGAAACAGCGAGGGAGGGCTAGACACTGCTAGAGTGTGGCTCTCTTAGGCTCGGAAGAGAGAGGAAGGACAGAGAAGGAAAAAGGGAGTTATGCAGAGAGTAAATGAAGTGAAGGTTGAGGTCTCAGTGCCTCCCCCCAGAGCAGAGGGCAGAAAGGTTATATCTAGTCAGAAAACTTAGAGAACGAGCAAGAAAAGAACGGAAGGGAGCAGAGTATTTGATGGCCACATTGGGAGAGATAGCCGAGGAAGAGAGAGGGGAGGCTACCAAGCGAGGAGGCAGAATAGGAAAGGTGACGAGAGGAAGTGTGTTAAAACTGTGATAAAACCGGTCATTTTGCAAGAGAGTGTGAGGCCCCGTGTAAATACTGTAACAAAACAGGCCATAACCATCGCGACTGCAGACATAAAGGAAAGGGCAGTGTCCGGGAAATTACAGTCTATTTTTTGGTTCCGCTGGTAAAATGTTTGAAGAAGTGATAAGAATCGATTAAAAACGCCACAAAGGGATTCTTTGATGTGAGTACCTAGAAGTTTCTAACGTTCTATATGGAGTTGCGATGATTAAATTAATAGAAAGGGGTTATGGGTTTATATTAGGAGCAGGGGCGGTGTGTTCATTAGGGCGATATGGGCGACGCACTGCCAAACGGGAAAAGGAAGGGATTTTTTTTCTAATCAATTCACGTACTACTATCAACATGGCTAGCGTTCAGTGCAACTCGATTGTCTCTTTGAAAGAAGTTCACATCAAAGACCATTCAAAACGAGCTACTGGAGTGTATGCTAGCGGTCATGAGGGAACATATTGTGGAGGAGGTGAAGTCGGCGAACTTCGTAGCTATCCAAGCTGACGAGACCACGGACGTTTCTACACAGACACAGCTGGTGCTTGTGCTGAGGTACATAGATAGCAACCACAAAGTGTAGGAGCGCTTTTTGAGTTCCTTCCCATCTCGGAATCAACCTCATTCTCAATCGCCAGTGTGCTTTTGGAGAGACTGAACGGTCTTTTGCCGACGACGTGAAAGTCAAACTGTGGTGCACTGGCACTGTACCAGGTTCTCATGAGCTACAACCTCCAGGAGACGTTCTCTGAGACTGTGACTCTGTTGAACATCCTCATAACTACTCCCATGACAACAGCTGAAGCTGAGAGATGTTTCTCAACTTTGACACGAGTTAAGACATTCCTGCGAAATTCAATGGGCCAGGAACGTCTGAATGCACTGGCCATGCTTTCCATGGAGAGGGAACTAGTCCTCAGCATGCCTGATTTCAATGAGAAAGTCATTGACCGCTTTGCTGCATTGAAAGAGAGAAGAGAACAGTTTCAGTACAAGTAATGTAGCCTCTCTCTCTCTTTGTCCCTCCCTGTCTGTCTCTTTAACACACACACGCCCAAATCAGTTCACAGTTGATGTTGTTTAAAATAGTTATTTTTCATTTATAAAAAAGTAAAACAAATAAAATAATCTGTTCATGTTCATTTTTACAAATCTATACAATTGGCCAGAATATGGTTGTTCATATTTACAAATCTATAGAATTGGCCAGAATATGGTTGTTCATTTTTACAAAGCCATACAGACAGCTTTGTTTACCTTTTCTATAAATTATTTTCAAATTCTGTTTTCAGGCAAAATGTCTATCACTGTTCATTTTCACAAATCTATACAAGAGGGCAGAATATGGAAGTCTATAAAAATGTCTTATTACCAATAACTTGCATCAATGTTTTCAGTAGCCTCTATCAAAAGCTCCTGCTTGCTTGTTGTGAATTATGCTCAGGTGCACATATTTCCAATTCAACCATGAGGCAAAAAATGTGGTAAAAGCTCTTGTTGATCCTGCAATCTGAACAAATACCAAGATGCTGTATTTTCAGCTGATATTTCATTTGTTTATGGAAATGCATATTGTTTATGCAGTGTTGAGGAATGTGAAAGAACACCCTTGATTATTTTTACTGTGATAACTTATTTTGCTTTTGTAAGCCAACACTTTTGAGATCAGTCAATAAATGCTTCTGGCATTGACTTATATGCTGCCCCTGTCTTCATGTTGTTGCTGGACATATCTTTTTAAAATGTGTGTAGGTCACCTAAATCATCAGAAAAATTGCCCCCCCTGAGAATTTTTTCAGGAGCCGCCACTGATTAGGAGGTGTAGTGAACTTAATGAAATGTGGTATTATATAGTGTCTTCCAGGATTGATGGAGGTCTCCTATAGCATTATGTTAAGGGGAGAGTAGGAGACAACATATCAAACAATTTTTAAATAGATGCATGGATAAAATATCTAGTCTTACTTAAGCTGAGTACGTGATTGTATTGGTTAATGAATGAAATATGACATTTACAGGGGTGACAGGAACTGTCACACCCTGACTCAGGGGACTCGTATATGTTGAGTCAGGGTGTGTATATTCTTTGTTATGTAGTATTTTCTATGTGTTGATCTATTATGTGTAGATCTATGTTGGCCGGTGTGGTTCCCAATCAGAGGCAGCTGTAGCTCGTTGTCTCTGATTGGGGACCATACTTAGGCAGCCTATTGGCACTATTGAGTTATGGGATCTTGTTCCTTGTAAGGTATGTTGTGTGTGCTACCTTGGACTTCACGTTTCGTTTCGTTTATTGTTTTGTCAAGTGTTTATTACGTTAATAAACATGTACGTATATCACGCTGCGCCTTGGTCTGTCCCGTCATTAGACGAACGTGACAGGAACGGTAGAGGGGGAAACAGATTTTCCTATGGTGTTGATCATGGAAACGATAATGGATCATTTGATATGGGATCACATGGAGCAGATTTAGGGGTTCAATAATTATTGTGAGATTTAAAGAGGATATGATCTGAAGGGTAATCAATTAAACATAATCATTGTATACTCAAGGAATTTTGAGTGGTTTTCATCTTTTGAGAGATTTTATATAATATGTTTATGGAGTAGTTATGAGGAATTAGATTGATACAAACGATTATTGATGAGATAGGACTGTGGATATCTGTATCATGTTTTGTGTGTACTTACTATCTTTAGATTACTGATGGTAATTGAATGTTAACAAAAGGTATAATTTCTCTTCCAGGAGAAAGAGATTGGCTTATCTCATTGGAATGTTGCCCAGGGCTAGGGGGAGCAGTTTAGTGGAGTTAGGCAGTATTAGGTCGTAAAAGGGAGCCACCAAATTAAGTAAGGCCTGGCTATTTTTGTTTGTTGTTTTTACATTTACATTTACATTTTAGTCATTTAGCAGACGCTCTTATCCAGAGCGACTTACAGTTCAGTGAGTGCATACATTTTTCATACTGGCCCCCCGTGGGAAACGAACCCACAAGCCTGGCATTGCAAGCGCCATGCTCTACCAACTGAGCTACAGGAGGGCGGATACATACATACAATTTAATAATTAAATACTCATAGATAAAAAGTTGAATATTTTGGGACGCACATCATAAAGGGAGGGGAGGGTGGAGGAGTAGAAAGATGTGATGGGAGCGGAGGATTACAACGATGGCTGCTGTGTGTTTCTCTCTCAGGATGATATTCTCTGTACTGAAGCCTGATACTACCCCATTAAAAACAAAATAATCACAAGTTTCTTTCTGTCATAATATCATGATAAATCATCATGGTGATATAACAATAAAATACATGTTTTAAAGAAAGGCAACGAATGAAACTGAACTTTTTCCAGTGCACAACCATAAACCAACAACCAGGAAAAATAAAGAAATAACATTTCAATTTTAAGTTCAGTCCTCCAATGATCAAGCAAGTCTATTTCAGTGAGGCAGAGCCTTCCAGTGACTTTTGCCTGGAATTTAGCATTGGAGGATTTGGAGTGTACTTAAATAATAATACCCTTGCTGATTAATCGCTGGGAGAGAAGGGGTAGTGGAACTGGTAGCAATGAGACTCATGCATACAGTGCATTCGGAAAGTATTCAGACCCATTCCCTACGGACAAGGTCCCACAGTTGACAGTGCATGTCAGAGCAAAAACCAAGCCATGAGGTCAAAGTAACTGTCCGTAGAGCTCCGAGACAGGATTGTGTCGAGGCACATATCTGGGGAAGGGTACCAAAACATTTCTGCCGCATTGAACGTTCCCAAGAACGCAGTGGCTTCCAGCATTCTTAAATGGAAGAAGTTTGGAACCACCAAGACTCTTCCTAGAGCTGGCTGCCTGGCCAAACTGAGCAATCGTGGGTGAAGGGCCTTGGTCAGGAGGAGACCAAGAATCAGATGGTCACTCTGACAGAGCTCCAGCGTTCCTCTGTGGAGATGGGAGAACCTTTCAGGACAACCAACTCCGCAGCACTCCACCAATCAGGCCTTTATGGTAGAGTGGCCAGACGGCTGCCACTCCTCAGTAAAAGGCACATGACAGCCCGCTTGGAGTTTGCCAAAAGGCACCTAAAGACTCTCAGACAATGAGAAACAAGATGCTCTGGTCTGATGAAACCAAGATTGAACTCTTTGGCCTGAATGCCAAGCGTCACGTCTGGAGGAAACCTGGCACCATCCCTACGGTAAAACATTGTGGTGGCAGCATCATGCTGTGGGGATGTTTTTCAGCGGCAGGGACTGGGAGACGAGTCAGGATCGAGGGAAAGATGAACGGAGCAAAGTACAGAGATATCCTTGATGAAAACCTGCTCCAGAGCGCTCAGGACCTCAGACTGGGGCAAAGGTTCACCTTCCAACAGGACAACGACCCTAAGCACACAGCCAAGACAACGTAAGAGTGGCTTCGGGACAAGTCTCTGAATGTCCTTGAATGGCCCAGCCAGAGCCCGGACTTGAACCCGATCTAACATCTCTGGAGAGACCTGAAAATAGCTGTGCAGCGACGCTCCCCATCCAACCTGACAGAGCTTGAGAGGATCTGTAGAGAAGAATGGGAGAAACTCCCCAAATACAGGTGTGCCAAGCTTGTAGCGTCATACCCAAGAAGACTCAAGGCTGTAATCGCTGCCAAAGTTGCTTCAACAAAGTACTGAGTAAAGGGTCTGTATACTTATGTAAATGTAATAACCGGTGCCCCCGCACATAGACTCTGTAACGATACCCTCTGTATATAGTCTCGCTACTGTTATTTTACTGCTTTATTTTTTACTTATCTATTGTTTACTTAACACATATTTTTCTTAAAACTGCATTGTTGGTTAAGCACTTGTAAGTAAGCATTTCACTGTAAGGTCTACACCTGTTGTATTCGGCGCATGTGACAAATAACTTATTTGAAAAAAAATCTAAAAACCTGTTTCTGCTTTGTCATTATGGGGTATTGTGTAGATTGATGAGGGGGAAAAACAATTTAATCAATTTTAGAATAAGGCTGTAACGTAACAAAATATGGAAAAAGTCAAGGGGTCTGAATACTTCCCGAATGCACTGTATTGTCTGCTGTGTGTGTACAGGTTTTACTATAGTGCCAGAAGTCATCACAAGAACAGTAAACCAACTGAAATTCATTTGTCGGTCCTCACTTGTAAAAAGGCTATTTTAGGCTTAGGGGTTAGGTTTAGAATTAGGATTTAGTGGTTAAGGTTAGGTAAGGAAAATAGGTTTTTGAATGGGAATCAATTGTTGGTCCCCAAAAAGTCCTCACAAGTATAGTAAGACATAGCTGTGTGTGTGATGTCCAATGTGATGCCTGGACCAATTCAGAAGTTTTAAAGTGGGCTAAAGACAATAGATGTTTTGACTCACTGCCAGATGAATTGGGGCAGAACTCAGAGCCCAGAATGGAGGGGCGCTCAATTAGATTTCACCTCTGGGCCGTTTTCTTCCTAGCAACACAAAACATTGTTTTCCTAGAATCCAGGCAGGGGCATTTGTGTTCCCTCAGATTTTTGAGAGCCCCAACCCTATTTGACAACAGTAGACCTTGTCGCTCTCCCTGGATCAATTATCTCAGTCTATCGGTGACAAAGAGGCGCTCGTTGAAGTTGGCCCAGGCTTCTATATTGGAGACGTGTGCACAACACACAAACCTGCCTTTTATAATCTCCCTCATTTGAAACTATCACAACAAAACAGAGAGAGATCCATCACAATGAATGCAGGCATGTTGGGGTACCCTCAATTATGTTTTGCATGACAATGATAGATAACCAAAGATAAAGAACCTGGAAAGCAGTCTATGGTACACCCTGATAGAGGCATACTGCTCAGATTGTAATGAGCCAATCTAGACCTCAGCCAAGGGAATCTGAACCTTCTCGGTAATTATCTGTGAACAGATGCATGGCAATGGTTAAATAAATTATACAGAAAAAATATATAAACACAAGAACTTAAAATATTTTACTGAGTCACAGTTCATAAGGAAATCAGTCAATTGAAATAAATTAAATAGGCCCTAATCGATGGATGTCACATGACTGGGAATACAGATATGCATCTGTTGGTCACAGATACCTTTAAAAAAAGGTAGGGGCATGGATCATAAAACCAGTCAGTATCTGGTGAGACCACCATTTGTGACTGTCCGATTCGATCGTATTTGGCAAAATATAAAATTGTTTTTTTTTTACATTGGATAAAAGTTAGAAAGAAATGGTATATCATACACTACAGCTGAGGGACAACAGGAAAGTAATTCTGCTTTGAAAATTAATAAACTTGTAACCTCACTTTTGAGAAAATGGCCCTTGAATGTTTTGGTACACCTACTGGAGAGCTCTTTTTTGTCTACACCCATTCAGCATCATTCACACCTTCTAAAGCCTTAACCCCCACCCATCTCTTTAAGGATTCACACGCGAGGCCATGTACTAAACCAACAAAGATTTCACGACTAAAGGCTGGTTTATACTACGGGTGTGTTTGTAAATGTAATCTGGAGTGCCAGAGTGTGCTCTGGGCGTTCGTAAACTCAGAGCGTTGTCAGATTGTCCGTTCGTAAATTCAGAGCGCACACTGGACGCTCTGGCCGAGGAGTAGGGTTGATCTGAGCGTTCTAACCTAACAGCAGTCAAGCACCCAAGCTAACTGACTAACGTTGGCTAGCTTGCTAGCTACTTCCAGACACAAATGAGAGAACCGCTCACTCTGACCATTTTACTCGCCATAGAAGAGCTGGTTAGGCTGTTTTTATGTTATCCAGTGTTGGTGACTGCAACTGTGCTGCTGGCAACAATTTAATTATAATGTTTTGCCAACGTTTACTGACACCGGCCATATTCAACGGGTGTTGAGCGTTAAGTAAATTAATCAGTTATTCTGCGCTCTTGCACACTCAGATGAGAGTGCTCCGAAATCGGAGTAGATAGCCAGAGCGAATTTACCAGCTACGGCTATCGAACAGTTGTCGCAGTGACAAGAGCATTCTATTGAAATGGTTACTTGCATAGTGGAGTCTTTTGTTTAGACATGTAGCTAGCTAAACAATGAACCATAATCCCAACTCATAACATTACTAACCTGCATGAATCTGCAGGTAGCTAACCAATCAGGTTCAATGTTAGCTAGCTAACATTAGGCTATAACTAGCAATGCAAATGGCTGAGATATAAATAATATAACTATACAGATCATACACGCTAACGTTAGCTAGCTAACAGTACACTAACTTGAAATGAAAACGACTTTGACTAAATTAGAAACGTGTAATATCTGAAAATGTAGCTAGCTAGACTATCTTACCAGTATTCATGTGTGGGACGCTTCGCGCTCTCTGTCACGGATGCCATGGTTGCCCTTAGTTTGAAGATGTAATCCAGAGACAGGTGTTTTTATACAACAGCCTTCTGTGTGTTCTCTTTTCGACTCAGTCTGTATATTTGCAATCAAACGCTCAGAGTTTTCTCCATCTCCTTAGCTATCATAGTCCAATTCCACTGATTTCAAAACTTGGTTATCCAGAAAGTGGAGTAACATTTATGAAGTTCTATTACGTGATATCTTTCAAGACAGAAGCGTGCTACATTGCAGGCCAACCTCAACTCATCTCTAGGCATGTCCAGCCCACTCATTATCTCAGCCAATCATGGCTAGCGGGAAGAATGCTGTCTTTTTCTGTGGCTAAACCAACTAGGCTCGTAATTTAACAATTTAATTCGTATTTACAGATGGCATACAAGTTTGTTATTAAGGCACATGAAAGTTCATGTTCCAGAACGCATCTGCCCAAAAACGCATTTTGATAAATAAGAAGTTTACATTGAAATGGCTCTCCTGTGAAGTAGTAACGACATACACCTAGTTTCCTGAAACCAGTCACATTTGCCTCATGCAGCGTGACATCTCCTTCGCATAGAGTTGATCAGGCTGTTGATTGTGGCCTGTGGAATGTTGTCCCACTCCTCTTCAATGGCTGCGAAAAAAGCATTAAAATGTATGCACTCACTACTGTAAGTAGCTCTGGATAAGAGCGTCTGCTAAATGACTCACTACTGTATGTTGCTGAAATGTAAATGTAACGTCTGTGCGAAGTTGCTGGACAAAACTGCACATTTTAGAGTGGCCTTTTATTGTCCCCAGCACAAGGTGCACCCGTGTAATGATCATGCGGTTTAGTCAGCTTCTTGATATGCCACACCTGTCAGGTGGATGGATTATTTTGGCAAATGAGAAATGCCAAATTGGGTTTTTCAAATAAAACACAACACACCTAGTATGATGTTTATAAAGGGTTGTTATTTTGATTTTAGGGGTTTTTCAACAGGTCAAAGGTGATAAGTCTTAAAGGAGCACACACAGTGAATTTTATGAAGTTTTTCTGTTTTGACTGAGGTTTAGGTATACATGATTTCATATGAGAATAAATGTCATGAGGACTTAATGTACACTTGGGATAAGTAACACTTATGAAATATTTTGAATGATGGTAATGTTTAGTATGCTATGGGATGGAACATTTCGTTGAATGATTTCAATGACCTCTGAACTCTGTTTTGACTTTCTGGTGTGAATTGATTATCCACACTGGTAATTCTAAAGGCATGAGATGAGGACTTTAAGATAGTTTATTTTACCGAGTTGAGGGTAATATATAATACTGTGAAAAGTATTATTTGGTAATGATATTATTCAAACCATAAAATAACAAAAGAGAGAGAGAGCTTTCCCTGAATGAGGGATACCTGTTGCTAGTCAATTGTACTAATCTTGGATTACTTTATGGGATAGAAGTAAGTTGAGGTATTATCAAATGTTGTCATTTTAATTTCATTTTTTATTATGGTTTGATAAACAATGTTGGTATTTTGTTTTTGAAAGCATGAATCACGTTGTGACTCATGTGTTCAGAAAAGGGGGTAGTAATGATTGTAAGAGGATTTATTTGGTACATTTGCATATTGTAGCGAGAATATGAGCAGTAGTAATTCATGTGTTATGGGTTAGATTAAATGTTTTAGGTGAAAATGTATTTGAGGTATAAGAAAGAATGTAGTGGAGTGTAGGTAGTTTTAAATATTATGCTGATGGGATAGCACCAACTTTATGTAGGTACTAGATTTGTTAAACAACAAGTTGGTATTTGAAACTAAATTAATGCAATGAGCTGCAGTAATCAGAGAAAGGCACAATATAATGTGAAACAGCTATTACCTAGGTCATGGATTCAGTAATGAGACCAGGATGATAATAATAATAGAAATCTAGATAGAAGAATTTAAGATAAGGACTAGCTGTCCAGAAAATGGGGAAAAAGATGAGTTAAGCAATGAATGCTGAGATCAAAATACAAAACGACATTGAGTCATTGCACTGTGTGGGTGTGTGTGGGTGAAGTGGGAATCTGACCTAGGGTCGAATTGCTCTCTCTTACTTAAATCCATGGCTGTCCTACGTTATCAGTGAATGAAAACAGAAGGGGGCCTTTTGCTTCTCTCTTCAAACAAAGAGGAAAGAGTGGCCAGGGTTGAGCAGAGTTCAAGCTAAAACCTTTGTCTCTCCTTTGCTATCTTCTTAATTGATTACAGCATGATGGGGGGTTTGGTTTAGGTTTGAAAGATTTAAGTATGGACCTGTCATGTCCAACCATCAGTCTTCAGGTCAAGCCCGGGTGTCAGTGTAGCTGTAGGTGGGTGTGGTGGTGGAATCAGGCGCAGGACGCAGAACGTAAGTCCAAAAGACTTTAGTAGATGCACAAACACAAGCACGAATAAATGCCCTGAGGCGAGAACTCCGCACGCAGGCGAAAACAAACGGGCGCACTAAACAGGTGCGACAAAACACTCCAACACAATGGAGAACAGCTCAACCGAGCAAACAGTATACGTACTAGCCAACCGCACGACAGTAAAACAATCACACACAACACTTGACAAACACAATGAGAACTTATAGGACACTAATGACACTAAACGATAACAGGTGTAACAACAATCAGACAAAAGCAAAACGAACATAGAAACATGCAACGGTGGCAGCTAGTATTCCGAGAGCGACGAACGCCGAAGCCTGCCCGAGCAAGGAAGAGAGGCAGCCTCGGCGAAAACCGTGACAGTACCCCCCTTGACGCGCGGCTCCAGACGTGCGCGACTCGGCCTCGGGGGACGACCAGGAGGACGCGGAGCAGGGTGCGTCGGGTGCCCACGATGGAATTCCGTCAGGAGAGACGGGTCCAAAATGTCTCTCCTCGGCACCCAGCACCGCTCCTCCGGGCCGTACCCCTCCCACTCCACTAGATATTGGAGACCCCCATCCGACGTCTCGAATCCAAGATGGACCGCACGAGTACGCCGGTGCCCCTCGATGTCCAATGGGGGCGGAGGACTCTCCCCTGATCTCACTTTCTTGGAGTGGGCCAGCTACCACCGGCCTGAGAAGAGACACATGGAACGAGGGGTTAATACTTTTATACTCAACAGGTAGTTGTAATCTGTAACACACCTTCTCAGGACTTTAAATGGCCCTACAAACCGCCGACCCAGTTTCCGACAGGGCAGGCGGAGGGGCAGGTTTCTGGTAGAGAGCCAGACTCGATCACCAGGTGCGTAAACCGGTCCCTCACTGCGGTGGAGATCGGCGCTCGCCTTTTGACGACGGAGGGCCCGCTGCAGGTGGACGTGTGCAGCGTTCCATGTCTCCTCCGAGCACCGCACCCACTCATCCACCGCAGGAGCCTCGATCTGGCTCTGATGCCAAGGTGCCAGAACCGGCTGGTAACCTAACACACATTGGAAAGGGGTTAGGTTAGTGGAGGAATGGCGTAGGGAATTCTGGGCCATTTCGGCCCAGGGAACGTACCTTGCCCACTCCTCCGGCCGGTCCTGGCAGTATGTTCTAAGAAACCTACCCACATCCTGGTTCACACGTTCCACCTGCCCATTACTCTCCGGGTGGTAACCCGAGGTGAGGCTCACCGAGACCCCAACCGCTCCATAAAAGCTCTCCAGACTCTGGAGCTAAATTGGGGACCTCGATCAGACACAATATCCTCGGGTACCCGTGAGTGCCGGAACACATGGGTGAATAGCGCTTCGGCGGTCTGCAGGCAGTAGGAAGGCCCGGCATAGGGAGCAAACAACAGGCCTTAGAGAACCGGTCCACAACGACCAGTATAGTGGTATTCCCCTGTGAAGGAGGAAGGTCAGTGATGAAATCCACCGAGAGGTGAGACCATGGTCGTTTGGAACGGGCAGGGGTAGTAACTTACCCCTAGGCAGATGTCTCTGCGCCTTACACTGGGCGCACACCGAGCAGGAGGAAACATAAACCCTCACATCCCTCGCCAACGTGGGCCACCAGTACTTAGCACTAAGACAGTGCACTGTCCGGCCGATACCCGGGTCTCCAGAGGAGGGTGACGTGTGAGCCCAATAGATCAATCGATCCCGAACCTCGAGCGGAACGTACTTCCGACCCTCCGGGCATTGAGGTGGACTAGGGTCGGTGCGTAACGCCCGCTCGAGTTCAGCATCGACCTCCCACACTACCGGTGCCACCAGACAAGACTCCGGCAGTATGGGGAGTGGGCTCCACGGACCTCTCCTCTGTGTCATACCGCCGAGACAGTGCGTCTGCCTTACCGTTCTGTGACCCAGGGATGTACGTGATCTTAAATATGAACCGGGTCAAAAACATATTCCACCGCGCCTGGCGAGGGTTCAGTCTCCTCGCTGCCCGGATGTACTCCAGGTTACGGTGGTCCGTCAAAATGAGGAAAGGGGTGTTGAGCCCCCTCAAGCCAGTGCCTCCACACCTTTAGGGCCTGTACCACGGCTAACAGCTCCCTGTCCCCTACGTCATAATTTCGCTCCGCCGGACTGAGCTTCTTGGAATAAAAGCACAGGGGCGGAGTTTAGAGTGGCGCGCCGGACCGTTGCAAAGCACGGCTCCTATACCGGCCTCTAACGCGTCCACCTCTACCTGAAATGGTAAAGAGGGATCCGGATGCACCAGCACCGGGGCCGAGGTAAACAGGTCCTTCAGCCTCCCAAACACCCTGTCCGCCTCGGCTGACCACTGCAGACGCACCGGACCCCCCCTTCAAAAAGAGACGTTATGGGAGCTGCCACCTGTCCAAAACCCCGGATAAACCTCCGGTAGTAATTCGCAAACCCCAAAAACTGCTGCACCTCCTTCACAGTGGTTGGCGTTTGCCAATTACGCACGGCTGACACCGGTCTACCTCCATCTTCACCCCCTGACACAGACAACTGATAACCCAAAAAAGGAGACCGACTCCTGGAAAAACAGACACTTCTCTGCCTTGACATACAGGTCGTGCTCCAACAGCCTCCGCAACACTCGCGCACCAGGGCCACATGCTCGACTCGGGTAGACGAGTACACAAGAATGTCATCTATGTACACGACCACCCCCTGCCCCTGCATGTCCCTGAAGATCTCATCCACGAAGGATTGGAAAACTGAAGGAGCGTTCATCAACCCGTATGGCATGACAAGATACTCGTAATGGCCCGAGGTGGTACTAAAGGCTGTCTTCCATTCATCGCCCTCCTAATGCGCACTAAGTTGTACGCGCTCCTGAGATCTAATTTAGTGAAGAAACGCGCCCCGTGTAATGACTCCGTCATGGTCGCAATCAGCGGGAGTGGATAACTGTACTTCACCGTGATCTGATTGAGACCACGGTAATCAATGCACGGGCGTAACCCACCATCCTTTTTCTTCACAAAAAAGAAACTCGAGGACGCAGGGGAAGTGGAGGGCCGTATGTATCCTTTCTCTCAGAGATTCGTCTATGTAAGTCTCCATAGCTCTCTTCTCCTCCTGAGACAGAGGATACACATGGCTCCGTGGGAGCGCAGCTCCTGCCTGGAGGTCTATCGCACAATCTCCCTGCCTATGGGGGAGGCAACTGCGTCGCCCTCGACTTACTGAACATAATAGCCAAATCCCCATACTCAGGGGGAACGTGCAATGCGGGCACCTGGTTTGGACTCTCCACCGAGGTAGCCCCTACGGAAACGCCTAAACATCGACCCACACACTGAGCAGACCACTCCATCAGAGCCCTCTCCTGCCACGAAATAGACGGGTTATGGGTACTCAACCAGGGCATGCCCAGCACCACCGGATACGCAGGCGAGTCGATCAGAAATAGCTGGATCATCTCCTGATGACCCCCCTGCGCACACATCCTAAGTGGCGCCGTGACCTCCCTGATCAAGCCCGCACCCAACGGACGGCTATCTAGGGCATGAACGGGGAAGGGGATGTCAACAGGGAGAAGGGGAATCCCTAAGGCTAAACAAAATCTCTTATCAACAAAATTCCCAGCCGCGCCTGAATCTACCAGCGCCTTATGCTGGGAATGAGGTGCGACCTGTGGAAAACGCACAGGTATACAGAATTGTGCAACAGAGAGCTCTGGGTGAGTGGGGCGCCTACTCACCTGGAAGGGCTCCCCAGTGCGGGGCCTGTCGTCTTCTCCCCTAGGAGGCCATCCCCAGCACCTAGCCGTGGTGTGTCCTCCCCGACCACAGTTGGTGCAGGAGATGGACCCCCTCGTACTCCGACCCCTCCTCTCTCTAGCGCCAGCGCCCCCGAGCTCCATGGGGCACGGCTCGGAGGCGCTGGAGGATGAAATGGACAGACCCCCCTCGGGACGTCCGCGGGTAGCTAGCAGGGTATCCAGCCTGATGGACATGTCGACTAACTGGTCGAACGAGAGGCTGGTGTCCCGACAGGCCAGCTCCCTACGGACGTCCTCACGTAGACTACAGCGGTAGTGATCAATGAGGGCCCGCTCATTCCATCCTGCATCCGTCGCTAGAGTCCGGAATTCCAACGCGAACTCCTGGGCACTCCTCCTCCCCTGCCGGAGGCAGAACAGACGCTCCCCCACCGCTTTCCCCTCCGGGGGATGGTCAAACACCGCCCTGAAGCGGCGGGAGAACTCGGCGTACGTGATGGTGGTAGCGTCTATTCTCCTCCACTCAGCGTTGGCCCACTCTAACGCTTTGCCGGAAAGGCAGGAGATCAGGGCGGACACGCTCTCGTGTCCCGAGGGCGCCGGGTGCACGGTGGCCAGGTAAAGCTCCACCTGGAGAAGGAAGCCCTGACACCCGGCAGCGGTCCCATCGTAGGCCCTCTGGAGCGAGAGTCGAACTCCTCGGGTCTCCCAGCGTTGGAGGGTGGTGATCACCTCCTGCAGGGCAGACCCCATCCGCAGGATCTGGTCATTCTGCTCCCGGACCCTGTCCTCCAACGTCTCCTGTGCGGCTGCGGCTCCTGCTGATTCCATTCGAGCGGGTGTGTGATTCTGTCAGTGTAGCTGTAGTTGGGTGTGGTGGTGGAATCAGGCGCAGGACGCAGAACGTAAGTCCAAAAGACTTTAGTAGATGCACAAACACAAGCACGAATAAATGCCCTGAGGCGAGAACTCCGCACGCAGGCGAAAACAAACGGGCGCACTAAACAGGTGCGACAAAACACTCCAACACAATGGAGAACAGCTCAACCGAGCAAACAGTATACGTACTAGCCAACCGCACGACAGTAAAACAATCACACACAACACTTGACAAACACAACGAGAACTTATAGGACACTAATGACACTAAACGATAACAGGTGTAACAACAATCAGACAAAAGCAAACGAACATAGAAACATGCAACGGTGGCAGCTAGTATTCCGGAGACGACGAACGCCGAAGCCTGCCCGAGCAAGGAAGAGAGGCAGCCTCGGCCGAAACCGTGACACCGGGAGCGCCGGGGTAGAACAGAGTTTAAACTAAACATTAGTGTTTTTACAAGATAAGGGATTGATTGATTGTATTACTATGGATTCTGAACTGAATGTCGAATTTAGCCGCCATAATAGACAAAGGAAGTGGGAGGAGCAATAAAGAAGCAAGGGGCATTCTCAAAAGAAAAGGGATGGCATAAGGATAATTTACCAATATTACCTAAGTGATTGTTTAGGTAGGTGGTAATATTGACTCATGGGCAGAGCCATGTGTCAACAGGGGGGATGATGGTAGATGGTAGGATTAAAGATAAATAGACAAAGGAGAGGACTAAATACTTTTTAAAAAATAATAATGTAGATACAGTCCAGAAAGAAAATACTCATGTGAACGGTGTGATTAGAGAGGGGTTAAGGAAAACACACAGGAGAGCAGGAAGAAATGGGGTACAATGTCTACCGATAGTATTAATGGCGATCAGGAGAACTCCAGATAAAGAAGGGTTATTGCCATTGGAGAAGGTATTTGGTAGACCATACAGAATGCCCGAGTTAGGAGGACCGGAGCAGGCAGAAATAGAAATTGAGAGCACCCTAGCAGAACACGTGTGAAGGTTGTTTATTAACCACACCCGTATGTCAGAGGTGTTGTGCCCCACAGGTGAACTAAAGGAGAAGGTGACCCACTCTATCCAACCAGGTGACTGGTGTGGATCCAGTCCCTAAAGAAGAAAGACTGGAAGCAGGCCTGTTGGGAAGGGCCCTATCAGGTTATATTGGTCACCGCCTTTTGCCATTAGAATAGCAGAAAGAGCAACTTCGGTCCACGTTACCCATTGCAAAAAGGTAAGAACACATGCAAGCACCACTGCACACACGCAGAGTTAGAGAGAAGAACTAGACCAATAGGGTCTGGGGATCACCTCTGTTGACAAAGATCTCCTAGAGACCTTCATCACTGTAGTGTGTTCTCAGGGTGTGAGTATGGGGTGGTACCAAGCAGAAAGACTGAGGGCAGGAGAGGGTTGGTGGTTTTTGGGAATATGGGTAACCTGAGCTGCATCATAGTCTCGACAATGGTCCTGATATGTCAAGATCCACCACCACACTGCACCAATTACGCTATGCCCCTTACCATTGTTAAAAAGTAAAAAGAGAAGAGAAGCGACCCGACATACTGACCGTCAAGGACGAGTGGCCTACAAAATAGGAGTCAGAGAAGGGCAGATTATAGGATTCAAAATAAGGGTTAGGGACGTAGCCAACGGGTGGGGTACATGTCAATAAGCAACGTGGGATTATAAAATTCCATTATATTCGTATTCGGGCCCCACGGCGGATTGTTCCTAGACTCAAGTGTTTAAACAGGCTTGGGGACGGGGATATGAGACCGGGCGGGACTGGACATCCAGATGGGGGGTAAAGAGAAACAAAGACATCACCAATTATCAATTGGAGATAGTAGTAATGTGACTGACTTCGGAAGCACAGGAGAGAATTCTGAACCTTACAGCCCCTGTAACCGATGTGTGGTGGGCGTGTGCCAGTAAAGGCAGAATAAGGCAGAGAATGCCAAAAGGGTGGCTAGGTACATGCGCCCTGGTTCTACTGGTTCAGCTAGCTAGAATTAGTCACCAGGAACCAAGGAAAGGGTTAAACAGACATAGGAGGAGTTTTGACAAGAGGGAGAATAGCCCTATTTAGATGGATGCGATTGGGATACCAAGGGGGATACCGGATGAATACAAAGCTATGAAACAAGTAGGGGAAGGGTTTACTACAATGTTCTTCTGGTGGGTGACAATAAACAAAGATGTGGATTGGATTAATGATATCTATTACAACCAACAACGATTATTGGCCAGACTAGGGATGCAGTAAAGGGGATCTCTGAACAATTATCCGCCACCTCACTCATGACTTGGGAAAATAGGTTGGCTCTAGATCAGGCAGAAAGGGGCAGTGTCTATAGAATGGTGGGCCATTGTTGCACATTTATCCCTAACAACACCGCACGGGATGGGACGGTCACCAGAGCTCTTGCAGAATTGACTGCTCTAAGTGAAGAATGGGCTGAGAACTCAGGAGTTAATACCTCTGTGAACAGATGGTTTGATGAAATGTTTGGGAAATGGAAAAGCATAGTAGCCTCAATTTTGGGGGCAGTCAGCGCTGGTATGGGTATTTTTGTATTATGTGGTTGTTGTTGTCTTGTTCCCTGTGGGTTGGTGAGTAAGGCGTTGGAGAATGCAGTGTCTCAACAGATGGTGAGATATGGACGGAGTCCGGACTCTGACCAGTGGAATGTGAAAAACAATCCTCCAGGCTTGGTGGATAACGAGGACTTTTGACCCTGATAACCTGCAATTAGATACAACTTTTATTGGTTCTGACGTGTGAACGTCATAGGGAAAATCTTAAAAAGAAGGCCTATGATTGGAAGTAATTAAATAGAACTAATCTCTGAGGTTAATCATGCTTGTAAATACATTTAGCCTGGGTGTGAAAAATGTAGTCAAGGGGTGGATTGATAGAGGAATTTGTGTGTGTGTAGAATAAATGACTAAACATGTTCCACCCCCTGATACTGTTTAGCTGTGTGAACTGTGTTAGAGTTAGAAGGCAATAAAAACATTCTATACTGTGGAATGTTACAGGCTGCCAAAAGGTGGGCGGGGCTAAGTCCTTTGTTTGGACGCCTATAAAGAGGGTTGTGAGTGGTTTTGGCAGGAGAGCGCTCTCATTGAATAAAAATGGCTGATCCCCTTGCAGACCGGACAATTTGTTTAATTCATTCTTAACTAGAGTATTACACCCTCTGGGGATTATTCAAAGTTTGAGTATTAGAGATAAAATTCTCGTGACAATTTGCGAGAGAAACAAAACATATGGGGGATTGGAAGTGATGCAGACAATTACATTGATGGAAGTTACAGTCTATCTGCAATATTAAAGCTTATCTACCCCCTATAGAAAAAAAAAGACTGAGCAGTCGGGGGAGAAGGGCTTTGGTCAGGGAGGTGACCAAGAACCCGATGGTCACTCTGACAGAGCTTTAGAGTTCCTCTAGAGAACCTTCCAGAAGGACAACCATCTCTGCAGCACTCCACCAATCAGGCCTTTATGGTAGAGTGGCCAGACGGAAACCACTCCTCAGTAAAAGGCACATGACAGCCCGCTTGGAGTTTGCCCAAAGGTACCAAAATACTCTCAGACCATGAGAAACAAGATTCTCTGGTCTGATGAAACCAAGATTGAACTCTTCGGCCTGAATGCCAAACGTCACGTCTGGAGGAAACCTGACACCATCCCTACGGTGAAGCATGGTGGTGGCATTATCATGATGTGGGGATGTTTTTCAGCGGCAGGGACTGGGAGACTAGTCAGGATAAAGGCAAAGATGAACGGAGCAAAGTACAGAGAGATCCATGATGATAACCTGCTCCAGAGTGCTCAGGACCTCAGACTGGGGCGAAGGTTCACCTTCAAACAGGACAGCGACCCCAAAGCACACAGCCAAGACAACGCAGGAGTGGCTTGGGACAAGTCTCTGAATGTCCTTGAGTGGCCCAGCCAGAGCCCGGACTTGAATGCGATCGAACATCTCTGGAGAGACCTAAAAATACTTTCTGAAGGCACTGTACATGTCAGTAACAATAGAGCACATACTGGCACTCAGACCACAGCGTAATGTTGAGCAAGAGTTTACCTCAGAAATTTTATTTGACATTGGACCTTCCATTTTAGAATGTGCTCTAGGCACCTGGTTTAGGTTGTTGGATGAAGTAATCATGTTTTACTCAGATTCAGCAGTGTATAAAGTTACCGCATTTCAACAAAGGTCTTCATCAGGGTTTAACAAGGGCCCATGTTCAAATGTACTACTGGCTATAGTGTGATTACAACCATTTTGAACCACAGAATATTTTGGAGGTACATAAAGATACATGTCGACTAGTTTTTGTTTTATGGGGGTTAGCAGATTTTAAATGAACAAAGTACTTCAACATACTTTCTTCAGTTCATTTCTTCAGTTCAATAAATATGTCAATTAAGTCAAACTGTGAACAGAAAAGGGTGAAATGGGTAAATTGTCGTGGAAATTCACCACTAAGGACTCAAACTCAATTAATCAATTTTTATTATCACGGCTGGAGAGGTTCAAACTAAAATCAAGCTTGATAAAAACTCTGAAAAGGGCATTCCCTCTCAGTCCTTATATACTGCCACACAAGTCATATAAGCATGATTTACATTATTCATTATCAACGTTGGTTCCTGCATGTGACTGACGAGGTGTCTTCTCTCAAAGCTGAGACCTTGAAACTGAGATAATCCTTTTGGATCCCAGAACAATCTTCTGGGTGTACTGCCAATTGGTCTGAGGAGGAGGTCACGGTCACCTGCACAAACCAAGATTGAGTGAGAGGAGATGCTGTGTACAATTCAATGCTATCTCTTCAGACAACAAAATGTTCCCTCACAGGTACACAAATAAAGCCAAGGGTAATAACAAAGACACTCAATAGATAATATAGGCACCGCACATGTTTACATGCGCACAGTATTCCGGATACTAGCTCACATCTCGCTTAAGGTCTTATTCGGGATAAGCTGTTTACATGCACCTTTTGATATCCAGCTCCCTGTTCCCATGAATAAAAATAATATTCCTCATTTAAATTCATATGGGTTAAATGAAATAGTAACTGAAATATGGACACTGACTGTAGGCCTATAACTGCTCATGTAGCGTAATATAATATAAACTCCTGCAGAATTATCCATTGCTTGCAGTATAATTATACAAATGTAAATTTTGTCTTGGGAACAGGATGTGGAGAAATATTTATTTCAGCATCTCTTGAGAAAATGTGATGACACTTATGCAACCAGACAGTATTTCAAACACATTAAATACGCATCCAAGACGAAGTAAAGTCTTATCGGAAACATGTTTTATCGTTTTCTCAGATTTTCATTTCCTTAAAACCGGTCAAACTGATGACATTTGGACATTTTGCACAGGACCAATCTTTCCACTGTTTGGAGTTATTGCGTTTTCTCCCCAGTCCCTAAACAAAACAGACAACTATAACTACGTTAACTACATTAATAATGCATTCATTCTATCGATTAAGACATTATTCTGGTGAGCACTACTTTATTTAGTCTTCTGGGGCAAAAAGGTATGACAGACCAGAAGCTGCATGTATCTAACTATAGTTCACAAACAAATGGCCTACCAAATCTCAGAAATTATAATATGGCCTACCAAATGTAAAAAATTATAAGCAGCAAAATAAATTATCATGGTGGATCGAAATGCGCAGGTAGACTACTTTTTGAAGTGATTTGTTTGACAAATCAGATGAAAACATCATCACACAACACCAATGATATGCGAAACTGAGACTGTGCAGACCGTGAAAAACAGTAAACGGAATAGGATGTTTACATGCAACAGTATACCGTCTAAGATCAGCATATCCCAGGCATCTAATCCGGGTTTCTCATAACCGGGATACAAGCCTTTTCGCGTTATTGTAAACGAGATATGACGTTTATATATGCATTAACTCAAAAACAGAATACTTGAGTATCATTAATAATAACGGGATATTGGTGTGCATGTAAACGTGGTCAGTGTTAAAAAGAAGTAGGCCTATTTGGTAATAGTAACATTTAAAAAACACCAGTGCAAAACCATTTTTAAGCGTGCTTTCTAAAAGCATCATCATGATTAGGCATGCACATTTTTTATGAAAATGACTTACAAAAAAAATACATCAAATAAAAACACTGACTGAGTGCTTAACCTAAATCAATGAATCAACTATCAATAAATACCAATTCAGTCAATCCACATGTCTATAAGAATAACAGCTCATCATCCTCCTCGAGCACCTACATCAGAACCACTTTGGCAACCATTTCACAGCCATTCCTCCTACTTTGGGAATTATTCCTGGAAGGAACAAGGTAGCTGCAGTCCCAACAGTATCCAGAGCTGTGCTCATAAATGAGGGGGTTTTCTGTTCCTCTTCTGCCTTCGCACCCTTAAGGGCATCTATCTCTCTTTGCATTTGGTGTGCTCTGTCATCAAACCCTTGCTGGAGAAGGTCATTCTGCTCCTGAAATTACAAGGTTTGTTTTTACACATCACAGACAGTGTCACTAAAACAAAACACATACACACAGTTAATCTTACCCCTACAGTTACTGTAGTTTTAAAAGTGTACTTCTCAATGTTTGTGTTTTTTTTATTCTCACCCTGAGTCTGGCCTGCAGAACTCTATCGTGCTCTGCTATGGCATTTCTACTGTCTCTCTTCATCCTCTCCATCAGCTGGTTCACATTCTCCTCATACGTCCTCTGGTGGTCCGCTCTCAACCTCTCCTGGACTTCCAGCTGCTCTTCCATGGCACGATTCTCCCGTTCAGATGCTTCCCTTTTCGCTTTCTCCGCTGCAGAGAAAGATAGACAGAGTATGTGTGAGAGAGAGAGAGAGAGAGAGAGAGAGAGAGAGAGAGAGAGAGAGAGAGAGAGAGAGAGAGAGAGATAAATAAATAAATATCAAAGAGAGCGAGAGGTTAGCCTCCATTTGAGATGGAAAATTGTTTGTGTTATTCCATTCAGCCAGGAAGAACTATTGGATATCAGAGCGGCGGTAACTCACCAGCACTACCAGCATTACGACTTTCCCGAAGCGGATCCTTTGTTCGCACCCCCCAGGGCAATTGAACTGGTTCCATAGGCCGACCCAAAACAACGCAGGAGGATAGGTACTCGGAGCGGTCTTCTAGTCCGACTTAGGAGGCGTGCACACCACCCACCGATTCCAAGTATATTACTCGCTAATGTTCAGTCTCTGGATTATACATATGACGAGCTCAGGGCGAAGGTTTCTTTCCAGAGAGACAGGGATTGTAACATACACTGTTTCACGGAAACATGGCTCTTTCGGGATATACTCTCTTGTCACTTATTAACCATAATTTATTCACATTACTTTTATAAAATATTTTTTTATTATTTCATTCCAAGTCATCATCTCATCTCTATAGAGCTGCTGCCTATGCTGTCTGACAAAATTACTATTTTAGTAGTTCTTCAAAGTAAATAAGGCATACTTATATGACTGCTGAATACCAACTATCAATCACTTAGATCATGTATTTTCAGGCTCACGCAGTTCACACGTTCTCTCTTCTCTCCGTGTCTGCGCTGCACAGACCGGAAAAGTTTAAGCGGGCATGCAATGGATTATGGTCATTGTAGTGAATTACCACGTTTTCTGCGCTAAACTATGAAGAATATTGGCCTGTAGGAAACTACAACTCCCTACTCCATCGCACAGTTCAGGCTTGATCTGATTTATCTCTACAAAAACAACACATCGAGCTCACAGAAAAAAAACGAAAGAAATGGAATTCAAATAATTGAACCGATGTCTTTCAATTAGTTGTTTAAAAACCTAAATATAACCGACATTTTGGTTAATCGCTCAGCACTACTAACATAACACTGCACTGTATTTTAAACTGGTGTCTGACTCAAAGAATCAGAAAGGATTGATCCTTACTCTGATTGTGTGATTGTGGAAATTTCCTCTAACCAAATTAGAATGATAGATCTACATTTGTTTATAGGCCAGCTGCTGGCCTGCTGAAGGATACTGTAGTTTCTCCAGGGGGCGTTGTTGTCGATGGTTCCCAGGCTGTTGTACACCAGAGTACTGCTGAGCAGGACAGCCAGGGAAAAGATCCAGTTGTCATTCTTCTCATCACCCTGCAGACACAACAGAAGGAACACATTGGTATTCTGTTCAAACTAGAGTGAAATTAAAGTCAGTGAGGAAAATCCAGCATTAAGTTTGTTACAATTCTAGAACAAGCCATTACTTTGCTGTGTGTTTTTAACTTGTTTTATGTTACAGCATGACGTTTGTTTAAACTCTACAATAAGCCTAAACTGTATGTTTCTAACCTGCTTCATGTAGCAGTGGGGAGAACAAGTATTTGATACACTGCCGATTTTGCAGGTTTCCTACTTACAAAGCATGTAGAGGTCTGTCATTTTTATCATAGGTACACTTCAACTGTGAGAGACTGAATCTAAAACAAAAAACCAGAAAATCACATTGTATGATTTTTTAAGTAATGCATTTGCATTTTATTGCATGACATACTTTGATACATCAGAAAAGCAGAACTTAATATTTGGTACAGAAACCTTTGTTTGCAATTACAGAGTCATACGTTTCCTGTAGGTCTTGACCAGGTTTGCACACACTGCAGCAGGGATTTTGGCCCCTCCTCCATACAGACCTTCTACAGATCCTTCCAGGTTTCGGGGCTGTCGCTGGGCGATACGGACTTTCAGCTCCCTCCAAAGATTTTCTATTGGGTTCAGGTCTGGAGACTGGCTAGGCCACTCCAGTACCTTGAGATGCTTCTCACGCCTTAGTTGCCCTGGCTGTGTGTTTCGGGTCGTTGTCATGCTAGAAGACCCAGCCACAACCCATCTTCAATGCTCTTACTGAGGGAAGGAGGTTGTTGGCCAAGATCTCGCGATACATGGCCCCATCTATCCTCCCCTCAATACTGTGCAGTCGTCCTGTCCCCTTTGGAGAAAAGCATCCCCAAAGAATGATGTTTCCACCTCCATGCTTCATCGGTTGGGATGGTGTTCTTGGGGTTATACACATCCTTCTTCTTCCTCCAAACACGGCGAGTGGAGTTTAGACCAAAAAAGCTCTAGTTTTGTCTCATCAGACCACATTACCTTCTCCCATTCCTCCTCTGGATCATCCAGATGGTCATTGGCAAACTTCAGACGGGCCTGGACATGCGCTGGTTTGAGCAGGGGACCTTGCGTGCGCTGCAGGATTTTAATCCATGACGGTGTAGTGTGTTACTAATGGTTTTCTTTGAGACTGTGGTCCCAGCTCTCTTCAGGTCATTGACCAGGTCCTGCCCGTGTAGTTCTGGGCTGATCCTCACCTTCCTCATGATCATTGATGCCCCACAAGGTGAGATCTTGCGTGGAGCCCCAGACCGAGGGTGATTGACCGTCATCTTGAACTTCTTCCATTTTCTAATAGTGCGGCAACAATTGTTGCCTTCTCCTAAAGCTGCTTGCCTATTGTCCTGTAGCCCATCCCAGCCTTGTGCAGGTCTACAATTTTATCCCTGATGTCCTTACACAGCTCTCTGGTCTTGGCCTGTCACCGGATACCGCCGAGGCTGCTCCTCCTCCTTGCTCGGGCAGGCTTCGGCGTTCGTCGTCCCCGAGTACTAGCTACTACCGTTTGATGTTTTCTATGTTTGTTTTGTCATGTCTAGTTAGTGCACCTGTTTCCTATTCTGTATTGATTATGTCACCTATAAGTTCCCCTATGTTATGTTTGTATTTTGTGTGTTATTGTCCGCCTGTCATGAATGTATAGGTTCGGTTCCTTGGCATTTCGTGTGATTTTACGCACTCGCGTATTTGTTTCGCCTCTTGTGTTTTTGAGGTCGTTTATTTGTGTGTACCTATAGAGGTGATTAGTAAAGTCGTCTTGACTTATTCCTCTGTGTCCTGCGCTTGACTTCACCACCGCATCCACATCAGCACCTTGACATGGCCATTGTGGAGAGGTTGGAGTCTGTTTGATTGAGGGTGTGGACAGGTGTCTTTTATACAGGTAACGAGTTCAAACAGGTGCAGTTAATACAGGTAATGAGTGGAGAACAGGAGGGCTTCTTTAAAAAAAACTAACAGGTCTGTGAGAGCCGGAATTCTGACTGTGTCACGCACTGACTCTAGGACTCGTATTTGTTGAGTCAGGGTGTGTATTTTCTGTGTCGTGTTGTGCTATGTTTATTGTCTATGGTTAAATCTAGTATGTATAGATCTATGTTGGCCTGAGTGGTTTCCCAATCAGAGGCAGCCTTTTGGCCACCTGTTAGTTGTGGGATCTTGTTCAGTTAAGGTATGTTGTTTGTATACCTTGGACTTCACGTTTCGTTTGTTATTTTGTCTGTGTGTTTAGTCGTTAATAAACATGAATGCATATCACGCTGCTTGGTCCTTCTCGTTAAGTAAGCGATCGTGACAGAAGATCCCACCAAAATAGGACCAAGTAGCGTGTTCAGGAGCAAACGCCGGGAATTCAACGGGAGGTTACATTAGTTGATGTCCTCCTCGTTTGGGGGAGATTTACGGGAGGAAGAGGCCGTCCGTTACCGGAGGGCGATGAATGAGGATGCCCAGGTAGGGAGGAGAAACGAAGCGCCAACAGTGCAGCGACGGAGACCCGAGAGGCAACCCCAATAAAAAAAAAAAAATTTGGGGGAGGCACACGGTGTGGACGAGAGGCAGCAGGAGGAAGCGACAGGGCGATTCTGCAGGTTAGGAGAGGAGGCCACCCAGGTTACGGGGCTATTGGTTCAGAAAGGAGCAGGAGTTATACGGTCAGAGGGAGGAGCTACAGGAGGCTAAAAGGGAGAAGGAGAGTGTAGAGGTACGGCGAGAGGAGCTGGTTAGGCAGCAGAAGGTGCGGGGTTTATAGGGGACCCGGTCGCTCCTGCGCACCAAGTAAGTGGTGCGTGTCGCCAGTCCGGTCTCGGCCCGTTCCTGATCCCCGCACTAAGCCAGTGGTGTGTGTTCCCAGTACGGTCCGGCCCGTTCCTGCTCCCCGCACTAAGCCAGTGGTGCGCGTCGCCAGCCCAGTCCGGCCAGTTTCTGTCACTCGCACCAAGCCTGTGGTGCTGCGTCGCCAGCCCGGTCGGCCTGTTCTGCCCTCGCACCAAGCCAGTGGTGCGCACCATCACCGGCCCGGCCTGTTCCTGCGCCTCGCACCAAGCCTGTGGTGCGCGTCGCCAGCCCGGCCCGGCCTGTTCCTGTCCCTCGCACCAAGCCAGTGGTGCGCGTCCCCCAGCCCGGTCTGGCCTGTTCCTTCCTCGAACCAAGCCAGTGGTGCGCGTCGCCAGCCCGGCCCGGCCTGTTCCTGCCCTCGCACCAAACCTGTGGTGCGCGTCGCCAGCCCGGCCCGGCCTGTTCCTGTCCTCGCACCAAGCCAGTGGTGCGCGTCGCCAACCCGTCCGGCCTGTTCCTGTCCCTCGCTTTCAAGCCAGTGGTGCGCGTCGCCAACCGGTCCGGCCTGTTCTGTCCCTCGCACCAAGACAGTGGTGCGCGTCGCCATCCGGCCGGCCTGTTCCTGCCCCCTTGCACCAAGCCAGTGGTGCGCGTCACAGCCAGGTCCGGCCTGTTCCTGCCCCTCGCACCAAGCCAGTGGTGCGCGTCGCCAGCCCAGCCCGGCCCGGCCTGTTCCTGTCCCTGCACTCAAGCCAGTGGTGAGCGTCGCCACCGGTCGGCCTGTTCCTGCTCCCGCACCAAGCCAGTGGTGGGCCGTCAGCCCGGTCCGGCCCGTTCCTGCTCCCGCACCAAGCCAGTGGTGCGTGTGTCCAGTCGGCCGGCGGTGCCTGTTCCACGGTGCCTGGTCTGGCACCGGCCAGCTGCCTCACCCGGAGCAGCTGGCGACCAGGGGCGCAACAGGGAGGTGGAGTAAGTGGTGGTCACGCCCGGGCCGGATCCGCCTCCGAGGCGGAATGCACCACCCGGCCCCCTACCCTGTTATGTTTATGTGGCGCGGTGAGTCCGCACCTTTGGGGAGGGACTGTCACGCCCCTGACTCTGAGGACTCGTATTTGTTGAGTCAGGGTGTGTATTTTCTGTGTCGTGTTGTGCTATGTTTATTGTCTATGGTTAGATCTTAGTACAGGGGTGTCAAACTCATTTTAGTTCAGGGGCCACATGGAGGAAAATCTATTTCCAAGTGGGCCAGACCGGGTAAAATCATGGTATATATAACTTAAAAACAACAACTTCAGATTGTTTTCTTTGTTTTCATACTATCAACATAAAACATAAAGCTGGAACCTGAGGACAGTGTGTCCAAAATAGTACAAGCACAACATCACTATTAATCATAAAACACCTCAAGTTTATTTGAAAATTCTAAAGAAAAAGAACACACAAACACACAATGCCTCAGTGATTCACAGAACTGTTTCACAGATCACAGAACTATATCAGGGTGTCATTTTCTCAGGCAGAAATGTAGATACAAATAATGAAATCCTGTTCCCCAAACAAGTGCAAGAACCACAGAGTCAAGAATAGGTTAAATATACAAATAAAATAAAATCAATTAAAAACAATAGCACATCAACATAAAAACATATAAACATAAAGCTGGAGCAGATCACAGAACTATATCAGGGTGTCTCGTGCAGCACTTTTAAGTGGGGTTGCATAGTTTATTTGACTCCGGATACCTGGCATCTTTTAGCTTTCACCAGCGCATCAATATCAGGCGTCACATCCTGAGTGGCAGCCAACTTCAGGATGTGATTCAAGTGCTTGTGCGTGAGCCTTGAGCGCAGCTTTGTTTTATTTATGCTCATTACAGAGAACTTGCTCACAAAGATATGTGGTTCCAAACATGCACAACAGTTTTGCAGCGAGGGCTGTCAAGTTGGGGTAACCTGGCAAGAGATTCTGATAAAATGTGTCCAAGCCAGCTGCGGCAAATTTGCCCTTCAAATCAGAGTCACACTGCCAAGTCTATTATTTCAAGTTGGATGCTGACGGGCAGATCAGAGGGATTCACGGTGAATGGCGAACAAAAACTTTGAAGTCTTTCTCCAGTTCACAAAAATCTGAAAGCGTTGCTCAAACTCCCTTAACAGTCCGTTATTTTATCTTTGAACAGCTTCATGTCTGCCACATGTTGGGTCGCGCACAAATTTTTCAGACAGGGGAAGTGAGCTGCATCACCACCGGCGAAGTTGCGTCTCCCACAATGACAGCTTCAACTTGAAAGACGCGTATGCTGTCATAATACTGCGTGACAACTTTGTTCGCCCTTGCAGCCTGTTTGTTCAAGTTATTCAGGTGCTCTGCATGCACCATAAATGCAAGGTCCTGCATCCATTCTGCGGAATGAAATTCTAACACTGGTTTGCCCTTTTCTTCCATGAACTGTTCAATTTCTTCTCGTAAATCAAAGAAAAACGCCTCAGCACAGCACCTCGGCATAACCATCTTACCTCAGTGTGGTATGGCAGGCCATAGATGTGGTCTTTCTCTCTGAGAAGGCTGTCAAACTGACGGTGATTCAGGCTTCTGGATCGGATGAAATTAACAGTTTGGATGACCACCTTCATGGCGTTATCCATCTTTAATGACTTGCAACACAAAGCCTCCTGGTGCAAAAATACAGTGAAAAGTCCAAAATAATCACGTCTCTCCATTTGCAGATTGCACTTTCTCTCTGAACTTTGTCACAACGCCTGCTTTTTCCCAATCATTGAGGGCGCACTCATCTGTAGCCAGGCTGACAGCGGACCAGTCCACTCCGACCCTGTCCAGCGCGCGCTGAGTGCAGTGAAAATATCAGCTGCTGTCGTTGTATCTGTCATCGGCACCAACTCCACGAACTCTCGGTGACGGTCAATGTGTCATCAACTCCGCGAGTTGAGCAACATCTGTAATGTCCGTGCTTTCATCAATTGCAACCAAAACGCAATAAATGACTTTACTTTTGCTTCAACTGGCTGTCCAAATCCACTGAAAGATCCGGAAATCCTGTCTGCAACTGTGTTTTTGTCAGGCTGATATTTGCAAAAAGCCCAGGTGCTTTTCAGGGCACACAATCTGCTGCCTTCATCATGCATGTTTTTACAAATTCACCCTCACTAAATGGTTTTGAAGCCACTGCGATTTCATTAGCAATGAGGTAGCTAGCTTTCACTGCAGACGTCACTGATGTCTCGGCTGTGAGTAAACACAGACTGCTGTTTCTTCAGACCACAACAGTTCATTCACCTTCTCTCATCTCCGCTGTCCTTGAAAGTTGTCATATTTGTCGCGACATGAAGACTCACATGGTGTGGCGAAGGTTATATTCTTTCAGCACTGCAACATGCTGTGAACACACCAAACATACAGCTTTCCCATTCAATTCCGTGAATAAATAGAAGGATAACAATTTTCTTGGAACACTCTGCACTCTGCGTCCACTTTTCTCTTTTTGACAGAGACATATTGGGGCAATGAGGGTGCCAAAACATATATATTGTTAAAAGTAGAAGCCATAATAAATATTGCGGGCAAAACAAAGTAGCTCATCCGGACTGGCAGCACTTGCTTGACCTATTTGCTCTGCCCCAGTATAAACAGTTTGCTTGCTTAACACAATTGCTATTGCGCCATCAGTGGACACAATTGGAACAGCAGTTTCTTTTATTGAAAAATTGCAGCTAATTTTTATAGCTTTTACAAAATCATCTCGCGGGCGGATTAAACCCGTTTGCGACCGGCCGGACGTCTGACACCTGATCTAGTATGTATAGATTCTATGTTGGCCCTAGTGGTTCCCAATCAGAGGCAGCTATTGCCGTTGTCTCTGATTGGGGTCCATACTTAGGCAGCCTTTTAGCACCTGTTAGTTGTGGGATCTTGTTCCAGTTAAGGTATGTTGTTTGTATGCTACCTTGGACTTCACGCGTTTCGTTTGTAATTTTGTTGTGTGTTTAGTCATTAATAAACATGAATGCATATCACGCTCGCGCCTTGTCCTTCGTTAGATACGATCGTGACATACTGGTTGGTAGGTGATCAAATACTTATGTCATGCAATAAAATGCAATTAATTACTCAAAAATCATACAATGTGATTTTCTGGATTTTGTTTTAGATTCCGATCTCTCACAGTTGAAGTGTACCTGATGATAAAAATTACAGACCTCTACATGCTTTGTAAGTAGGGAAAACCTGCAAAATCGGCAGTGTATCAAATACTTGATTCTCCCCACTGTATGTGATGATATTGAAAGTGAAAGTTTATTCAGTTTAAAATTAAGCTTCCAAACAAATATAAAAGTCCCTGCTCTCGCAGTTCATTACATGCCGCGATCGTGCTAGTCGGAACTAGGAAAATGCCGAAATGGGAATTCGGTAAAAAAAAAAACGAGGTCAAATCATGTCATGCGTCGCGTCAGTGATCTTCATGTTGGAAAGTGGGGAGCTCTGAAAGAGGCCCAAGTTCGCGACTTGGAATTCGATATGGATGACCGTTCAAAAAAATAATCAAGTCGGAGCTCGTCGGAGATTTCAGAGTTTCCTGTTATTTTTTTTAACCAGAGTTTCTAGTTCCGACTACCACGTGAAAGTGGCACTATTCCTAGTTGAACAATAGCCCGATAATTGGCTCAATAACGCAATTCGCAATTGAATATTTCTATTGCATTTCCTTCTGATCTTTAGAAAGATTTTGTTGATGAATTAAAAAGTAGTTTGCGTCAGTTCCATCTGATATTGGACTGGTGAAGAAAAATATAGCCTAGGCAACTTTCACTTTCTGTATCGCAGCAAATATATAGCTTGCAGGGCGTTGTTTCTCTGCCATTAACCTCAGTTGGGTTGGAGAGACTTTTGGGAAGTCGTCTATGTAAGTAGGTTACGACCGGCGAATGCTGTACCATAACAGGAAAACAATTACATTTTTTGAAGACGAATTTCATAATGAAATTGAAGCTGACATTGGACAATATTTTAACTTCACTTTAACTAAATGTTGTATGCATGTGGCTAGGCTGTTTAATTGTGCAGATCTTTTTAATAATATATTTACATAGCCTACGTGCAGTAGTCCTAGGCTATATTCACATTGTGAGCTTAATTTATAGAAGGAATCGATAATAACTTATATCAATCATTCTACCTGAACTATATTTAATTAATCATTTTATTATAGATTTAATATTTCTGGGAGCTGTAGGCTAATCATCCTGTGAAGCCACTTGACTATGGATTCCCCAATGTGCCTGGTCGAAAACGCAGACGGCGAGCTTCATGTAACTCCCTGGGGCCATCAAGTACCTGATGGGACTGAACCAGCAAGTCGTCGTGGTGGCAGTGGTCGGGCTGTACCGCACTGGCAGTCCTACCTCATGAACAAGCTGGCTGGAAAGAGAAAGGGTGAGACTGATGCTGAGAGACAAATGAGAATTTGCAAACTGGTTTGGGCATCAGCTGTATCTCAATAGTCAATGCCCAATTCATTAAAAATATATTTTGCAAATGTATTACATTTTTTTTTCTTCTTAAAATGGTATTTGAAATATTAATTTAGGTTTTGCCCTGGGAGCCACCATCCAATCCAAGACTAAGGGAATCTGGATGTGGTGTGTGCCTCATCCTGAAAAAAAGAGACCACACCCTGGTGCTACTGGATACAGAGGGGCTGGGGGGATGTGGAGAAGGTGGGAGGTCAAAGTTCACTCTTCTACATTTCACATGAATAATCCAGCTTTAGTGAACACATATCTAAACACACATATTTTAAATAATTTAATTACATTTAGCCAGATCGCAATACATGTTGCTGTTGTCATACTTGTTTCAGGGGGATTCTAAGAATGATGCCTGGATCTTCTCCCCTGGCCATTCTGTTAAGCAGTACTCTGGTCTACAACAGTCGAGGGACCATCGACAATCAGCCGTGGAGAACCTCCAGTATCCTTTAAACCTAAATCCATTTCCCCATGGCAATCCTCCCCTGTTTTCTCCTATTGACTTAACAGGTGTACATGTCACATGTGTGGGGGATATTTCCCCCAACTGGGCCATTTCTTGGAAGTCCCTCTCATATTGAAAGTGAAAGTGCTGTATGTTTGTATATTTATTTGACGCTGAGCAATATGTCCTTATAGACCTAGAGCAATAATTGTTACTGACAGCATTAATTACATGTTTGCAGAATGTTGGAACACACTGTACTTTGTTGGATCCATTCCCTTAGGGGTCAGTCCGTGCATGTGGACACAGTCATTCAAAAAGAAACTGAAACTACTCGTATGCTATAACTGTTGTGACAGCAAGTCCCTTGTACAACTGTGCAGGCGCATTACAATTCGGACCCACATAGTTTTGTAGCTTTTATCAGTCAATCCTCAACCGGCTCTAGAAGATGTGAGTGAGCTGACAGAGCGGATCAAGGTGAATTCTTCCAGTGCAGCTTCATCCTCTCACGATGAGGAGGAAGGGAGGGGACTCCCAGTTTGTGCAGTTCTTTCCCTAATTTTGTGTGGGCAATCAGAGATTTCACTCTACTACTCGGATCGATGGCAGAACGTCCACCGAAGATGGGTATCTGGAGCATTCCCTGGAACTCAGAAAAGGTAACATTAGCACTAGCCACCACCCCAATGATCAACTGTACAATGTCTCCATTGAATAGTGCACCATGAACAGTTATACCAGTTGGAATAATCATTATCTCACAAAGAACATAGGGGGTTGAAAAACTAGATGATTAATATTGGCTCTAAAGCTTGCTAATTAAACATTATATATAAAATCATTCCTATGAAAAATGTATTCTAGGATTAGACTCGTAATCAAACAGACTCATAAACCAAGTGACATAATTATTTTGTATCCAATTTATTGAGTCATAATGTTAATTTAAGCATATCTCTTGATATGCTTTTCTATTAATGATTGTGTGTTTGGATGGTGAACTCTAAGGGCCCTGTCTCCCAGACACAGATTAGGGCCTCCCAGACGAGATTCTCCATTGAACACACTTTTTGTCCAGCCCCAGGACAAGGCCTAATCTGTATCTGGGAAACCAGCCCTAAAAAATTTTGTAATGTCTGCTATAATGGTGAATGCTGACTATCATTCAGGTGGGGGTAGAAAGAACCTGATGTACAACCTCCCACGAGAGTGCATCCGAACTATCCCCGCTCAGTGCTTTGTATTCCCCCACCCCTACAACTCCTGCCAACATGCCCCCACCTGGATTCCATGGATGAGGCTGACCTCTGTAGGGAAGCTTCGAAAGGTTGCAGATACTTTTTGCCGCTTCATTTTCCAGGAGAGCCGTACAAAAACTGTCAAAGGGCCCAGCAATGCGTGGGAGAAGTAAGTCAAATATCTGAAGATTCTGCACAGATGTATTGAATGTAGCCTATATTTGTACCACCAAATGTATACACTTATATTTTTCTTCCGCATCTATCTGATTTCAGTGCTCGGCCACTTGGTTAACACCTATGTGGGGAGACCATTGCCAAAGGCTCTGTGCCCTGTCTGGAGAATGCAGTGCTGGCCATGGCTCAAATTGAGAACCAGGCTGCTGTGGATGAGGGCCTGGCAAGGTGTACCAGAGGGGCATGAGGGAGGTAAAGGCCTTATTCCCGGTGGACATGGGTCGATTTCAAGTCATCACCTCCGCTCTGACCACCAGGCCACACAGGCATTCATGAACCCGATCCCTTCAAAGACGGAAATGGGGATTTCTTGAAAGCATTAAGTGTAAGTGTCATTTGAGATCTGTGTCCCTCGGTACAAACACTGACTTATTTTTAACTCTGTCAAGGACCACTTTTTACAAATGCTTCCCTAAAGTCTCAACTCTTGCAGGTGGGCATTGCAAAGCACTACGCTTGACCTTCTCATCCAGAACGAGGGATGCCTCAGAGAAGAAGTGTCGGCGCTTCTGGAGAAGCTTGTCTGCTCCGATGGCTTAGAAGATTACAGGGATCTCTCCACACCTGGAGGATATGAGCTTTACCGCAATCACCATGACAACATGGTGGCACAGTACGTGGCCAAGCCCGAAAAAGGAGTTAGGGTAAGAGCTTGAGCTGAATCCTTGCTAGGGGCTGAAACATTCATCAAAAAATCCATATTGAACACTGGAGCTGTTCTCATCTTTCAGGCCGTCTACTTTGTTTCAATGTCGTAGATAGGTTGCTGTTTCTATAACCTCAGTTACTGTTATGATTCAGCATTAGCTTCCATAAAGTATTTTTTAGGCATCTACAGCATCTTACCAGAAACACATCCAACCGGTTTTAGATTGCCATCAAACAATGATAAAACATGTAGCCTTTGGGGGGTTTTCCGCAGGCTGAGGAGATTCTGGAGCAGTTCCTGAAGGAGAAGAGTCTAGAAAGAATTCCCAGTCCTGCAAGCTGACAAAAAAATTGATGAAAATGAGAAAAAGATCCACGGTAAGTCCAAATATAAGAGGGATGTTATTTTCTGGTTGAATTCAGGTTTCTAGTTGGAGTGACTTCTCACAATATATTGGGATAAGAGATCTTGCCTTAAGTCAACATAGATGTGGGATGTTTGAAAGAGTACTGGATCTGGGGGCTAAAGTTTAACCTAGAACTTAAGGCCTACTCCAGAACTTGGAAAAGATCAGGGGTCTGTCTGTTCGTCAATATGAGAGAGATAGAACATGAGTAGTCTAGAAGCTAGAGTGTTTTCCTACCTCAAATGTTCCTTTGGACCATGCAGAGGGAGAAGGAGAGATCAGCTGTGCTGGAGCAGGAGAAGAAGGCTGCTGAAGAGAAACGGGTGGAGATGGAGCGCACCATGGAGGGACCGATCGCAGAGGCAAGGCACGTGAAGTTGAGGCAGAGGGAAGAGAAGATGAAGGAGGAGATGAAGCAACAGGAACGGGACTTCCACAGGCCTTGGAGTGCAAGATGCAGGAGCAGAAGGATCTGCTGGAGAAGGGCCACAAGGAGAAGGCTGACTTAACGAGACAGGAGATGGAGGAGTTCAAGAAGAGCAACACACCTGAGAAGGAAGGGAAGTGGTTTCCTTGAGTCTACAGTCATGCCTGTTCTTCGATTAGGAATCGGACGCTGCCGACTTTCTCTTTCAATATAAGCTCATGAAGGGAGCTTTATGAAGCGTGGTATATACAATGTGTATTACTTGAGCATATGTACACATTTTTCTAGCAATGTAAAGTGAAAAGTCAAATTGATAACTTACATGCTTAGAATCTGTATAAGCTTTATATGCAAAGAATGATGTATTATTTTTCTTATACAACATATGTCATTTACAGATTTTTTTGTGAAATTAACACTGTACTAGTATAGCGCTTCCATCCTAAGGGCTTTAATACAAACATTTCTGGACTATAACGAAGACTTCTTTAATCATAATATACACTGAACTAAAAATATAAACTCAACATGAAACAATTTCAAAGATTTTACTAAGAAATTACAGTTCTATATAAGGAAATCAATCCTCGAAAGAAATCTATGGATTTAACATGACTGGGAATACAGATATGCATCTGTTGGTCACGAATACCTTTTTTTTAAAGGTAGGGCGTGGATAAAAAAAACAGTTAGTATCTGGTGTGACCACCATTTGCCTCTACTGCAGCTGTGACACATCTCCTTCGCATAGAGTTGATCAGGCGTTGTTGTGGCCTGTGGAATGTTGTCCCACTCTTCAATGGCTGTGCGAAGTTGCTGGATATTGGCCGGGAACTAGAACGTTGCTGTCGTACACGTCGATACAGAGCATCCCAAACATGCTCAATGGGTGACATGTCTGCGTGATTATGCAGGCCATGGAAGAACAGGGACATTTTCAGCTTCCAAGAAATGTGTCGCAGATCTTTACGACATGGGGCTATGCATTATCATGCTGGAAACATGAGGTGATGGCGCGGATGAATGGAACAACAATGGGCCTCAGGATCTCGTCATAGTATCTCTGTGCATTCAAATTTTCATAGATAAAATGCAATTGTGTTTTGTTAAGGTCAGTAACATACCGCCCATACTCTCATAACCACCGCCACCATGGGGCCTCTGTTCTCAACGTTGACATCAGCCGAAACGTCCGACACGATTCATCCGTGAAGAGCACAACTTCTCCAGCTGTGCCAGTGGCCATCCCTTAAAACTTGATACATCTGTGGCATTGTGTTGTGTGACACAACTGCACATTTTAGAGTGGCCTTTATACCCCTATGCACGGTTTACTCTGTAATGATCAGGCTGTTTAATCAGCTTCTTGATATGCCACACCTGTCATGTGGATGGATTATCTTGGAAAAGGAGAAATTCTCACTAACAGGGATGTGGGAAACATTTGTGCACACAATTTGAGAGAAATAAGATTTTTTTGTGCAGTATATGGAAAATTTCTGAGATCTTTTATTCGGGCTCATGAAATATGGGATCAACACTTTAAATGTTGCGTTTCATATTTTTGTTCAGTATACTTTTTATGTCTTATATTCTTTGAGAAACGTTGTCTATTGAAGCAAAATATAATGAATATGGATATTATATCATTTGAAAACATAACCAAAAACTCTCTGAAGTTGAATATAAAATGCATATCAGTTTATAATAATTGTTTTGAATCCACTTTAATCTGTTACGTGTTTATGTAAGTAGTAGTAGGTCTTACTGACACGCATCTGGAAAACCCCATTTATGCCTTTCTGGCCTGACGCTCCCTTTTGTTATAAAAAAATATATATATATATATATTGAATATTAAACATACAATCTACCTGCAAGTGAAGCCACTCAACATTTACATTACATTCAGTCATCTAACAGACTCCCATCCACAGCACCACAAAATCAATCAGCGTCAACGCCATGCCCAAGGGCACGTCGACAGATCTTCCACCAAGTGTCAAATGGGGACCCGAACCAGCGACCTATCGACACCTGGCCCAAGCTCTCAACATAGGCCAACTAACCCTCCAAGATGCCCCTCCCCAAAGCCACCGTCCCCCAATGCACCACCAAAATGAACAAAAGAGAAAAACAAGGGAAAACAACAGAAACCTCATTGCAAACACAAAATACATCAAGGACGCTCCTCTTACTTTTACTCTCCAGATACTGGGCCACATTTTGATGTTCAAATGGTTTTCGAGCCACGAATCAGTTTGCACTTGAGAAATAGCCATTGGCTACTGTCTTTTCTGACACAGAGGAGCAAGAGAAGAGAGCCCTGGCTGAACAGGCAGTGAAGATGGAGGCAGAGAAACAGCACCAGTTAGAGAAACAGTCAGGAGAGGGAGAGGGAGTCATCAGGAGGGCATCCGTGAAGGCTAGAGGTATGTATGGACACTTTAAACCTTTTTTTTTTTTTGTATACCATGTCTCATAAAATAAGGTATATTTAATATTTTTTTAACTATAACCACAGATTGTAGTAACTGAGGGGAGGTGAACACAGTAGTCTTGAGAAAATGCAGCTTGCTTATTATGTTGTCCTCTGCGATTCTAGGCTAAGATGGTCCAGGAGGCAAAGGAGAAGCAACAGGAGTTGGAGAGAGGCTAGATAGCAAGCTCCATGAGCAGGAAAAAGCTGATGGCTAGGGGCTTCACAGAGAAAGAGGCAGCCATGAAGGAAGAGATACAGAGCCTGAGAGAGAAGGAGAGGCCAAGCGCGAGGAGAGGGAAGAGCAGTCTCGTAACTCAGAGCCATAGCACAGGGGTGTCATAGAGAGTGTCAGCAATGGCTTAGGTCACTACTTTAACTATAGGAAAGCCCGTGAGGAACGCAAGGCAATTCGTGTTCCAAGGAGCCGGTCAGATACCCTCCCAAACTCAAATCAGGTAGTGTTGGCAGTATCCCTGATATGGAGCCGATGACACTCAAGCAAGACGAGATGACCACGCCCCCCAAACTCAAAGTGGGAGCCCGTTGGCAACTCCCAAAGATAATAAAACTCTTAAAAAGTCAACACAGGTACAACTGGCAAAAGCCCTGGCTCAGAGTTGGTTCACGAGATGCGCCAGAATTAGTTAATGGTCCAGATCAGCAGCCACACCTTTCTCAGTCTCATCATTAACCAGAAGAGCCCGTAAGCTACCTGAAATAGTGCAACATAAACACTGCTGTGCAACTTAATGGTACAATGGGGCCAAACAACCTGTCACTTCACAGAAAGTCAGTTCCTCAGTTTATAACCATTCATTTCTCATTCAATAACCTTTAAATATTATTAAATGTTATTATAGATCAATCTTAAATTGGAGAGTTAAGTTGTACTTTCTTTTGTTTGCTGGATGAAGGTAAAATAAATGAGCATGC